>NC_090354.1:24794887-25123220 GCF_035084215.1 Heptranchias perlo
TCTCTCCTCGTGACTTAACCCTTGAAGTCCGGGTATCATTCTAGTAAACCTACGCTGCACCCCCTCCAAGGCCAATATGTCCTTCCGGAACTGCTCACAGTACTCCAGGTGCGGTCTAACCAGGGTTTTGTATAGCTGCAGCATAACTTCTGCCCCCTTGTACTCTAGTCCTCTGGATATAAAGGCCAACATTCCATTTGCCTTCTTGATAGCACTGTCGATGACACCTTCCATCACTTTGCTGATAGAGTAGATTGCTCCAGTTGAAGAGCGAGCACAGGCATGGGTGAAATGGGCTGAATGGCCTTTTTCTGTGCTGTAGTTTCTACGATTCAATGATGACAGTGGTGATTATATCAGCTACTTTAACTGTTCAATATCAGCTAATCCATGAGGGGGAATCACGGGGAAGCTCACGTGGTGCGATACTACCTCCTGGAGCTGGTCTCACACCAGCTGCAGAAACCCAAGCTTAAGCTGGTTTCTTTTTCAGTTATGCTGTACTTTTGAGTCACTACCAAGCCGAAACTGGTTCTCAGTGGTGCAAAAAATGCAGCAAAGCTAACAAACGAATACTGCTCTGTTACAGCCATGAGTGGGAGGGTGGCCTTTTCCCCACAGGAGAAAGTGAAAACAGACAGTCAAATTAGAGTCATCTCACTCATCTCCTGAACACAGCCCATCAGAGTGTCATCCCTTGGCCTGGCAAGATGGTAAGATGCTGCATTCAGTTTCATTTTTTGTTTGATGACTCAATGTAAAAATCCACAAGCACAGCGCAGCTTTCACAAATACAAATAGTTTACAAAGTGGTAGATGTGAGTTTAGAAAGTAAATTGTACACTTATTTTAAAATAGTGATGTTATTGAAACTTCGGGCTCCAATGGACCACTGTAAGGGCACTCGTTCTTGATCCATCTATATGCATTTAATGTAGGTGTTAACATCAACCTTAGAAAGGAATATAGCAAGATTAAATTCAAGCATTCATATGGGAATAGTGTCAGTCAGAAATCTCCCCTATTTAACAAATAAATACTCCAATATCCAGCTCCTTGTACTAATTCACTTTCATCATTTCATCTGCATAGAACAAAACTGCTTAAAAACTGACAGGTTTATTTGCTTCACATTAGTAACTACAAAACTAAGAAGCTTCAAGACAGTCTGGAGATTAGAAGATATTTTTTCCCCTACAGAGTATATAAATAAAATCAGGGATGAGAAAAAGTCATTCAACCCCTTGAAGCCTTTATCTCCAGTACATTAACTTTCCCATTGAGACATGCAATTGTATTTTAATAACCCCAATCTGTTCCTCTATTTCTTTGCTTGGTGTATTATTCCAAATATTTATCACTCTTTGAATAAAGACATTTTTCCTGTTCTAAATTTATTTTCCAACAATTCACTGTAAAAGATGTAAAGGGGACAGAATCTTAAAATCAGTGCCAGGCCATGCAGGAGAGAAGTTAGGAAATAATTCTTCACATAAAGGGTAGTAGAAGTGTGGAACTCTTTCTCACAAAAAGCAGTAGGTGCTGGCTCAATTAATAATTTTAAATCTGAGATGGTTTTTGCTAGCCAAGGGTATTAAGGGATATGAAGTGGCCTACTCTTGTTCCTATGTTTGTAAAATGTAACATCTTTACAGATTGTGATTGATTGACTGATGTTTGTAAGGATTGTAGGAGCAAAAAAGTGATTTTACACTTTAATTTGGGAAATGCCTTTTTATCTCCACAATGTTTAATTTTATATTTAACTTAATTTAATTGAATTTTATATTTAACTTAACGGGCTCTTTATCCAAAAGAAACAACAGGCACAAACCATGGCTTTATAAAGAAAACAATAATTTATTGCACACTAGAAAAATCAACAATAGAATTAAACAACATCTTGGGTCCGAGAGCGAGAGGAGAGTCCAAGAGGTGAGCGCAATGTAAAAGGAGAGTCCGAGAGCGGGAAGAGAATCTGAGAGGTGAGCGCAGTGTAAAAGGAGAGTCCGAGAGCGGGAAGAGAATCTGAGAGGTGAGCGCAGTGTAAAAGGAGAGTCCAAGAGTGGGGGGAGAGTCCGAGAGGTGAGCACAGTGTAAAAGGAGAGTCCGAGAGCAGGAGGAGAGTCCGAGAGCAGGAAGAGAGTCTGAGAGGTGAGTGCGGTGTAAAAGGAGAGTCGGAGAGCGGGAGGAGAGTCCGAGAGGTGAGTTCAGTGTAATAGGAGAGTCTGAGAGGTGAGCGCAGTGTAAAAGGAGAGTCCCGAGAGCAGGAGGAGAGTTTGAGAGGTGAGCGCAGCATAATAGGAGAGTCCGAGAGCGGGAGGAGAATCTGAAAGGTGAGCGCGGTGTAAAAGGAGAGTCCGAGATTGGGAGGAGAGTCCAAGAGGTGAGCACAGTGTGAAAGGAGAGTCCGAGAGCGGGAGGAGAGTCCGAGAGGTGAGCGCAGTGTAAAAGGAGAGTCCGAGAGGTGAGCACAGAGTAAAAAGAGAGTTCCAAGAGGTGAGCGCAGTGTAAAAGGAGAGTACCGAGAGCGGGAAGAGAGTCCGAGAGGTGAACGCAGTGTAAATCTAAGGCAAGTCATGGCAGCAGAGCTGGCACCCGTGATATGCTCCTCCTTCACTATGTGGGAAGTCATGGACACAACAGGTGTCCCTGGCGACCATGAGTGCAGGACGTGTGTCCAGCTTCAGCTACTGGCTAACTGCATTTCGGAGCTGCAGCTGCGGGTGGATTCACTGTGGAGCATCTGCGATGCTGAGATCATCGTGGATAGCACGTTCAGTGAGGTGGTCACACCGCAGGTAAAGATTACACAGGCAGAAAGGAAATGGGTGACTGTCAGGCAGAGTCAAAGGACTAGGCAGGTAGAGCAGGAGTCCCCTGGGGCCATCTCCCTCTCAAACAGATATACCGCTTTGAATACTGTTGGGGGAGATGGCTTATCAGGGGAAAGCAGCAAGAGCCAAGTTTGTGGCAGAACGGGTGGCTCTGCTGCACAGGAGGGGAGGAATAAGAGTGGCAGGGCTATAGTGATAGGGGATTCCATTGTAAGGGGAACAGATAAGCATTTCTGCGGCCACAAACGTGACTCCAAGATGGTATGTTGCCTCCCTGGTGCTAGGGTCAAGGATGTCACGGAGCGGTTGCAGGGCATTCTGGAGGGGGAGGGTGAACAGCCAGTAGTCGTGGTCTATATTGGTACCAACGACATAGGTAAAAAAAGGAATGAGGTCCTGCAAGATGAATTTAAAGAGTTAGGAGATAAATTAAAAAGCAGGACCTCAAAGGTAGTGATCTCAGGATTACTACCGGTGCCACGTGCTAGTGAGTATAGGAACAGGAGAATAGACCAGATGTTTGCGTGGCTGCAGGGATGGTGTAGGAGGGAGGGATTTAGATTCCTGGGACATTGGGACCGGTTCTGGGGAAGGTGGGACCTGTACAAGCGGGACAGGTTACACCCGAGCAGGACCAGGACCGATGTCCTCACAGGGGTGTTTGCTAGTGCTGTTGGGGAAGGTTTATACTAGAATGGCGGGGGATGGGAACCTGAGCAGGGAGACAGAGGAGGAGGAAACAAGGATAGAAACAAAAGACAGAAAGGGAAGAAGCAATAGTGGAAGGCAGAGAAAACAAGGGCAAAAAACAAATAGGGCCAAAGTCAAAATAAAACTAAGCACACTCGCAATCTTTAAAAGACAAGTCTGAAGGCATTGTGTCTTAATGCGCAGAGCATTCGCAATAAACTAGATGAATTAACAGCGCAGATAGATATTAATGGTTATGTTATAGTTGTGATTACAGAGACATGGCTACAGGGTGACCAAGGATGGGAACTGAACATCCAGGGGTATTCAATATTTAGGAAGGACAGGCAAAAAAGGAAAAGAGGTGGGGTAGTGTTGATAGTAAAGGCGGAAATCAATGCAATAGTGAGGATGTAGAATCTGTATGGGTGGAGCTAAGAAACACCAAGGGGCAGAAAACGTTGGTGGGGATTGTCTATAGGCCCCCAAACAGTAGTGGAGCTGTAGGGCAGGGCATTAAACAGGAAATTAGAGACGCATATAGTTGAATCCGAAACTAGGGTCCTGAATCGAAATAAAAGAAATTACAAAAGTATGAGGTGCGAGTTGGCTATGATAGATTGGGGAACTTTACTAAAAGGGATGACAGTGGATAGGCAATGGCTAATATTTAAAGAACGTGTGCAGGAATTACAACAATTATTCATTCCTGTCTGGCGCAAAAATAAAACAGGGAAGGTGGCTCAACTGTGGCTTACAAAAGAAATTAGGGATAGCATTAGATGCAAAGAGGAGACATATAAAATTGCCAGAAAAAGCGGCAAGCCTGAGGATTGGGAGCAGTTCAGAATTCAGCAAAGGAGGACAAAGAGATTGATTAAGAGGGGAAAAATAGAGTATGAGAGTAAACTAGCAGGGAACATAAAAACTGACTGTAAAAGCTTCTATAAATATGTCAAGAGAAAAAGATTAGTGAAGACAAATGTAGGTCCCTTACAGTCAGAAATGGGGGAAATTATAATGGGGAACAAAGAAATGGCAGAACAATTAAACACATACTTTGGTTCTATCTTCAAAAAGGAGGACACAATAACCTGCCAGAAATGTTAGGGAACCAAGGGTCTAGTGAGAGGGAGGAACTGAAGGAAACCAGTATTAGTAAAAAAATAGTGCTAGGGAAATTAATGGGGCTAAAGGCTGACAAATCCCCAGGGCCTGATAATCTACATCCCAGAGTACTAAAGGAAGTGGCCCTGGAAATAATGGATGCATTGGTGATCATCTTCCAAAATTCGATAGACTCTGGAACAGTTCCTACAGATTGGAGGGTGGCAAATGTAACCCCACTATTTAAAAAAGGAGGGAGAGAAAAAACAGGGAATTACAGACCAGTTAGCCTAACATCAATAGTGGGGAAAATGCTCGAGTCTATTATAAAAGATGTGATAACAGAACACTTGGAAGGCATTAACAGGATTGGACAAAGTCAGCATGGGTTTATGAAAGGGAAATCATGCTTAACAAATCTACTGGAGTTTTTTGAGGATGTAACTAGTAGAATTGACAGGGGAGAACCAATGGATGTGGTGTATTTGGATTTTCAGAAGGCTTTTGATAAGGTCCCACACAAGAGGTTAGTGTGCAAAATTAAAGCACATGGGATTGGGGGGAATATACTGGCATGGATTGAGAATTGGTTGACAGACAGAAAACAGAGCGTAGGAATAAAGGGGTCTTTTTCCGGGTGGCGGGCAGTGACTAGTGGGGTACCGCAGGGATCAGTGCTTGGGCCCCAGCTATTCACAATATATATCAATGATTTGGATGAGGGAACTAAATGTAACATTTCCAAGTTTGCAGATGACACAAAGCTGGGGTGGAATGTGAGCTATGAGGAGAATGCAAAGAGGCTCCAATGTGATTTGGACAAGTTGGGTGAGTGGGCGAGAACATGGCTGATGCAGTATAACGTGAATAAATGTGAGGTTGTCCACTTTGGTTGTAAAAATAGAAAGGCAGATTATTATCTGAATGGCGATAGATTGGGAAAAGGGGAGGTGCAACGAGACCTGAGTGTCCTTGTACACCAGTCGCTGAAAGCGAGCATTCAGGTGCAGCAAGCAGCTAGGAAGGCGAATGGTATGTTGGCCTTCATTGCAAGAGGATTTGAGTACAGGATCAGGGATGTCTTACTGCAGTTATACAGGGCCTTGGTGAGACCACATCTGGAGTATTGTGTACAGTTTTGGTCTCCTTATCTGAAGAAGGACGTCCTTGCCATGGAGGGAGTACAACGAAGGTTTACCAGACTGATTCCGGGATGGCAGGACTGACGTATGAGGAGAGAATGGGTCAACTAGGCCTATATTCACTAGAGTTTAGAAGAATGAGAGGTGATCTAAGAAAACATATAAAATTCTAACAGGACTAGATAGACTAGATGCAGGGAGGATGTTCCCGACGGCTGGGGAATCCAGAACAAGGGGTCACAGTCTCAGGATATGGGGTATGCCATTTAGAACCGAGATGAGGAGAAATTTCTTCACTCAGAGGGTGGTGAACCTATGGAATTCTCTACCACAGAAGGCAGTGGAGGCCAAGTCATTAGATGTATTCAAGAAGGAGATAGATATATTTCTTAATGCTAAAGGGATCAAGGGATATGAGGAAAAAGCGGAAACAGGGTACTGAGTTAGACAATCAGCCATGATCATTTGAATGGCGGAGCAAGCCCGAAGGGCCGAATGGCCTACTCTTGCTCCTTTTTTCTATGTTTCTATGTTTATGCATGATTTAGAATTGCTTTAACAACAACACCTTCTGAATTCCCAAAATTCATATTCCTTTGGAAATCAAACATCGATCTTAGGCTAACCCCATAACGAAAGTTATATACTCATGGTTGGCTTAAACTTGTCAAGAAGACTCCACGTATTTTGATGGACACCATTATAGTATAGCATGGCTTTCTCTTGTTAACAGATCATCTGCTTGACAGGCAATCTGTAAGCCTGTATTGAGGAATGAAGCTGTGAGCTGGACAGCAGCCATGAAGCTGTGAGTAGAGAGCAGCCATGAAGATTCCAGGTGAGGTGGTGCCATCAGGAGGTGAGAGACGAGGTTGGAGCAGTTGCAGTGGAGCTGTGTCTCAACTCCAACTCTAACTTCTGCTTAGCTTTAAAAGTCTTTAACTTTGAACCAGTGGCTTGTCAACAATAAGTTCCTCCAAATACAAGCCACAACTGATTGACACGTCACTTGTTTTCATTCTTATTGCTATGGTCAAGTTGCTATCCTTTTCTGTGTGATCTTTTACTATGTGTAAATTAACAATCCTTCAGCCTTTTTAAGAGTTCTTTTCCTTTAGCCTGCTACAGCTGATTTAATATCAAGCTTTCATTTATCAGATGTATTTTTATGACAGTATTTTAAGTTGAATCACTTAGCATGGCATAAATCCTGATACTAATTCATGCAGGAACTTGTGTGGTCCTGTTTGTGGTAGCCAGATACAAATTTACAAGCAACATTTTGCACAGCTGACTTGTTACACAGAGTTCTACCAGTGCCAGTCCAGACAATTGGTGCATATGGCAATCTCTTCAGGGCAAGCCTCCCTGCCAATGTTTTATATTATCAGTCTGTGCCAGTGTAAAAAAATGGTAAGTTTCCACAGTTTTGTGCTTAAAGTTGAATTGAATTGGCCTCACGCACTGCATAATCGAAAGAAAAAGAAAAAAGCACTTGAATTTGTTCAGCACCTTTTAGATCCTCAGGACATCCCAAAGCGCTTCAGCACCAATGAATTACAGGTTATAAAGCTTATAAATGGAGATTTCTGCATGTGTACAAGTGCTTTGCACACTGCATTTATATCGTTTACCAGTGTGGGTCCTGAGTCTTTGGGTCTGCATTTTTTATGCACCTCATTGTCTGTTGGCTAGTTCATACTGGTTATGCATCCTGCAGACATTGGGGCAGAACTTGCTCCCCAAATAACGGAGGAGCTCAACAGCGCTCTCTGTCATTGATGGCAAATCGAAGGAGCAAGTTCCCACATTTGCATATGCTCACTAAAACATGGAAATCGTGAATTTGCACCTATTGTTTCTCCGGCGATTTGACAGCTTAAGGGCCATCGCACACTGCAATCATTGAAATCACTGAAAAATTGCAAACTTGCTCATTCACCCAGCTGGAAAGTAATTAATTATGCCGCCAAAAGGTATCCTTAAAAATACCAGGTTTGAACTAAGTTTTAAAAGCATGGTTAGTCTTAATGACTGCCAAACAACTAAAAATTAAATTTTAAAAATGTGGAGTCTCATATTACTCCTTATGCTAATAGTTTTTGGTCATTAAAATAAAAAAAATTAATTAAAAACTTAATTTTTTTTTAAAGTTTCCTTTCTGTCTCTTTAATTTAATTCAATTATTTCTTTGGCTTTTTATAAAAAAAATTATTTATAATGACTTCCAGAATACTATCTTTAAATGAATGAAGTCTGCTTGCTTGCTTGTGAGTGTGACTTCTCTTCCTTACAGATTTTGTGGACGTGTCTTCTATTCTCACAGACTGTTCCGTGCACATCAACTTATCCTGCTCAGAGGCTGAGTTGATAGCATACATTTTTTTAAAAGTTCAAAATCAAGCAAGTTGACACCACAGAGTCCACAGTAAGTACATTCGTTAATTTAATTTGCAGGAGCTGCAGCGAGTGTTGCCACGCCACTCTGCACGAGTTCTGGCCTATTGACTCTTTCATTAGTGTCCATCACATAAAACACTAGTACACACGGACAGGGAAGTGTAAGACACATGTTGCTGATGGTGCAACTGGATTTCTCCACAATAAAGCAACATAATGATCGGCAGACAATTTTGTTGTTAATTAACAATAGAGAAGATTTTCCCGTTAATTATTGTAACACCAAACATGGGCAGAAAGCCTGGGCCTAAGAACCAGCTGCCTCGGCTTGTACTGCTGTCAGGCTACGCAACAAGCAAACAGTGCAAAATGTTGCTGGTAAATTTGTCTCCGAGTGTCAGAATCATGCAAGTTCTTGCACCACCTAGTGTCATGATTTATGCTACACCAAGTGATTTAATATAAAATTCTTACAAAGATTTCTAAATGGCTTAGTAAAGAAAGAATTTATATTTATAAAGCACCTATCACATCCCCAGGATGTCCCAAAGCACTTCACAACCATTGCATTACTTTTGAAATGCAGTCACTATTCTCATATAGGGAGATGTGGCCGCCAATTGCACACAGCATGGGCCTATAAACAGCAAATGAAGGAATCACTAGATAATGTTTTTTTTTAGTGTTGATTGAAGGAGGAATGTTGGCCAGGACACCGGGAGAACTCCCTGCTCTCCTTCGAATAGTGCCATGGAATCTCTTACATTCACCTGGGCAAGTAGACGGGACCTCAGTTTAAAGTCTCATCTGAAAGATGGTACCTCAGATATTGCAGCACTTCCTCAGTACTGCACTAAAATGTCAGGGATAAATGTACGGCCCATTGTGATGTTAAGTGATACACAAGGAGGCCCCAGTTTTCTGCCTGCCTTTTTTCTTGATTACTTTTCTGTATTGTCTTCCTTCTTGCTGGAGCTTTGTTCCATAAGGGCTGGAATCTTGGTTTTGGCCATTCTTCGTGTGTAAATCTATACAACGAAGGTCAGCAGGCTACTTCATTATGACGGCATCAAAGCCAATCCAATTCTGTCATCACTAACATCCACACATATATACTTCCAGCAGGAGTTGCCGGATTGCAATCAAGACTGGAAATCTTGGCCAACTTTCCTCTCCGAATCCAGGAGCACGGAATCAATTGTACCATCCTCATGGACCTTCCTTGAGATTAGCTAACTCATTACAGACTGGAGGTCAAAGCCGGGAGATTCTTAGTCTGTACACCTAAGCTACTCATTGTCTTAATCAGCTGAACCATTGAGGAAGCCTAGTTCTGGATTTTTTTTGCTTGCCAATTTTCTCCCTCCCCGTGTGAAAATGTTGATTCCTCACTGAGGTGCAGTTCCAAGGTGACAATCACCCTCACGTACTTCGGACAAGTGGCAATTTTTCATATGTGAACTTTGATAGTGAATGTTAGCAGGATAGCAAACAGGAAAAGGAATCCTGCCCAATTTCCCCTCTCTAACCCATATCTTCACCCCAGGTACAGCTGTCTATCATACTACTGCCCTAAGATGTCAATCACCTAGGATGTTTGTAATTAAATGGGATGGCTTGATTCATTGATCTGTGTCAAGTACTTTGAATTATGTACTGGACAGATCCATGTCCAGGTATAATGTGAACAATGAAACCATGTGTACCAAAGATTTCCAGAACTACACAACTCTCTGCCTTGACCTGAGGTGTGAATGTTAGCCAGACTGTAATATAAATTAAATGCAGCTTGCAGAAAACAGCTAGCAGTAACCCTGTGTGTGTATTGTGGCCAGCAGTAAAGAAACCAAAATGCCTTATTTCTGTCACACTGGTTTGGTGTCACAAGTTGCAACTGTCATGTGTGACATTCAGAGTCTTTCTCTTTGCGGCCACAAGTTAAACCATTACAAACTTAGAAGTTTGGGTCTTCAAGATGTGGGAGGTTAAATCGAAGCTCCCATGTTTCATTGCTGACGCTACACCATGTTGGTGGCACGGTGCTTGTGGCATGCAAATTACAGGCATAGATTTAATTTGAGTTGGCAAACTATAGGCAACCTTACCTTGACATTAGTAAATATTACATTATTAAAACAACAGTGCAGAGAATTTCTTTCCAATCTGCTCCCATAAGCTATAGGAGACAACATTCACCCCCTGTGCCATCTCCTACCATGCAGGCTGCACAGCTGGTCTCAGAGGATGGTTCCCTTTTGCCCCATATATGGACACCCTCCTCTGTCTCGCCTCTTTTATCAAAACATCCAATGTCTCCTTATGAAAGGCAGTAATTCTGTCACCTGCCTCTTGGTGACATTACATGGCCCCAGCCAGAATCAGGCATAACAAGAAGCCTAATTAGTAAAAAGCAACAGCCCTTTAAAAGCTGTTGCTCTTACAATTTACTGTCCATTTGCCGCAAGAGTGCTCCCTATCTCACGATAAATGCACAGGGAGCACATGTAAATTATTTCATTACTCCCCCAGCCAAGTTCAACTAGGTCAGCTCCCCACTCGACTTTCATGAATACACTGGTACATGCAGCTATCCTGGGCAATCTGGCCCGAGATTGCTAAATCAATCCCTGACAGTCTGAGTTTACGTGAAGAATAGTCACTTGGATAACTTCCCAGAAGGCTACAAACACCCATGTAACTTTATAGCCAAACATGAATCAGTGTCTTTCAGCATAGGATGGGAAAAAATTGGGAAACAATGGACAACATCATGCAAATTATCTGTAATTATATCCTGTAAGTCAATAGTTATCAATATCCATTCACTAAAATGCAAATTATATCATTTCTGTAATAGCATAATGCAGGGCAAATAAACTATAGGATACCATAGCCATTCACAACGTTCATAAACACACCCAGATTAAAACAACAGTGAGGTGATTTTTCTTCCAATTAACTGGGCGGGATTCATAATTATGACATAAATCTTAGATTAACGCTGTAATACATAGTATGGCCATCCCCACACCTCCACTACTCGCCTTTAAACAGCCACCCAACCTCAAACAGACCATCGTTCGCAGCAAATTACCCAGCTTTCAGGAGAACAGCCTCCACGACACCACACAAACCTGCCACGGTAACCTCTGCAAGACATGCCAGATCATCGACACAGATACCACCATCACACGAGAGGACACCACCCACCAGGTGCATGGTGCATACTCCTGTGACTCGGCCAACGTTGTCTACCTCATACGTTGCAGGAAAGGATGCCCCAGAGCATGGTACATTGGCGAGACCATGCAAACACTGCGACAACGGATGAACGGACACCGCGCAACAATCGCCAGACAGGAGGGTTCCCTCCCAGGCGGGGAACACTTCAGCAGTCAAGGACATTCAGCCACCGACCTTCGGGTAAGCGTACTCCAAGGCGGCCTTTGAGACACCCGACAACGCAAAATCGTCGAGCAGAAATTGATAGCCAAGTTCCGCACCCATGAGGACAGCCTCAACCGAGATCTTGGGTTCATGTCACGCTACACGCTACCCCACCAGTGAACAAATGTTATCTGTTTTTAATATAACGGGTCAATTGCTGTCTTTTCCGTCCGGATGTTTCTATGTTTCTACCTCTCTCGCTCTGTTTTTTTAATTGGCATCTCCACATCATCTGTTTTTTTTAGTTCTGGCCGTTTGTATATTCAGTGGGCCTGTAGGTAACACCTATCTGTCTGAGCACTTTGGCTGCCTTGGCAACGGGCAGTTGAAAAGACTCTCTGTAATCACCAGGCATTGTTCTGTGATTTATAAATGCGATAGGTTCGAGGATTTCAGTTCCACATTCACCTGAGGAAGGAGGAAGCCTCCGAAAGCTTGTGGATTTTTAAATAAAATTATTGGACTATAACTTGGTGTTGTAAAATTGTTTACAATTGTCAACCCCAGTCCATCAGCGGCATCTCCACATCATGGCTACCACAATACAGACAGTACACACCCACCCAAATTGATGGTGCAGAAGGTTATCCCTGTGTGCAGAGCAAACTTTAAGCAGCAATAAAAACAGAAAATATCTGAAAAGAGGAAAAAAAAACAGGTTAATGATTCGAGTTGACAGCCTTGGGTAAAACTTTAAGCAGTGCAATCCCAATGATCCCTCAACCAACTCCTCCAGACCACGTGCCGTATCTGCTGTATTGATACCGGCCTGACGCCAGGTGGCGCTTTATTCTGCGGGAATCCGGCTGAGTGGGGAGCGGAATTCTGGGATACTGGAGGAGCGAGGGGCCGTCGCGGTGAGCCCTGGGATACTGGAGGAGCGAGGGGCCGTCGCGGTGAGCCCTGGGATACTGGAGGAGCGAGGGGCCGTCGCGGTGAGCCCTGGGATACTGGCGGACTCCGTCGGAGGATGTTGTTTATCTGGCCGGCTACATTGGCTGAGGAGCGACGCTGCGGGCCTGGAAACCGGAGCCCGTGAACGGCCGCCGTGAGGGTAAGAGGCAGCCGGCTGAGCCCAGAGGCCGAAATTTGGCAAATGAACGGAGATAAGGGAAGGAGGAAGCCGTCAGGGGGAGGCCGGGGGCAGTGCAGCCCGGCCCGGGGGTTTAGAGTAATCTGGAGCGGTCGCGACTGGGGGCTGGGGGGGTCGCGACTTTGGAGTTGGGACATTTCTTTGAGTCCTGTCCCTGTGATGGTTTGTTTGTTGAGATTTTAAACCCTTACGTTCCACTGTCTGTCACTCTTGCACTCAGGGAAATAATATTACTCATCCGACATCGAACTGCCTTTGGGTGAAGTGTAACAGGAATAGGGTGGAGGTTTTAATAAGATGCCGGTTTGTTAATGAAAGCTTGGCTGTGTTGGAAACCCTAGTTGTATCTTTTAGTGAAATGCTGTTACTAATCTGACATTGAACTGCCTCTCTTAAACGTTTCTTAACAGAAGTAACAAGCAAAATATTGTTTTGTCAAATAAAGGGTTGTCTTGGTGTGTGGGGATTTCATTTACATTTTCAGGATTTGCAGTATTATCAATCTGACATTGAATGCCTCTTTTTTTTAAACAAGGTTTTCAACACTGATATCAGCTTTTAGTTCCAACACATTTTGCTGCAAACCTCCCTCCATGTTAAACTCAATTTTTATTGAGGTATTCAAAGGTGTTGTGAAATTCCGGGCAGTGTCATACGGTTACAATTCTTTTCCCCAAAAATCTTGATAGTTCAAACTTCCCTTTGACTTTTGACCTTGTTAAAACTCTGAAAAGTTGGGAGAAAACAACCAAATGATGAGAGCTACTTTATCAAGGTTTCCTGATTACTCACTTGGTTAACACAGTGAGCACTATCCGTACTGATTTACGACTGTGCCAGGTTCAGTCATTTTTACTGGAACCTCTAATTGCTGAGTTAGCTGATCTCAGCAGGTGCCATAATTGGCCTTAGTGCACCTGTGTTAGGGAAGGGGTAATTGGATGTGGCTTTCGCCACTGATCTATCCAACCACCACTGTCGGAAGTGCACTTGTATAGATATCAGGTGAGGACAGGTATGGCTGTGACCCTTCCTGCAGTCAAATAACCTGCCATCACTCAATGTTTAGGCTCGCAAATGGCTGATATTGGCCAGCTCCTGGAAGGCTGTCTGTGGATCTGTATCCCAGCAGGTAGTCAACACTTTGGGAGAGCACGATGAATAATTGGCCGACAAAGGAGAAAAGAAAAATGTTTTTTTAAAAAAATAGAACTGCTTTGTCAGTCCTATGGGGGTTGACTGTTAATTGTTGGGTCATGATCACTGATGACAACTTGAGGCTTATCATGCTGTGGTCAGAATTGGCTGATATTTTTGGCTGCTGTTAGTGGGACAATGTGTTAAGTATTGCATGCCTTTTTCATTTAAGATGATTTTTAAAACCATTTTATATAGCTTCTTTTAACATTAGCCAGCAAGTTGATTGAAGGAATTTCTGTCTCCCTGGGCGAACCTGTTTAGTGAGTTTTCAGCTCACGCGATGCAACACCAGGGGAAAAAAATTAATATCGTTCAAACATCAGGAATTGTTTTGTTCATGTAGTGCTAACCATAAAGTAGTAATATAAACTCCAAAGTACAATTTTAGATTTTAAAAAAAAGTGAACACTTGTTCCTTTTTTCCTCCATACTTTCTTCCCGTCTTCCTTACTTTCTAAGCCCTGTTTTTACTTTAATTTTTAGTTTTACTTAGTTTCTAACTAATATTTACTCCACTTGCTAAGTTTGAAATTTTTTACTTGCCCTTTTTCTCCTTCAACCCTGGTCCCACTGTCTGTTCTGAACGGGGGACAGTTCTGGTGGGAAAATTGCCAATCGAGCTAAAATCTGTGATGAATAACCTGGTTTTGCAGCTAATTAAGTGGGGACAATCTGAAGATTTCTATGACCTGAACATTTTTTTCAACAGAAACAAGAAGGGGCAGCTACTGCCAAGGATACCTAGATGAGTAAGCGCTTGCAAGATGTTCAGATTAAGTGTGCCGGAAGTGAGATTTTGCAATTTAGTACTAGTCAGAAGGAAGAATCTTCTTGTATATTGCGAACAAGAGAGTGAGAAGTGTTAGCATAGGTACTTTGCCCTTTGTATGTTCTATAGCTGTCATGTTCGAAACTGTTAACAAGATAATGAAGACTCCTCTATAGATTCCCAGCAGACTGTCAATTTAACCTAAAGGTGCGTTTATACTTGTGCTGATACTGCATCCAGTTTCAGGAGAGCAATGCCTGCACGTCGTTTTTCTAGTATTACACTCGGACTGAGGAGGGTGAGCTGGGCTCCACATTTATGTAAAAACCCACAGATACAAACACATTGTATTAGTGTTATTATTTCTGGCTCACTCATCATGCCAGTAGAATCATAGACCTACATTTTGTTGGGACCTTGATGGCCCTTCGCAGCTGGGCTTGTTTACACTGTGATGTGCGGCCAACTGAGGGAGATTCATGTGTGTGCAGTCAGTTGCACTCCTATCCTGTAAAAGTGCCTTGCTTTCCTACTGCACTGTTGTCAAAGGGTGGGGTAGTGTAGTCACTACCCAGCACTAATAAGCACTTTTACATTTGACGCTTCAATGATTTAGGCTCCCTGTGTTAAAATGACCAAAACCAGATCCCTTATCCTGACACCTGAATCATAGTCCAACAAAAATCCAAAATATAAATCTACAAAAGTGCTAAATATAAAAGCATCTTGATTGCCACAAAGTTGTTTGTATGACAGACTGGTTCAGAGCTTATAAGCTATTTAGCCAAATCCCTGCGCAGCTTTATCAGGAACGGTGAGTATCGGCAATGTTACTGTGCCTGAGGCAGTTGAAATAAGATCAGTGGAGTTCCCTGAGTTAATGAGTGGCTATATCTGCTTTTATATTGTGTTAAGACCCCTGTTAGTGGTGCTGGCTCCTGACATGCAGGTCATACACAGCGAGCTGCAACCCAAAAATAAACTTGCCAGGATCCTCTTAAGTCGATAGCGGGGAAGACCAGCCTGAGTGAATACTGGCAATTGTACTTTAGGGTTGCAGCTAGCTGCGTTAGACCTGTGCATTTGGAACTGGTGCTACTTGCTGCCGGGTTCAAGACACCCATGTGTTGGGAACCAGTGGCACAAGCACCTCTATGACCAATCTTAAATCAGCTTAACAGCGTGGAGAGCTGACCAGTGTTGGTGTATATCTAACAAAACCCATAACTTGTTGCCTGTTGCTTTCTCAATTCTTGTACAATCAAAAGACATTTATCTGAACACACTTCCAGAGCCTCCTAAATATCTTTGGCTCTACTCGGGTAAAATTCTCTGCTTATTGTGGTGTGAACAAATATGCTGTCGATAATGAAAGAACCTAGCAGTCACCAGTGCGTAACCTGAAGTAGACAGCATTTCCACGTATCCAAGTTGTTTGTGATGCATGTAGGCAGATCGGATAGCCTGGCCTTCACTGTGTTCCTTTGTGCCTGAAAACATCAAGCAATGACTGAGAGTCTGAGAAGGCTTTTCTCTATTTCTGCCAACTGAATTAAGCGATAGTAAATAACAGCATGGGATCATGACTCACACTGGAGAATATTACAGGAGTTCTTTTGAGATCATACCCTTGTGTATGTACAGAAGGTTTACATTAGGAAAATAAGTTTTTATAATTTAGGATGGTAATGTGATGCAGAAGTTAGTCTGAGCAAAAAGCAACTGCATTTTCCAGCTAGCATTTCTTTTACTATAATCAGGATTAGTTAAAAATATATACAATTGACAGTTGCATGAAAAACTGTGAACATAACTGTTGAAGGTGAAAAAATGCCATATGGTCATCAAAGGTCACCCACCTACCATCCTAACTTCTATTGTTGCATAAAGCTGCATTTTGAACATGCCTCATGCTTTTTGTTACTGTTGCCTTGACTGGCAGTGCTTTAATTCCAGACCGAGTCAGTGAGACAGCAGCATAGTAAAGGGAGTCATGGCCTGATCACCTGACTTATGTAAACATATTCGTTCCCGAGTTGGCACAGTCATCGTGAGTGAGCTTTATGGACATTGGTAATCGTGAAGAACTTGACCTTTTTCTTATTTCTATTTTTGAGTGCCTGCTGGTTATGACTCTAGTTTTTGCTTTGTCAGCTTAATTGTTTTTATTGTTCTAACTTTTTTTTAACTCTTTGCTGTTGGTTCTGGTAAAAATGTACAAAGGGTTACTGGAAAAAGTGCTTTTTAAAAGAACCCTGATCATATCTAATCACACATTAAAGTTATTTGGTTTAAATGTACATTTTGTACTATAATTTGCAGAAATGTTATTTTTGATGTGCTTGGTGTTCCTCCAGTCAGAGGTGACTGATTCTATGGATCTGCTTGTGGCTGAGTTTTCCACAGTGTGTGTACATGCTCATTTCAGTCATTCGGCTGGTGCTGTTGAGACTGTTTCTGCAGCACGACTGCTTTCTTGCTGCTGTGGGCGGTGCTGCATTCTAAGTTCTCTACTCAATATTGCAGTGTTGAAAGATGGCCTGGTCAGCCAGTTGTTTATGTCAATGCCATATCGATTCAATACTTTCTTAAAATGCCCCCTCTGACCAACCCACGGGCGTTCATATTTGTGTCTGCTATACAGTGCACAGTTGGGACGCCTGTCATCATAAACCTGAACAACATGTTTTATAAAAAAAAGACTTGCGTTTATATAGTGCCTTTCACGACCTAAGGAAGTCCCAAAGTGCTTTACAGTCCATGAAATACTTTTTTTTTTAAAGTGTATTCACTGTTGTAATGTAAGAAACGGGGCAGCTAATTTGCGAAAAAGCAAGCTCCCACAAATATCTGAGGTAATGTCCAGATAATCTGTTTTATTGATGTTGGTAGAAGGATAAATGTTGGCCAAAACTCCCCAGCTCTTCGAAAAAGTGGGATCTTTTATGTCCACCTGAGAGGGCAGACAAGCCCTTGGTTTAATGTCCCTTCCGAAAGACAGCACTTCCCTCAGTACTGCAGTAGAGTGTCAGCCTTGATTTTGTGCTGAAGTCTCTGGTTGAGACTTGAACCCACAACTTTCTGACTCCGGGCTGAAAAGTGCTTTGGGATGTTTTTGAGGTCCGCTCCACCGTGTATTATTTGATAGGCACAATGGATCTGAGGTGGTGCAAGTGGAAAGTGTGGACCTCTGACAGGATGGTGATTGTATGCCCTGGTTTCACTCCCACATGGGAGAATAGAATTTGCTTGATAGACTCAATAGCGTGCTGGACTTCACTCACTCTTTCGGTGTGTCAAAGGATTAACTCCCCATTCTGATCTGAGCAAGCACCTATTGATCAATAAGTGCATTGTTCAACTGCATGCTTTCAGTTAGGTTAAGTCATGTACAGTATTCAGTTCAGTATGGTTTGATACACTGTTCGGTGCAGATTGGTCCATCGTCTCTGTGTTTTCTTTAGGTTGGTAAGCATATCATTTTGGCAAGTTTGCTCTGTAGGCCCACTGGGTAACCTTGGTCTTCCTGTAGCTTAAATGTTTAGTGCTGTAACTGTTTCTGTCCAAATGCTGACTGTGCTGCTGGATACCACGTGATCATCAGACCACCAAGAGCCTATTATCTTCTCTCGCTAGGTTAGAAGTATACAGTAATTTTATGGAAATGGGTTAGAAACCCAAATTTATATAGTGGATGTTTTGATAGCATCTTTGTGATCAAATAAGATCTAGCACATGACATTTCCTGCACAATAATGGCAACACCATGACAGACACTACTTTCTCTTGCTCATTACTAAACCTGGTATGATGACCCAGAAATACTCGTATCATGCCTCATACTATCAATGTTTCAAAGTGCTTCAAACATGAATTACATTTTGCCATGCAGTGACTGTTGTTAGTCGGCAAATGTCACTGTCATTCTGCACTAGCAATATCCCACAGTAATGAGATCAATGGCCAGGTTTTTTGGTGGTATTGATTGAAAGGAATGTTGATAAGGCCACTCAGCTTTGAATGGTGTCTTGGGACCTATACCAGCCATTTGATTAGGAAGATGGAACTTTGGTTTAATTTCTCATGTACAGGATGCTATCTCTGATGTCACAGCTCAAGAATGTCAGCCGTTATGAAATTGTAAATGGCCACATGGAAACCTCAATGGGTTGAAAGCAAAAATTTTGGTACATCAACCCGCAAGGTCCTTGTTTGAACCCCCAACATGTGCTGAGTCAGGGAGACAATTAGCTGCAGCAAGCTGGATTAGGGAATGGAAAATCAACCAGGGTTTGTGCTCCTGATCGCAAAGGGGTCACTAGCTGGCAATCAAAGGCAGGACTTTTGGCTGTTTTCTTTCCCTCTTCCCTAGTCTCTGGATGCTGAAGTCAATTGTAGCACCCAAAATGCTCCAGCTGAGATGCTAACTCAGCTTGGAATAGGTACTGAAGTTAGGACCTTGTGGTCTGTATGACTTAATACTACACTGAGCAGTCCCTTTTACCTACTAGGCCACGGAGGGGGTAACCAAATCTACCTTCTTGTTCAAGTACTATCCTAACTGTACATAAGACCAACAGTTTAATCCGTGGCATGTCTGATAGGGTGTCGTTTCATGCAAATCCGATTGCACTGAAAGGTTTTTGATGCATGAAGCAGAAATCTCCCTTTGTTGCCTTGTAACTGAATAGAAAATATTTTTGCATCTTTGCTGAACAGTATTGTGGCTCGAGAAGTCTTTGAGAGAGAGAGGCACACATGGACTCGCCCTGACCTGGATTATTGGGTTTTCTAGTGCATCTTGGCTATCAAATCCACAGTACAGAAACTTGGCCTTGTATGTAGCTTTTTATGTCCTCATCAGCTCATCTTCATAGCTCGATGATCATTTACATTAGAGAAGCTTTGTTTTTTTTCCCAGCTCCACTTAGTATGATATCACTCCTCAAAGTAAATACCATAATGGACTTGAATCATGTGTCTCTTGATGTATCTGGACAACACCAAGTGAATTGTGCAAAGTGGTAATAGTATTGTTTCAAGTAGCCATTGAATCTCGGCCTGGTCTTCAGGTCATTTGCAGCAAACTTCATTTGACCCCCCTCAGTGATTTTCCTGACTTACAGAACATCACAAATTTAAAGAGGCAACTTTTTAAATAAATTGTGGAGCTTGATGGTGATTGGATTGCAAAGTTGCTTTTTGGCCACCCAATCCTAAAGCGAGGTTCTGGAGAGAGAATATTACATGTTGATTATTTCTGTCTTGGGTCAGCTCTGCTCTATGTTGTTGGCTGCTTGAGTTAAGATTAATAATTCGCCATCCAAGGGAAATTGGTGGGCCATGGTGAAATTCATAATGAAAGCTTAATGTCTCTCTTAATGTTTGTCAAGGTCAAGGTTAGCCTGGTCATCGGTAATTTCAATTCTGAATTCATTCTGTGATCCTAAGCATTTCTTCATTCCTCTATCTAAAGGTGTCATGTGAGCGAATCTGTACACAATGATTTCTACGCACACATCTGAAAATTCAGTTGCACCCAGAGAAGTTAAACAGGTAAGGGGAAGTAAAATATTAATACAGCTGACAAATCTAAAATAGAGCATACACTTCTGCTTTTGCATTTTGTCATCGGTAAAGTTCAGCTTTATGAAGTAAAGCATATCTCACTAGTCAAATAATCAAGAAGATACGATTTATAGAATATTTATTGAGGAAGAGAACTGATAAGACCGATGAGTTTTGCTTTTTCCACAGTTAAAATATAGCATGTTTGTGAGCGATATACTCAAGTAACATCTGTTGGTCATTTACTTATTTTGGGGTAATGGACTGCCCAGATTGACCACTGATTCCAGAATGAAATCCGTACATTTATTTAGTGCCTTTAACATCCCAACGTGCTTCACAAAGGTATAATCAGCCAAAAAAGTCGTTGAGCCAAAGGAGGAGATGTTGGAGGGGTGACCAAAAGCTTGGCCAAAGTAGTGGGTTTTACGGAGGGCCTTCTAGGAGGAGAGGGAAGTTAAGAGCTGGAAAGGTTCAGAGAGAGAATTCCAGTGTGTGGAACTTAGGTGGCTGAAAGCATGGCAGCCAGTGGTGGGGCAAAGAGAGGGGGAGATGTACGAAGATCTGGAGTTGGAGGAACAGAGTTTGGGAAAGGTTGTAGGACTGGAGGAAGTTAGAGATAGGGAGGGGTGATGCCATGAAGGGATTTAAACACGAGGATGATAATTTAAATTGGAGGCAATGGAAGACCAAGAGCAAATGCAGGTCAGCAAGGATAGGGGTGATAGGTAAGTGTGACCTGGTGTGGACTTGGATATAGGCAGTAGAGTTTTGAATGAGCTAAGATTTACCGGGGGTGGAAATTGGGAGGCCAGCCAGAAGATTGTTGGAATATTCGAGCCATAGATGAGCATTTCAGAAGCTGACGGATGGAGGCGGGTGGTGTTAGAAGATGTTAGGAAGTAGGTGGCCTTTGCGATGGAGATTATTATCGGGTTGGTAGCTCAGCTCAAGGTCGAACAATCTGGTTGTGTGTGACAATGGCCGGGGAGGGGAATGGAATAAAGTAAAGGTTTTTCTGGGGACAAGGGCATCAAAGATGGGTGTGAGATAGTGATTTAAGCAGAGCAACAGCTGCAGAAGTATTTTGGCAAATGGAGGCCCAAAGACTAAGAAAATTCCAATGACAGTGCACCGTTGCCTTGTCTCAAGTCCAGTATAGTATATAGTCTGCCTTCTTAGGTGCAATTGTAAACAATTTTACAACACCAAGTTATAGTCCAGCAATTTTATTTTAAATTCACAAGCTTTCGGAGGCTTCCTCCTTCCTCAGGTGAACTTTCTTAGGTGCAGGTCTGATTTTGTGGAAGTTGTTACTGATCTTGCACAGCGCCATTTCGGGCCACTGTTTTTTGATACTGGGTAAGTTGATGAACTACCTGGGTCAATAACCCTAATTCCTGACCCCTGGATTCATGGCGTTTTGTTTTCTATTTGTGTGTGATTTTCTGAAATCGGCATATAATTGATATAAGCTTGAATAACCGATTATCTGCTTGTGTTTTCAGAGGATAAAGAAGAAACTCGCAAATTCCCTGAAGTGTTTGCAGAAGCGTTACGTAAACTCGGACAGCGTGGTAACCAGTGACGACAGTGATGCAAATGTGCTGTGCTGTGTCTTGGAGTCAGTGTTTGTGCATGGCTTGAAATCGAAGTACGTCAGAACAGATGGAGGAAACCGAGGGCGAAAGGGTATTCGCGCACCTCTCCCACAGCCTGTCTTTTGGACCCTGCTTAAAACAGTCACTCACCGGTAAGTGGTGCAGTTTTGTAGAACTAATTAATTTTCCACCATATTATCATATTCTCCAAAATTGAAAGTTAATTTCAAGTGGTGAATTTTTTTATTTGTTAATTCTGCTTAATTCTGCAGTATTTCTCTGAGAATCTGATCACAAACTATATAATGTTACTTCTTTTAACAATCCTGTTTGTCCTAATAACTTCAAACTCAAGAGCTCCCAAATCCTTTTGCGGAAGGGGATTTGTGGGTGCCTCCCATTGCTGAATTGCCATCAGTGGCACACATATTGCTGGCCCAAACCAAACTTCTTTCGACATCCGGGAAGTCTGGGCTTAACTGACAATCACAGACATTGCATGAACTACATCTGTACAAAAATTCCTGTGTCAGCTTGCTTAAAATTCATATTAGCAACTGCCAAATCTTCTTCCCCTCTCTCCATCATCACAAGCAAATGTGTTCAAACAAGTGTGCACTCGCTCTCACACTCGCATACGCATACACTCGCACACAGACACTCCCTCTCCATAGGGACTGATTCAGCAACAGGAGAACCAAATTATTATGAAAGCAGTTCCACTTGAAATCTGTAAGTGTTTCATTCTGACATGAATGTGACTGAGCTATGTGGATGTGAGATTTGTCCCAACCAGCCTTCAGTTATTTACATGTTCATTCAGTTGTATATCTGCTGACCGTAATGAGCTAGCTGAGGTTTTATTTTAATGATTCACGTTACTGATCGAACTTCAAAAGAACAAGTTCTCCCTGTCCTAAAAGTCTCATTTTGCAAAAAATGTATTTAAAAGGCGTAATTTGGTAAAACTCACCTAATATATTTCTCTTAACTCGTGTATAAAGCATAATTTTTCACTTTTTCCACTTCCAATCTTTTTCATACATGTTAGATTAGCTACAGAAATTGTACCGTCTGTCGTTTGCTGGTTACAAATATTGCAATATTAAACTTGCACATCTATTTTCTGAAAGGAGCTGCATGAAAGTGATAGCATTGCTGTAGTTTTGAGGTAGATGAGCTTGGCATAGTCTTCTATGTTCTTGGACATAACTCTTCAAAATCCTAATGTGAATTCAGTTCTATTGATGATTTATTTGCTCCTGCAAAGGCTTACTGGATAAAACTTTTGCATGGCATAATGTTAAGCTGCATAAAAGAAAGGACTTGCTTTCATACAGAGCCTTTCACATCCTCAGGACATCCCAAAGTGCTTCGTAACCAATGAATTACATGAACTATAAGATCCCAGGGTCACTTCCCAGTTTGTGCTGAGTTAACTGATCTGGCAGGGAGGAAAGACCAGCCAACCTTCCTGCTCCAGATTATTGGCCAGGGGCTACTGCTGAAAAATGCATGTACGTGGACTATGGGTGTAAGGACAGGATCCGACTTGGCTGTGATGCTCTCTGCAGTCGAATAGCATATTGACACTCACTGTCAGAAGCTGCTTTCCGTTGGCATGACAGTATTACTGTTATAGGTTTAGAATGTCTTTTTTTGAGAAGTGGGGCTTCCTTTGTTCAGTGAATGAAGTGTGAATCTACTGACTGGTTTGGGGCTGATCATTTGCTGTTTCCTCGCACATCTTGTTTGGTGTATTAATTTGCTGTCCATTTGTTTTCTGTTCCATTTAATTTTGAGCAGCAGATAACAGCTGGTTGTATCAACACACTTCCTTTAGAGTCATATAGGGCAGGCTGTTCAAGATACTATATCCACATCTCCAAACCTCATGACACAGAAGGAACTGGTGACTTGCTGTGCTCACCCTTGCACAGGCTTTTTGTATTACATTATTTCTAAATGCGAAAATTAGACAAGAATTACATTTGGCCTCAAAAGAGGGAGTATGGAACTAATGCTCGTAAGCTGAATGTGGCTTGGTGCTCTTGAATCTTGAGACATAAATGATTACACGCAAGCTGTTTCACATTTGGCCTTCCCGTTCACTTGCTGCACAAAGAAGATTCTGCAAATGATATTAAGAAAAAGTCAAATCAGATATTTCATCCCATTTTAAAAAGAATTCAGTTTAAAAGCAGTGAGGACAGCATTGGGCACACTTATGATGCCCCCTCTGGTAGAGCAGCTAACTGACACTTGTTGGCTATGATTGCTCTGGAATAGTGGCCACTTGGTTGAGGTACAGAGATATTGGCATCTGTGGCACTGTACCCCAACATTCAGAAGAACAGTGTGGAAGAAAATAATAGGCAGTTTTTAGGACTGGGAATCATCAGCAGTGTGTTACATTTTTAGGCAAGAATAATGTTGGAATAAAATTCAATTTAATCTTTTTTTTTACTGAAAGTTTGGTTGATAAATATCTTTTAACATGCTGATTGTTTTATTTAAAAAAAAATTCTTTCAGAGATGTTGTGACTGAGCTGGAGCGTTTGAACTTTATTAACACCGATGTTGGACGGTGTCGTGCGTGGGTAAGGCTTGCACTGAACGATGGCCTGATGGAGTGTTATCTAGTGTCCCTGTTCCGTGAGAAGGGCAGCCTGTGTGATTTCTACCACCCTGTGGCCTTACTGCTCGATTCAGAGGACAGCGAAGTGGTGCTGAGCTATCTGCAAGGTCTATCGTCTCTTTCGTTTGCACTCTCTTATAAATCAGCTGTACTAAATGAATGGACCACCACTCCCCTGGCTTTGGCAGGCTTATGTTCAGGGTCAGAGCCCTCAGAACATTCATTGCCTAACTTTTCTGAAGGCAGGAGAAAAGGATCCTGGGATTCAGTTTCTCAGTCCTCTGGGTCTGATATCATTGAAGTGACACACACCAGTTCCACAACTGCACACAGCAGTCACCACTCAGGAAAACTAAAACTTGCATCCTCTACGCTGAGTTTGGAAACAACTGGATCATCCCAACTCTCATCCAGCCTGAGCTCTGACAGCCTGCTTCAGTCAAATGGGATGAAGAGCCCTGACCAAGCTACTGAAGAATCATGGTCATGCGATACAGACAAGGATGTAACGAGTGCAGAGAGTTCCAACAAATCTCTACAAGAGTAAGTGTTCTATTTTCTCCTTCTCTACTTTTTCAGTGCTATAACATTCACCATTTTACTTTCACTTATAAAGCTAATTACATTGTCATATTTGTCTTGAAGAATTTCATGCCATTTTTCAGAAACTTTTTTTTGACTGCAGTCTGTGATTTTCACATTTTGTCTTTGAGTATTCTCACGTTCTTTCAAAAAGTACAACTGGCAATTTTATGTTGTGCAACCTATCTTTTGGAAGTTGAGTTTATTTTGCCCCAAATGATTTCAGTTTAGGAGCTGTGACTCTGGGATTCTGTTGATGTTGGGTGGTGGTAATGTCAGTTGGCAATTCAGAAGGCATCAGATTTCCAGCCATGGTGCTTAAAACATACCATGTGATTGCATTGACATATTTTGACAACTGTCTCGTATCTTGAGCTGTCAACATGATCACTGTCTTTTTAAATAGAAAAAAATCTGTATAACTTCACAAAATAATGGGTGGCATAAACACTATCACTGAGTAGCTTATTCCCTGTGAGAGATCTCGGGGATTCTGAATAGGTGGAAGCGCATTTACTCGAATGAAGCCCTTCAGTCGGAGAATCCAGTATACTTTGGTTGAGCTTTCTGTTTGGGAGACCGACGTTTGGATTTTCCATCGCATAACCTTGTAGCCCTTTATATTGTTCAGAAATCTCTCAGTAAATATGGAGGAGCACCATCATGTGATCATGACTGCTCATGTGATCCAACTTTTGGTCAAAGTGTTTTTAAAGTTTTGTGTTAGACAGCTGATTCTCTTCCTCTGTTGATGTAAGCACCTATAACTAGAAACTTTTGTGAGTGATGTCTTCACTCAAAGATTAACTTTACAGTGCAGGCTTTACTATAAACAATGAGGTCCTGATTGGAGCCCATTCTCTACACTCCACTAAAATAACTCAGACTGTTATAGCTTAATTCCAAATTTTGTCCCAAGTTTTAAAAAAAATAGACAGTAAATGAATCTGTGGCAGTGACTCCTGACCATGGTGAGTTTTTCTAAATTGTGCTGTTGAGAACCTAATGTTTGACTTGACGTTGGTCTACAAGATCTTTACCAAATGCCTATATATATTGACATGTTCCTTTTTTATTCTCTGAGCCAGTGGAAGCCAATCTGTAGAATAGCAGGGTTGATCTTGTTGTAGTTTGTTGTGAGATTGCATGAAGCTTCTGTTTCAAATTATTAATGTTGTTCTGTATTGTGTAAGAGAGCGTAATGCCAATGATGCTGTATTTGGACAAGGAAAGGTGTGTAATGTTTGTGACCTAGATTATTGGGAAGGCAGCACAAAATCAATAGTAAACAGTGTTCCTTCTTAACTACATGACCGTACTCTAAATCTGAAAAATGCAAAGCCTTCAGCTGCCTTAGTCCTACTCTCTGCAACTTCCACCCTAAGCCCCTCTGGCTTGCGATTTCTCACCTCAACCTTTTTAAAAAAAACCTACTTTTAAAACCTAACCTTTGACCATCTTTCATTACTCGGTCAACAGCAAAATACTGCGGATGCGGAAATTTGAAATAAAAACAGAAAATGCTGGAGAAGCTCAGCAAGTGAGGCAGCATCTGTGGAGAAAGAAACAGAGTTAACGTTTCAGGTCGAAGACCTTTCGTCAGAACTGGAAGATGTTAAGAGTTAAAGTTTTCTCACAGCCAGGGGAAGTGGGGGAGGAAAGAACAAAAGGGAAGGTCTGTGAGGTAGAGGGCACCTTTCCCTGGCTCTGTACTTGCTCAAAAAATTTAAGTCTTAACATCTTCCAGTTCTGATGAAAGGTCTTCAACCTGAAACGTTAATTCTGTTTCTTTCTCCACAGATGCTGCCTGACGTGCTGAGCTTCTCCAGCATTTTCTGTTTTTATTTCATTACTTGGTGTCTGATTCTCCCCTGTGAACCCCCTTAGAATATTTATAAATTCGGTAATAAAAAAACATTTTGTCATTAAAAACCCAACTAGTTCACTGGAAGGAAACCTGTCTTACCTGGTCTGGCCTATATGTCACTCCAGTCCCACACCAATGTGGTTGATTCTTAACTCTGAAGTGGCCTAGCAAGTCACTCAGTTGTATCAAACTGCTGCAAAGAATAACTGCACTTGTTCAAGAAGGCGGCCCTCCACCAAATTCTCAAGGCAACTAGGATAGACAATAAATGCTAGCCTTGCCAGTGATGCCCACATCCCGAGTGAATAAATTTAGATGCAAGTGGTTATTGCTGTCGAGTGAGATTTGTGCATTACGCATTATTTTTGTTTTCTCTACTAGAATCTTGGTGCCATTGAGACCTATTGGAATTTAATGCATGTTTTCATCAGGCCTGATGAGGTCGTCTCTTGGCTATCTTCTCTTTGGTCAGCAGCGATTGAGCTTTTCGAACCTTGGTTCATAGCTCATCACCCTTACACTTGGTATCATTCTCACTTATTTTGGCACATTAAAATTACAAGTTTCGTAAGCCTCTCAAGACAGGCAATCTGTTGATATAAATTTATAGAGCAATGCAATTTCCCATTTAAAATGTGCCCCCCATTATATAATACACCCATAGTGTGTACATGTAATGGCTTTGAATCATTAATACTAACTATAAGCCATTGTCTTTTTTTCAATGGATGTTGTAGTTTACCTAGGTCGGGATGCTCCATTTATTTGATGCGTAATATCTTTGCCAAATAATTGATGGTGTCGGTTAACTGCACTGCCTGGTGGTGTACTGGATTATACAGATAGGAAAACCCTAGGTTCGATCCCCAGTTTGTACTGTGTTAGGTGATTTCAGCTAGGGCAGTAGTTGGGCAGTAGAATTTGCCTCAAGTGACCCAGGCTAAGCAGGGGAAAAATCAGTCAAGATTCCTGTTCTTGATCGGTTTCTAGTAACTCCTGGTACAAATTGTGTGTTTGAGAAGAGGATTGGGCTCGGCTTTGATGCACTCCCTGATCAGATACCCTGCTGATGTCCGCTGTCTGGGCTCACAAATGAAGAGGAAAACTTTGGCTAAATTTTGCAACATTCCATGCCACTGTGGATTCTCGCATATAGGAAAATCTGGGCATGCTGGCCTGTGATTTTCTGACTGTGCTGGCAGCTTGTAAGACTACTCTGGCGGTTCAAGGCTGTACAAGATTTGCTCTGTCATGTTAATACAGCAACATCCCACAAACAACAATGAAAAGGATTGTTTTTTGGTGGTTTTGGTTGACAAAGAAACATTGACCAGAACACCAGCAGAGTTCCCTGCACTGATTTGAGTAGTGTTATGAAATCTTTACACACATCTAAACCACTGGAGCAGGAAGATGTGGATTTAATTTCTCACCCAATGCCCAGCACCTTCAGCACTGCAGCACTCCTTCAATACTGTACTAGAATATCAGTTGAGATTATGACCTTAAACCTTGGTATGGGGCTCAAACCCGTAACCTTCCAACGCAGAGGTGAAAGTGTTACAAACTGGCACATAGTGGCCAGAAGGCTATTGACATTTGTGCAACTACCCCAATGAGAGTCAGCAACTTCAGGAGAGAAAATTGGGCTGAAAAAAAAATGGATGTAATCATGGCAAAGTGCCACCATTTAAATGGGAACTTACTTTTTTATATTTAGGAAAACTGATTGTCTGTCTGAAATGAGTGGCATAAGAACTTTTTAATTGCAGTTTACAGAAAACAGCGTCAAGAATGACTAAGGCGAATGAGTTCAGCAAAGGAGAACAAAGACACTGATTAAGAGGGGAAAAATAGAGTATGAGAGTAAACTAGCAGGGAACATAAAAACTGACTGTAAAAGCTTCTATAAATATGCCAAGAGAAAAAGATAGTGAAGACAAATGTAGGTCCCTTACAATCAGAAATGGGGGAAATTATAACGGGGAACAAAAATGGCAGAACAATTAAACACATACTTTGGTTCTGTCTTCACAAAGGAGGACACAAATAACCTCCCGGAAATGTTAGGGAACCAAGGGTCTAGTGAGAGGGAGGAACTGCAGGAAATCAGTATTAGTAAAAAAAAATAGTGCTAGGGAAATTAATGGGGCTAAAGGCTGACAAATCCCCAGGGCCTGATCATCTACATCCCAAAGTACTAAAAGAAGTGGTCCTGGAAATAGTGGATGCATTGATGGTCATCTTCCAAAATTATATAGACACCGAAAGTTTCTGCAGATTGGAGGGTGGCAAATGTAACCCCACTATTTAAAAAAGGAGGGGGAGAAAAAACAGGGAAATACAGACCAGTTAGCCTAACATCAGTAGTGGGGAAAATGCAAGAGTCTATTATAAAAGATGTGATAACAGACCACTTGGAAGGCATTAACGGGATTGGACAAAGTCAGCATGGGTTTATGAAAGGGAAATTATGTTAACAAATCTGCTGGAGTTTTTTGAGGCAGTAACTAGTAGAATAGATAAGGGAGAACCAGTGGATGTGGTGTACTTGGATTTTCAGAAGGCTTTTGATAAGGTCCCACACAAGAGGTTAGTGTGCAAAATTAAAGCACATGGGATTGGGGGGGGATATACTGGCATGGATTGAGAATTGGTTGAGAGACAGGAAACAGAGGGTAGGAATAAACGGGTCCTTTTCCGGGTAGCAGGCAGTGACTATTGGGGTACCGCAGGGATCAATGCTTGGGCCCCAGCTATTCACAATATGTATCAATGATCTGGATGAGGGAACTAAATGTAACACTTCCAAGTTTGCAGACGAGACAAAGCTGGGGTGGAATGTGAGCTGTAAGGAGGATGCAAAGAGGCTCCAATGTGATTTCGACAAGTTGGGTGAGTGGGCAAGAACATGGCAGATGCAGTACAACATGGATAAATGTGAGGTTATTCACTTTGATTGTAAAAACAGAAAGGCAGATTATTATCTGAACAGTGATAGATTGGGAAAAGGGGAGGTGCAACGAGACCTGAGTGTCCTTATACACCAGTCACTGAAAGCGAGCATTCAGGTGCAGCAAGCAGTTAGGAAGGCGAATGGTATGTTGGCGTTCATTGCAAGAGGATTTGAGTACAGGAACAGGGATGTCTTATTGCAGTTGTACAGGGCCTTGGTGAGACCAAATGCAGTTTTGGTCTCCTTATCTGAGGAAGGATTTCCTTGCCAAGGAGTGAGTGCAACGAAGGTTTACCAGACTGATTCCTGGGATGGCAGGACTGACGTATGAGGAGAGATTGGGTCGACTAGGCCTACATTCACTAGAGTTCAGAAGAATGAGAGGTGATCTCATTGAAACATGTAAAATTCTAACAGGAGTAGACAGCCTAGATGCAGGGAGGATGTTCCCAATGGCTGGGGAGTCCAGAACCAGGGGTCACAGTCTCAGGATATGGGGTATGCCATTTAGAACTGAGATGAGGAGAAATTTCTTCACTCAGAGGGTGGTGAACCTGTGGAATTCTCTACCATGGCAAACAGTGGAGGCCAAGTCATTAGATGTATTCAAGAAGGAGATAGATATATTTCTTAATGCTAAAGGGATGTGGGGAAAAAGCGGGAACAGGGTATTAAGTTAGACGATCAGCCATGATCATTTTGAATGGCGGAGCAGGCCCAAAGGGCCGAATGGCCTACTCTTGCTCCTATTTTTTATGTTTGTGTTTGTGAGCAAAGATTAGAAAAGCTCAATCATTACGGCCTAGAGAGCCTGGGAAGGGGACCTTGTTGAAGATTACAAAAACAACAGACAGGAAAAGACCAGATGGTCCGTTGGGCCTGTTCCATACTGTCACTGTACAACATAATGCCATGACCTCAATTGACCTCCTTCAAAGCCCCCACCCCCCTAACCTTCAACTAGGCAGCTATGTAATCTCTTGGGAGAAGCAAAAAAAAAGAGAAAAACCCCTAGGCCAATTTAGGAGAGGGGATGATATGTGAGAAATTCTTCCCTGAATCCTGAAGGTGATCAAACAAGTTCTCAGACTACTGTGACCATGAGACACATTGCACAACACTCCACCTACCTTTTTGAATGCTGTGATGTCAGCCACAATTAAGAACTTGTCCATCTCCCTTATGAATGTTTGCAGCAAGTCTGCACTCTCTACAAGAGCCGGAAACTTGTTCCAAAGGTCAGTGACCCTCTGAAAAGACAAACCTCCTAACATCGGACTTAGTTTCATGCTGGAATTTATATACAAGTCTGCCTGGTCTTTCCTAACCTATCTAACTCAAATAACCTAGCCACGTGGACCGATTTCAATCCTTTCAGTATTTTAAAGACCTGTCAAATCTGCACTTTTCTAGTGTAAAAAGCCCCAGGTCGCTAAGCCTATTGTGGTAACTAAAGACCTTTAAACTTGGTGTCAATCTAGTGGCTCTTCTCCAAACCTTTTCCAGGGCCTCTATCATCACCATGAAGGGCCCAAAACTGGACACTGTATTCTAAATAAGGCCTAACCAAGGTATAAAGGACAATATAGTGTTTGTTGTTTTGTATTTGATCATCCTGGCAATACATTCTAGTACTTTGTGCTTTTGCTATAGCCTTGCAACAGTGAGCATGAACCTTGAGATTCGTGTACTGTAATACCTGTGAATTTGTCCCATTCAACAACCATAAATTCACAACCCTGCACGGTGTACACATGCTTGGCGTTGTCCCTACTCAGGAGCATAACACAATGTTTAACCATGTTAAGTGACATCTGGCAGATGTGGGTCCATTCCCCATCGAGATTTGCTTGAAAACAATTTTTCTTACCTAAGATCCTAACACCCATACAAATCTTTGTATCATCTATAAACTTGTGGACAATTTCCCCCAATGCCGCCTTCCAAATCACTGATGAAAATGTTGATGAGCAATGGACTTAACACCAGACCTTGCAGGACTCCACCAGTAAGCAATCCTCATGCAGAACCACTGCCATTAATAACAACCTTCTATCTGAGAATGCAACCAATTCCTTATCCAACCCAAAATCTACCTGCCAGTCCCACAGGACTCAATCTTATTAAGTAGCCGATTGTATGGCAGCTTGTCAAAAGATTTTTGTTAATCTAGGTATACAGTGTTAACCGGGCCACCTACATTCACCAACCCAGTAACTTTCTCAAAAAATTCAACCAGGTTGGTACGGTATAACTTTCTTTTCCAGAAGCTATGTTGAGAGTCTCTATTAAGCCCTCCTCTGTTAAGGTGGTAATACAGTGTATCTCTAATCATAGAATCATAGAAGTTACAACATGGAAACAGGCCCTTCGGCCCAACATGTCCATGTCGCCCAGTTTATACCACTAAGCTAGTCCCAATTGCCTGCACTTGGCCCATATCCCTCTATACCCATCTTACCCATGTAACTGTCCAAATGCTTTTTAAAAGACAAAATTGTACCCGCCTCTACTACTGCCTCTGGCAGCTCGTTCCAGACACTCACCACCCTTTGAGTGAAAAAATTGCCCCTCTGGACCCCTTTGTATCTCTCCCCTCTCACCTTAAATCTATGCCCCCTCATTATAGACTCCCCTACCTTTGGGAAAAGATTTTGACTATCGACCTTATCTATGCCCCTCATTATTTTATAGACTTCTATAAGATCACCCCTTAACCTCCTACTCTCCAGGGAAAAAAGTCCCAGTCTGTCTAACCTCTCCCTGTAAGTCAAACCATCAAGTCCCGGTAGCATCCTAGTAAATTTTTTCTGCACTCTTTCTAGTTTAATAATATCCTTTCTATAATAGGGTGACCAGAACTGTACACAGTACTCCAAGTGTGGCCTCACCAATGCCCTGTACAACTTCAACAAGACATCCCAACTCCTGCATTCAATGTTCTGACCAATGAAACCAAGCATGCCGAATGCCTTCTTCACCACCCTATCCACCTGTGACTCCACTTTCAAGGAGCTATGAATCTGTACTCCCAGATCTCTTTGTTCTATAACTCTCCCCAACGCCCTACCATTAACGGAGTAGGTCCTGGCCCGATTCGATCTACCAAAATGCATCACCTCACATTTATCTAAATTAAACTCCATCTGCCATTCAATGATCCATTCTAAGAACTTGCCTATAACTGAAGTCAAGCTAAAGGGCCTGTAATTTCCCAGTTCTGACTTGTTGCCTTTTTTGAATATTGGCAGTCCATGGGAACAATCCCAGATCCTAGTGAGCTGTTAAGCAAGGGTTCCAGTGAGCACAGCTCCCATTTCTTTAAGCACTCTTGACTGGATACCATCAGGACCAGCAGCCCGATTTGTTTTGAGTCCCCTTACTCTCTCCACTTTGATATTTTCAACTTTAGAGTCACCTGTACGATGTATAACTGGTAACTCAGCATCGTCTTCTGTAGTGAAGACTGATCCAAAGTAGCCATTGAAAACCTCTGCCATATCCTGGGAGTCCATCTGAATCTACCCTGAAATATATAAAATATTAGATGCTTGGATAAGGTAAATATAAAAGAATACTTTCAGTTAAGACAGGATAGCAAGACCAGAGGTTAAAAGTATCAACTAGCGAAAAGTAAATTTAAAATCAGTCACCAAACAGAATTTCTTCTCATACACGGTGATAATTATCTGGAATAATCTGGCAGACACGGTAGTAGAAATACAGGTTTTACGGTTGTTTAAAATGCAGTTGCCCACTAAACTAGGAGAGTTAGGGTATTAGAGTGATTAGCTTTGAGGGGCCAATTGGCCCTTGACTCTTTTTCTTATGTCAGTTATCTAATTCCTGACTTAAAAAAAAAAAAATCTTCTGTTATGAGGTCCATGGGTACTGTAATGAAGCAGCTGCTATGGTGCTTGTATGGTTTGAGGAAGGAGAATTTTAGGAGACCGATGTTATCTCCCCTTCTCTTCGTGTTCTCTTCCTTTGGCCTGTCCTATTTTTTTCCCTCTTTATTTTGGCTTCTACTCTATATATAATTTATCTGAATGTTCAGAGCATTGATTACTGATCTGGAGAATAGGTTCAAAATCTGATACCTCTAGCTGATGTCTGGAAATTCCACTGGTTTGTATTGAGCCGTTTGTACGGCTCCTTTTGGTCTGTTGCTAAGCAGCTTGCTGATAACTATTCTGTCTGTTTAAAGGACACCAGATGAACTCAGTGGAGGAGACCAAACACCAGTTTCCGTGAAGCACAGTTTTTATATTTCCATGCCACAGTCCAAGTTGTCCTTAAAGCCTCCAGAAGAGGATGTTATAACTAATGCTCAGCCAGGTGAACAGGTGGTGGCCCTACATGCATGCAATGGGGAAACGAATACAAGGACTACAGAAAGCCATTCACAAGTTAAGTCGCCACTCTGTACTCGTGTTTCAACCTTACATCATCCAGTACCTGCTGATGGATTACATCCTGAAAGTGACACCGAGACTGCTGCTCCTCTTGCTGATGAGATGCTAAACCCCATTCACCCTAAAAGGTTGTCCCACACCAGCACTACAAGAACTTTGCAATCTGTGACATGCCTGGCACAGGATGTAAAAATTGACCAAAATTACACTAAAGCAGCAGAGCAGGTTTCCATTGTGGGAGTAATTGCTCGTGGAACAGATAAAGTGGATAAATTGAGTGTGCCCAGCAATCACTTGACCAAACCAGGAGATAATCATGTGAGTTGATTTATTTGCTGCTTGCTGTAGTTCTGGCCTCTGTCAAATTTTTCAAGTCCATCCTGTAGTGAGAGGGAATAATTTGGCCATCCTTTTCAGGAACCAGCCCTATTAATTGGATAGCTGAAATGCTGCATTTTAGCAATTGTGTCCTGTACAGCATGGCTGTGTATTAAACAGAACTATGTCCCTGAAGGGCAACGGTGCAACCGCATATAAAGAACCTGGGTGGGGGGGGGGGGGTGTCGGGGGCAATTCTCTGATCTTGGCGTGGGCAGAGGGAGACTTAACTAACACTAAACAATTTGGAGAGGACATCTCATCTCTTTTCTCCCCACTCCCCGACAGTGTGTAGGCTTGTACTGAGGGGCCCTTCACCAACTTGAAGTTCTTCAACTTCTGCAAAAACAGTGTATATGTCTAAGAAAATGGGGAGGTGTAGAGAACAAGGAAATCAGAAAGTATCATCAAATTAATCTTATGTATTCATAAACTACTAAAGATAGTTAATTTTTTCCTGCTAAACTCTTAAAACAGGATATGAAATGCGGTCTAAGATTTTAGCATCTAGTTAATTTATGTGGCAGACTAGTTTTCTTTGAGTACTTTAATTGGTTCTAAGGCTTATTGATTTGGAATAAATAGTGTAATATTTAATCTTTTGTTTACATATGTTAACTTTTATTCACCACTATCTTGATAACCACCAACTTAAAAATGATTCTCTAGATTTTAACTAAACCATATCATTATCTCCTTCCATCAAATGGTCGGTTCCTTTTTGAAAATAAGCATTTTTTATGTGAACCATTCATGTGCCCCATTTGAACCAGTAAAAGGAGAAACCTCAATGTCTTTGATATTTTCACCAAACTTGACAAGTCTTCTGGCACCTTTTTAAAAAGTTCCTAGGTTTGTTGGACCATAAATGATATGAACCAACCGTTTTATAAGAACTTTCTTACATCAGATACTTGAGTCCTTTTAATATTGAATGAGTTGGGAACTACCAATTTATGTATCTGCTCTGATTAGTTCTGTTTTTCTCTCACTTCTATAAATCGGACCAAATTTATTAGTGAACTCTTATTGAATACCTTTCTATTTGTGCAAGGAACAATGTTGAAAATGTTCAAACATTTAACACAAGTGCAAACAGCACATTTAAGAATGACACCGCACTATGAAAGGGGAAACCTATTTAGCTGCTTTTAAAGTAGTGTCTTTTTAAAAATTTGCTGTGACATTTTTGTTTGTGTCCTCTTTTAGTGCTTTTTAAATGATTTTGTTTTATCAACCCTATTGACGGGTTGATGGCTTTGTACTTTTTAAAAAGAGCTTTGCCCTTTAGTTTTAAATGCATTCTGAAACCATTTATATGGTGCCATTTTCAGTGTTCATTTTGTATTGAAATGACTTCTGTAAACTGGAAATGCTTCTTGTTTCTCACCTAAGAATTCATTGTAAACATGAACTTTGCTGTTTCAGAAAAGAAGCAACTGGATATCAGATGATGACATCTGCAAACCATCTCCTAGAGAAGAGCTTCCAAAAAGCACAAGGGGAAGTTCAGCTGAATGCTCAAGGAGCACAACACCGGTGAATGAAAGTAACACCTGGCTGACTGAGCATGGGCAGTCAGCTCACAGTCTCTCACAGTGTAAACGTGGTCAAGAGGAGAGATTCTTTAGAGTGACTCATCGCCGGAAGACAGGTAGGATGATTTGAAGGAAAAACTCCCATAGGTATGGAATATGATGAGTTTCATCACCTAGTCCTATCTCTGCTATTCTACATACATATGCAAAATATTAGCCCAATAGCGCTGTAATGTTTTGGAATTTGCTGTGTGGCCTGTAAGGGATTTTACTCTGATTCAACGTACAAGGGATGAACTCCCAAAGGAATACAGCATTTTTTTTTTACTTATTAGCCAGTAGATATTAAACGATGGGTGGAGATTTAAACTGTTAATTAGGTACTTAGAAAGAGATCGACCAGCCATAAAACAGTTTGTCTACACAAGTCTCTAGCTTTGAGACACTGTGGATCGTTGGAAATAATTCTAAATATTTCTCGCCATTGTGATTGAATGGATTCTTTACAACATCTATCAGCCAGGAATGGTTTTCACTGTGTCTATGGGTGGCTTCGCTAAGCAGACAGTCAGATGCTGAAGGCTCTTCTATCAAAGGGGAAGCATTTCAGTCAGTGATAACTTTGATTGAAAGCTCGGTGGGCCTAATCCCCACACAGAGTTATGGGCGAGGTCAGAGGACACTTGCTCATCGCGCACACTCTCTCTCTACATTAGAGTGAGAGAGATAGAGACACCAGACAGAGCAAGTAAACATGTGCTGCTTGTAACCGAAGACGGGACCAGCTAGCTTGAAAGTGAGTCCTGGCCCCAAAGTGTCAACAGCATTTACAGTTTTATTGTTTTCATGGTGCAAGGAGCAGTAGGAAATTACTGAATCTTACTGTGAAAACTGACTCTTTTCAAACTCTGGCACAAGTGTGGTTTTATCTTTTGCAGACCATCTGTTCCCAACACGAGTCTTGTTTATTTAATATCTTTCACTGAACAAAAAAAATGTGATGGTGTTTTCCTCCCCTTTCCAATTTTGGGCTGCTTCATGCATGTTCCCCATTGCATATAATGGAAACTGGTGTAAAAGTAATTATACATAATTTTTAACCTTAAGAATCAATTGTGTTGAATAAATAGAATATGCCACTGAAACACAGTGAGTTACACAGAATCAACATGTGCTTTGCACCACTTAGTGGTACATTTTTATAGAAAATTACAGCCTGCAGCATGTATCCTTTTTTTTAACACAAAAAAAAAGTTAAAACACAAATAGCTTATTGTCTCACTTATCGCTCAGTACGGAGCAGGCTTGAAGAACTGCAACAAAAATATTTTGGAGAATGCTTGCTATTTACAGTTGATCTCTTGTGTTTTCTGCTCAGTAAACTGATTTATTGGAAATTACAATAAACACAAGTACTGATGTTCAGGAGCTAGTTTCTCCTTCTCTTTCCGCCCCCCACCCCTGGCCTTGTACCTCCTCTTCTGAAAAAAGAAAAAAGACTTGCATTTATATAGTGCCTTTCACAGCCTCAGGATGTCTCAAAGCGCTTTGCAGCCAATTAAATACTTTTTGAAGTGTATCACTGTTGTAATGAAGGCAGACAATTTGCGTACAGCAAGGTGCCACAAACAGCAATGTGATAATGACCAGACAATCTGTTTTAGTGATGTTGGTTGAGGGATAAATATTGGCCAGGACACTGGGGAGATCTCCGCTGCACTTCTTCAAATGTAATCTTTTACATCCCTCTGAGAGGACAGACAGGGCCTCAGTTTAATGTGTCATCCAAAAGACAGCCCCTCTGACAGTGCAGCGCTCCCACAGTACTGCATTGAAGTGTCAGCCTGGATTATGTGCTGAAGTTTTTGGAGTGGGACTTCAACCTACAACCTTCTGACTCAGAGGCAAGAGTGCTACCAGCTGATTCATGCTGCCTTATGATTCTTTAAGTGTCAGCAGTCCTTCAATACCTCACCCACGTGTAAACCTAGTCAGTGAGTCTCAGCAAGCTATTAGACCATATAAGGCATCAGCCAAGCCCAATCCCGTCCTATCCCCGCCTGACACCAGGATAGCTAATTCATCACAGACCAGCAATAAAGCCTGAAACCACCCTGATCTCTATGGTTAGTACCAAACCAAAAAGTAAATGTACCCACTGGGCTGTCGGAGAAATTAAAATGGATTATTCTGGCTCTAAGAGCAGTCCCATGGTGTGATGGTAGTGTTCTCTTTATTTGTTATAGACTCTGGCAACATAATGTCAGTGTTTGATTTTGCACTATTCATTAGTTGAATTTGTTGTTTGAACAGGTATTTCAAACCCATTCCGTGGACTTCTGAAGTTGGGCAATTTAGAGAGGCGAGGCCACGTTGGCATTTGGAAGGAGTATTACTGCGAATTATCACCATTCGAGTTCCGCCTGTACCAAAACGATGAAGACCGCAATTGTTATGACAACTGCTCTTTATTAAGATGCGAATCAGTGGGACGTGCCCACAGCGACGGGAGATTTGAGCTGGTTTTTGCTGGCAGGAAGTTGTATTTGCGCGCACCTTCTCAAGATGAAGCACAGGACTGGATTGACAGGATTCGGGAAGCTTTAGAAAAATGCCGGCCTCATCAAACTCCAAAACAGGAAGCAATGCACGCAGAGAGTTCAGTGAGCGAAAAGCCAGATCACGTGTCTGAGCCACATGCCCCTCATTCTGCTGAACAGTCAAGCCATGAGAATGAAAATGGCTTCCAGCAAGATTTTACTTGGGTGTCTAGGGCAGAACCTCAATTTGATGCAATTAAAGAAACTGTGCTCTATTTGTTAACAGATAAAACCTGGACTCCCTATATCTTCTCTTTGTCATTGGAAGCACTGAAATATTTCCAGCTCCGAGAGCAGCAGAAAATACTATGCAACAGCTGCAGAATTGACACCTTTAAAGACGTCATACCTGATACTGCACTCGGTGGTCCTGCTTACTTTAAATTAATTACATCCAAAGTCACTCTCAGGCTTCGGGCAGAAAGTGCAACGGAGGCAAAATCGTGGCGCGAACTCATTCGAGCAGTTCTATCCTCTTTCTTGGAAGCAGAAGATGATGCGTTGGCAGCAAATGTGGGCAGTGAGAATGAGAGAAGACTTGTGGAGCTTGGCTTGGGGGAGCACAGCAGTCTGCTGCAGTGCCTAACTGTTGTACCCATGGAGAAAGGGCTGGACTCACAAGATTTTCGATGTGCAGGTATGATACTGCTACCTGTAGTGATCTATATTTAAAATCTGAGGCTGGATAGCCCAAAAGGCTAGACACTGCCCTTTCGCCTCCAGGACCTGGGTTCAAATCCAGACAAGACTGATTGAATGAAAGTCTTCCCTGTTTACTAGCTGTAAAGGGTTCTATGTAAAATGGATTTGGACAGTCCTTATCCAGTTTCTAGTGAGCGCTGAACTACAACACAGAATTGCCTCGCTCAGGGCAGAGGATCATTAGTATGGGAAATGAAAAAAATGTCATGCTGGTGCAGTAAGTGGTGCTCGTTTGAGGTAAGGGATAGCGTAGAAGGAGCTTTGTTCTGCATCAAACCATCTTATAACTGACCAACTAATGCTGAGATCAGTATCCAAATTGTTGTGTTCCATTCCTCAGCATTAACTTCCCTTATCTTGAGCACAAAATTTTAAAAACCCTCAATTGGTGCTATTTGTTGTGACATGATGTGGGTTAGTGTAGGTCAAAGCAAAGATATTCCAAATAGTATGGGAATGGGGAGAGAAATCCATCTTGGTCTCTTCCCGATATCCCCACCATCACAGAAGCCAGTTGTCAGCCAATTTGATTCACCCCACGTGATATCAAAAAACAGCTGAGTGCACTGGACATAGCAAAGGCTATGGGCCCCGACAACATCCCGGCTGTAGTGCTGAAGACTTGTGCTCCAGGACTAGCCAAGCTGTTCCAGTACAGCACAGGCACCAACCCGACAATGTGGAAAATAGCAGGACATATCCAATCCGGCCAATTACCGGCCCATCAGTCTACTCTCAGTCATCAGCAAAGTGATGGACGGTGTCATCGACAGTGGTATCAAGTGGCACTTACTCACCAATAACCTGCTCACCGATGCTCAGTTTGGGTTCCGCCAGGACCACTCAGCGCCAGACCTCATTACAGCCTTGGTCCAAACATGGACAAAAGAGCTGAATTTCAGAGGTGAGGTGAGAGTGACTGTCCTTGACATCAAGGCAGCATTTGACCGAGTGTGGCACCAAGGAGCCCTAGTAAAATTGAAGTCAATGGGAATCAGGAGGAAAACTCTTTGGTGGCTGGAGTCGTACCTAGCACAAAGGAAGATGGTAGTGGTTGTGGAGGCCAATCATCTCAGCCCCAGGACATTGCTGCAGGAGTTCCTCAGGGCAGTGTCCTTGGCCCAACCATCTTCAGCTGCTTCATCAATGACCTTCCCTCCATCATAAGGTCAGAAATGGGGATGTTCGCTGATGATTGCACAGTGTTCAGTTCCATTCGCAACCCCTCAGATAAGGAAGCAGTCCATGCCCGCATGCAGCAAGACCTGGACAACATCCAGGCTTGGGCTGATAAGTGGCAAGTAACATTTGCGCCAGACAAGTGCCAGGCAATGACCATCTCCAACAAGAGAGAGTCCAACCACCTCCCCATGACATTCAACGGCATTACCATTGCCGAATCCCCCACTATCAACATCCTGGGGGTCACCATTTACCAGAAACTTAACTGGGCCAGCCACATAAATACTGTGGCTACAAGAGCAGGTCAGAGGCTGAGTATTCTGTGACGAGTGACTCCCCAAAGCCTTTCCACTATCTACAAGGTACAAGTCAGGAGTATGATGGAATACTCTCCACTTGCCTGGATGAGTGCAGCTCCAACAACACTCATGAAGCTTGACACCATCCAAGACAAAGCAGCCCACTTGATTGGCACCCCATCCACCATCCTTAACATTCACTCCCTTCACCACCAATGCATCATGGCTGCAATGTGTACTATCTACAGGATGCACTGCAGCAACTCACCAAGGCGGCTTCGACAGCACCTCCCAAACCCGCGACCTTTAACTCCTAGAAGGATAAGGGCAGCAGGCACATGGGAACACCACCACCTACATGTTCCCTCCAAGTCACACACCATCCCGACTTGGAAATATATCGCCTTCATCGTCGCTGTGTCAAAATCCTGGAACTCCCTACCTAACAGCACTGCGGGAGAACCTTTACCACATCGACTGCAGCAGTTCAAGAAGGTGGCTCACCACGTTCTCAAGGCAATTAGGATGGGCAATAAATGCTGGCCTTGCTAGCGACACCCATGACCGAATTTAAAAAAACCTCTGGAAAAGGTCTGTGATGGGGAAATCTGACTCTTTGCGACACATTGAGTCAGAATTTGCTGGCAAAATAATGTCGAGTTTAATGCGCACGTCGTTATTAGTGCATAAATTGTCCAGCAATTTGTGGCGAGGAAGAGATACTCCGTGAGTTGCGAATTGTCACAAATTGCTGGACAATTTGTTCCCCTCCACCGTTAGCCTCGCAAAAATAACAGCTCACCCTCAACCGCCCCTTGAGTTTCAAGAAATTTCTGCATTTGCTCATTTATTACCAATTAAACTCGCCACAAATTTTTGGCTGGTACTTAACAGCATAAGGGACCCTTTTAATGATGAGATTTATGTTCCTTCAATGTCACTGAACCTCTCCAGCCCAGAAGGAGAACGATTGAAACTGTGGAGTCTCATTCCGACAGGTAGTAAATTGTTCTTAGAGGGTTTTTAAAATTTAATATTTTTTTTCTCTCTCTCATCCAATCCAATCTTTCTTTCCCTCTCTTTTATTTCTCTTTCTGTACCTGAGTTGACTCTAATTCACCCTATTTCCTTCTCCGTCGTTCCTCTGTTTCTTTTTCAATCCTTAATTCTCACTGTCGTTCACCAAGGTCCCAGATGCCCCATTGCCCTCGCCGTTATCAGCTCGCACTTCCAGCAATTTGCAAACATATTTTTCAAGCTGAAGGGTGAGGGGAAAAGTCTAACTAACTGGGCACCCTGCGAGTTGCCTGCTCCAGTAAAATCCAGGCCAATATGTAAATGCACAGGTTTAATAATGGATTTGATAAGTTTTAGAACCATAACTCTCACAGGCGAAGTAGAAACATTTATCTTTTACCTGATAAATGTCTGCATAGAATTGGATGAGAAGGAAAAGAACAACGTCCAACGCAGTGGATTAGAACAATGTCCATCTTCCTCTGGAGCTGGGTTTTCAAATCTCCCTTGTCTTTGTTGAATGCCCTTGTTAGTTCTGCTTTCTCTCCTCAATGCTTTTCATCCCTTCTCCTCCTGTTGCTCCCAAACAAAAAAAAACCCTCAACATTTGTTATAAAGTTTTGTGTTCCTGGGACTTTTTTCAGGTATCAGAAAGCAGATCTGCTTTCTTTGGAAATCAAAGTAGCCCAACCACCTGCATTAGTGGTTAGAATGTGGAACTCATTATCACAAGGAGTAGTTGAGGTGATTAGCATAGATGCATTTAAGGGGAAGCTAGATAAACACATGAGGGAGAAAGGAATACATAGATGTGCTGATGGGGTTAGAAGAAGTAAGGAGAGAGGAGACTCGTGTGGAGCATAAACACCAGTATGGACCTGTTGGGCCAAATGGCCTGTTTCTGTGCTTTACATCCTATGTAATCTATGTAATTGTAACATTATATAAACTTTAAAGATTCTTCACTTAAAAATGATAATTGGAACAGTCATTCCAGAGTATTTAAAGAGTTAATTTTGTTTTGTTAGCCAGATGTCTGAAACCTATCAGCATATTTAAGAGACGTGCAAACCAAACTACTGAGCAATTCACATGTAGAATTTCTGTTTGCCTCATCCTGAGTGCACACCCCCTCCCCATAGGGGGACATCCCAGTTACCCAAGTCCAGAGAGCTTCAGCGAAGGTTGGCTGAACCACGTGCTTGAGGATCCTCAAATATGCTGGAATTTAATGAACTAAAACCACACAACTTACCAGCACAGAGTACTGATAAGCTTCCTGCTTTTGTCAAGCTAAACCATCTTGCCCATTGGCACATCAGCTAACAAAGTTATCTTGAGCCGAGTGAAAAGAATCCAACCCCCTCAGTGAAGGGTCCTGGTTCCTATTAGTGAGCCAGTCTGGCTGTTTAGTCTTCAGCAATATTCATGAGTACTAAGGCCCTGACCGGTTCAGATATTGGATTACTGAGTCTATCATAGAGGGTTAAATTGATTTTAAACTTCTAAGCATGTCCTCATGGAGCCACCTTGACCATAAAAGACCCCACTTACCTTCCCACCCCCACCCCTCCAAGGAGGATGGGGGGAGGTAAGTGGCGCTAGTTGGTTGTTAGGCTCCTGGCAAGTGTAAATTTTGAACCTTTGTTGGATGTCCTTTTCAATGAATATCAGTCCAGATTTATTGCAACCTTTCAATGACCTCGATGTGTCGATACTTAAATTGAAGAGTTGATATTTAACCTCCTTGGAAAAAGGAACAGAGAACCCTGGCTTATACACTTCACAGTCATAAATTGATTTATAAAGGAAAAAACCACAAATGCTGAAAAATTTAAATTAAAAACAGAAAATCTGGCTGGGAGGGGCCATGCCTGTAAGGGAGCCCATCCAATTTGTTGTCCGTTTGAATTAACTCCTTCATGCTTGATTTTTTTTTTTTGAATTCCCTGTGCCCAGGTGATCCAATTGCCCAGACACAGGAACAGGAAAATCTGTCCCTACATGTTCTGTTATATGGTAGAGAATTGTAGTCTATTGTGTTCTGTCATGACACTAAATTATTTTTTAATGGACTGAAAATTTTAAATTTATTTTTTTAAATTCTGTTTTCTGAAGGTTGTCCCCAACAAATTGGGTTTTCTTTTGGAAAACCCAAGCTTTGTGCCTATTCCGGCCTCTACTACTGTGAGGTGTGTCATCAAGATTCAGAGACAATTATCCCTTCCAGAATAATCCATAATTGGGACCTGACTAAACAGCGGGTGAGTAACTGCTGTGTATTCTGTCTGTGTGTTGGGCAAGTTTTTTTATACCACCAATCTTCTCTTTCCTCCCCACCACAAAGGCTGTGGGGGAGACTTTCTTTGTCTATTTGTGGTAAATGGGTGTGTGGGACATGCACGGAAGCCGCCCTGAGGAATCAGCATAGAACCCATGTGATTTTGGGGGTCAGCCCTCGTTATCAGGTGATTGATGAGCTCGCCAATTTGGAGGCAGGAAATCGGGCAATGAGATTGCTTGTCAAGGGCTTGTAGCAGCTTAAAGGGGAGTTCGGGAAAAGAAGGAAGCGCCGCTGGCAAGACAGCGTTTATTGCCCATCCCGAGTTGCCCTAAGAATGGAGTGGCGGGCTGCTTTATATGAGTGATGTTACAAGCAAGCTTGCATGGTACTGTATCCCTCTGTATGTTCAACAGTTCTGATACTTGGAGACTGATTTTTGCAATCTCTCACTCATCTCTGTAGAATATTAGGAAACCTATTATAGGCAGCAATAGTATCCATACCAAAATCAGGAAATCTTGGTAGTATGTAGTGTAATTAAAGTTACCTGAAATTGCACTATAATCATAATGTGGCACAATTTCTCTAAAGCCATTACTGTTGGGGAAAATACTGTTTTAGAATAATGGGCAATGGTTAACCATGTCTGTCTCTACTCAGGTTGATATTTTCTGATTTTTAACATAGGTATCCAATGTGGCTGCAAAATTCCTGCAACAGATCCAAAATGAACCATTCATTGATCTCATTGTGGTAAATGGCAGTCTCTACCAGTACGTTGAACAGATGGCCCAGGCCTGCAGGAGCAGAGATCGGTTGAAGCTATTGGAAGACTATCTTCTTGCGTGTCGGAGTGGTGCAGTCCAGGAGCTCTATAAAAAGTGAGAGATCATTGCTTTTAGTTTTCCTTGCACAAGTTTCACAGAGTTGTGTTAAGTAAAGTCCAGTTCTTCACCCATTACTGTGAACTGCCCTGGATGGTCCTTCCCCACATGCCAAGATGACCCAATTAGTGACACTTTGAACTGTTCATAATGGCAGTTACCAACCAAACCAAATTAATTCACCTGGGTTCGTTCATTCACAAAATGGCTTGAATTTCATATATTTGGCAGTTTTTGTTCAACATATTACAGAACACTCCATTTCTCATTTCTAATGTTGATTGCTGTGAATTGATCATTTTCTGGTGCTAAAGTGCTATTTTTCTGAAGTTGCAAATTTGTTTACATGAATCCAACTCGGTTCAAGTAAGTTATATTTCTGTGTACTTCTAAATCTCAAATTATTTAGTGTAATACTGAGGAGCAATGCATTGTCTTTTGGATGAAATGTTAAATCAAAACCCCATCTGCCTGTTCAGGGTGATGCAAAAGATCCCATGGCACTATTTGAAGATCAGTAAAGTTCTCCTGTTGCCCTGGTCAACATTTATCTCACAATCAGCACCACCAAAATAGTTTAACTGATCATTTATCTAATTGCTGTTTGTGGGACCTTGCTGTGCGCAAATTGGCTGCTGCATTTTCCTCCAAAACGAACAGTGACTGAACTTCAAAATAAAAGTAATTCATTGGCTATAAAGCACTTTGCATCGTCCTGCAGACATCAAAGAACTCTGTATAGCACCTTTCTTTTTATTTTAGTGTTGGGATGGCCTAGGTTCAGATTTACTCCTAACCAATTGACAAACTGTACAGAGTCTGACTCTGATGTTTTGCAGAGTACTAATCTTCATCTTCAAAAAGGAGAGATCAGGGCAATTATTATTATCACAACAATAAAAATGGTCGATTCCAAAATCCGCCTCTCTCCGACTTGCCAGTAAAATTCACTTCCTGTAACAATTTTCCTTTATGATATTACAATAGGTGACCAGCATACTACTTCATTCGATCAGCATCCACTTGCGAATACAATTATTAGTCATCCCATGGTGATGGCGGAGGAATCCGTAAGGACACTGCCCTTCGAGTTTTGTGCCCTGTACAATGATCTAATTCATGTAACTTTCCCCTCCCCCACCCCCGCACTGCCCTCTATAAGGCCTTGTTCTGAGCTGTTTTTAGTTCTATTTCTCGTCAGTATAACTTTGTTGTCTTCTATAATGGGATTTTTTTTAAACCACTTGGTTCTTTGTTCTGCCTAGTATCTGTTGTATTCAGGGGACAGTCCTTGTAATTAGTTTTTCAAGCATAACATTATAAAAAGCCTTGTTTTCACTAGTTTATCAGCATCATTTTGCCTTGACTAATACTCCACCTCCATATTTGCCTACAGAGGTTTGTCTCAAACATTTTTCAAAAGACTGAAGAAATAAGCTTTATTTTCTTATTTAATGTAAAAGACTCTTGCTGTTAGCTGTGTGAAACAATCAACAGTGCTCATTGTTCTGTTTCAGATTAGAGCAGAAGAAATATCTCCTGGAGTCACCCCATCTGTACAGTGTCTCTGATCTTAGACAGGTAAGGGAGTTTGGTATTGTCCAACTGCTTATTTATGCTGTGGAACGTGCAATATGCAGTGCTTTGTTTAGTGTAACATTCATTCTAGTAAAGGGTTTAGTTTGTCAACCTGAGTAGATAACACGAGTCAAACTGGGTTTCATAACAGTATCAGATCTTGTGCTTCATATAGAGCTCATGAATAATGAGAGTAAAACTAAAAGAGCTTGATGTCATTTGAATCTCTGCATTGCTGCCTGGTAACCTGCTCCGCCTATGCCTATTTAATGCACAATTTAAAATGAGTTATTTTTGAATGTTGAAGAAAAATAACCCTTTAGTTCATCAACTTATGAGTGTCCTGAGAACTGAATTTTTAATAAACTTTTAAAGAGTATAATTTTATAATGAGTCTCCATTCATGTGAAAATTGAGCTAGGTAGAAATGTGAATTACAATAATGTATAAATGTTGTCAGCTGGTTATAATGCTTCTGTCTTTTAGTGTCCGTTGCTGAATCATAGCTGAGATCTCTATGGTTGTTGAGGTGCCTAAGTCTTTGCCTAAATGCGACTCTTTAAACTTCCACACTTGTTAATTGCTATTTTATTGGTAGTCGTGACTTTAGTACACATAATGTGACTCCGACGCTGATATGAGTGAAATAAGTGTCGTTTTTTTAACAGTGTGATTGGGATATCCATTGCATAACGTAATCAAGCTGTGTGTAGAATTTTGTCAAGTCACTTGTAACTTCCAAAAAGATTATGAATTAATGTTGCCATCAGTTTGGCTCGCTTCTGAATCAGAAGATTATGGATACACACCCCACTCCAGGATTTAAGCACATAATCTAGTCTGAAACTTCCCTGCAGTACTGCGGAAGTGCTGCATTGTTGGAGGTGCTGTCTTTCAGATGAGATGTTAAACCAAGGTTCTGGCTGACATTCATCCCTCAATCCACACCAGCAAAACAAATTAACTGGTAATTTATCTCATTTGTTGTTTGTGGAACCTTGCAGTGCACAAATTGGCTGCCGGACCTCAGAACTTAGTGCAACCTTTGATTTTTATTCATGCTGTGATCTTCCATGTATGGAGATTCATTTGCATGTGTTGTGCAACTTGAGTTAAATGAAAAGTTGTTAAGCCAAGGCTTCCCCAATGTTTTAACAAATTTATGCAATGAGTAGTTGAGTTATACAGACCAGGAAGGTCACTTGTTATAATCCCTGATCTGTGCTGAGTTAGCCAATTTCAGCCGGGGCTACATTAAGACTATTATTATTGGCTTGATATCCCTTTGTTAGAGAAGATAAAATCAGCCCAGGTTCCCACTCATGATTGCTATCCAACGACTCTGCTGGAAGTGAATGTGGGGCATCAGATCAGGCCAAGATTATGCTTGGCTGTGATGCCTCCTGCAGTGAAATAGTCCATCAAAACTCACTTGTCAAGGTTCACTTGGGCAAGGTAACATGGTGACTAATGCCTTCCGAACTGTACCACAACAAAGGGTCTGATGCATACAGGAGAGAAGATTTTAAAAAAAGGTGAGGGAGGAGGAAATAAAGTATTGAAAGAAGTAAAAGTATTGAACTTGGGAGGAATGGAAAGTAATAAAATTGTGTGGTGGGGAGAGAACTTAGACAGAGAAAGCACATGGTTCTCCATGACTCAGACAACCATGTGGGCTCTGTGGGACTTCACTGCCACTGCCTCCATCTTAAAACATCCTCTACTACAGCAACTGAAGAAAGTGCTTAAAGGCACAGAAACTGAGAATAAAAGCTGTAGAGAGAAAGAGAAACCTGACAAGGCACCAAAGTATGCTGAAAAGACAATAAAATGCAGAAAGAGAAGGATTAAAGAATGGCCTTATCTGATAAATGTATCTCGTCAAGTCAATAAGTGGAGGAGAATATGATAACCATGTGATAACATCTGGCATAAAAATATTTTAAAAGAAAAGCAAATTAGAAATGCAGAAACCATCCTGTAGCGATTCTTGCTGTAGCTGATGCATCAACTGCAGCGCAAACATTTTGCAGTCACCAATGTGCCTGCTATATTTTTAGATCTTGCCATTCCAAGAAGTGAGAAAGACTGTTTGTCTGCATGTTATAACTTCAGTGTTCTGATCAACCAGCAACTCCAAGACCTTTTTTTTCCTTTGTCTTGCAGACAGCACATGGAGTGTTTGAAGCTTTCTTACAGCATGTCATTCAATATGCCACCAATCATGTTTATATGTGTGACCTTTGCACTCAGCGTGGCTTCATCTGCCAGCTCTGTAATAGCAATGACATCATCTTCCCCTTTGAGTTTGAATCAACTACAAGGTAAGCAGAAGCATTCTTTTTGTTCTTGTATATAAGCCACTGTCATCACAGACTTGCTTAGTGTATTGGTACCAATGCAATATGGGGAAAAAATTCATGAGGCACAGCATAAATTGACCAAAGGAGCATTTGGAGAAACTGCACAAAAAACTTAGAGGAAGCAAGCTGATGAACTTGAAAATTGAGGTTTATTTTCACTCTTCTATAATATCTAGTATTATTCACACCTGATTTTCATGTGCTATGGATCCAATTTTTACACTAGTATGATGAGTAGTGTAGTTAGTTATTTTCCTCTAGTTCCCAGCCCTCATTTGATGCTGCTGTTTACTCAAACACTGAGCAGCCAGGGACTTTGCTTCCGTCCTCTGGAGAAGTGTTTGGTCTTGGCTCAATGCCTCCCCATAATGCCATGACTGCATTGGAAATTTAATGTCTAACATTGGATGGTGCATTCTGTTTTATTGTAAGGTTATAAGAGTTGTGTGAAGAGTTACAGGACTGTGGTTCAAAGCATTCTGTGCTAAACATTAGAAAATAGAAATGGTGTGAACAATATTACAAGATAAATACAGACGGGGAAGGCCGTTTGGCCCATAATAGTTCAGCCATACAGAAAGACCCTATAGGCCTCTTTCTTCTCCACCCCGCCCAACACACCCATTGTGGAATCGAATTATTATTCATTAAATAATTCCAGGGTTTTCATCTCGTACTCACCTAGAAGTTCGTTTCCAAGCATTGATCACTCTGTGCGATGAAGAATTTCCTGTTATCAGCCCTAAATTTGCCATGTACTCATTTGAACCTGTGACCTTTTGTCCTACTTTTGCAATTTAGTTTAGAGTAATTTCACTGCTCCGCATAAAATCTGCTTCACTGCCTTTTATCAAAGTTGTAAACAATTTTGCAACACCAAGTTATAGTCCAGCAATTTTATTTTAAATTTACAAGCTTTCGGAGACTTCCTCCTTCCTCAGGTAAATGTTTCAGGAGCTCCTTGAAGCCTACGCATTTATACATAAGATATACTTTATAATATAAAGTATATTATAAAGTATATTATATGCGTAGGCTTTTTATCAAAGTATAATACTACGCATTATACTTTGATAAAAAGCCTACGCATTTTTATCAAAGTGGCTGACCTTGGGTGACGGGAACATTTCAGAAATAGACAGAAATGTTTCCTTTTTGGGGATCAAAATTGCAGGGTGTTTGTTGGGTGTTACGTGCTTGGGAGGGAGTACAGCTGCTTATCTTGGACTGCCATGCCTGAGTTGTCTGCAAGCTAATAACTGTGACACTGGGCTGAAAGTTACAGGTTTATCCAATCCTTTTTTCTTCCGATCCTTTCACACTCTGTGTTGGTGCCCTGGTGTGTTGCATGTTCCCAATTTCTATATTTAGTACAATGGACAGAAGTTCACAAACAGATGACAGTTGTGATTTAAATGGCAGGAGCGTATCTTTTACTTGTTTTTTTTCAAGAATTGAGTGAGTTATTAGTACAATCCTGTGGTAAATGAGATTAAATTCATTGCAGTTCTCTTAATGGTATTTACCCAGTATGTACTGTAATGCTAATTCTATGCCAATTTTTTATAAACTGATGAATGTTATGCTCACCAACATGAGGAATGTTCAGACGCCCAGTGGATGCATCAAGCAGTCCTGGGTCGTATACAACACAGTTAGATGCAGAATAAAGTTGCATCTCTACAGCGTTCAAACATTGTGCTTCATCTCCACTCTCGAAAAAAACGCTCCTTAATGCATCAGTGCCACATTTTTCCATTTCTTTATGGCCTATCTGAGTGACACTCCAGTGAGTTCTGAATTAGGGGCAGTTTTGTGCTGTGAGCCTATACCCAATAAGAAATGGATTGAGAATTCTCATTTTACATGGGCACAGTCAGCAGAGGGAATAGACTTTCATCCCATCAGTTTGGGTTGGATTTGAACTCTGGTCCCAGAGGCACGTATATATTTTTAAATTGTAAACTTCACACTGCCCATATGTTCAGAGAAATATTTGATTAGATGCTATACATGCCATCCTTCTCCTTTTGAATGTAGTTCAAATAGAATATGTCTTCAACTAAAGAGGGAAAATACATTGGGACAGTGTCCCTTTAAGAACTATTGTACAACCATTTTGATGGCTGAGGCCTAATGCTAGATTAAACCCTTAGTTTTTTGCAATTATTGATGTGCATGTATCATTGATCATATCACACAGTCTTTTATTTACTGATTTGCTGCCTTGTATTGCAAGATCATTTACTAACCAGAACAGCCCTTTGAACTATTTAGCAGTGAGAGATCATTCTGTTTTCTCTCAAACCAAATTATTAGGGATGTCAAACAATCAAAAAATTAATCTGTATTAATCTTTCGATTTTAAAAACTTTATTCTGGGTTTTAACTGCATATTTAATTGATAACAATTGCTGTATCCATCTCATTCAAGTTTGTTTTATTACTGATATTACACAGAATTATATAGAAAAAGAGTATTTCTGTGATATTGGAACACCGTTTGACAATAGATACAAGTAGCAGTCTTTCTATCCAATGAATCGTCAGGCAGGTTATAAAATATGAACTTACTGTTCACCAGTCCTTTACTTTTAATGCTTCGTCCATAATACTTTATCTTTTTTTTCTTTTGTTTGAGTTCTGTTGAATATTGGTTCACATTAATCATGATTTTTTTAAAATTTACTTGATAGCCCTATTTATTTGGAGCTCTCTTCCCTGCTCTGCCACATCCAGCTTCTTTGCCCCAACCAAACCTGGCATCTTTCTGTCTGACCACCTGATCCAGAATGAGACCCTCCACCCAGCCACCGAACATAGGAACAGGAGTAGGCCATTCAGGCTCTCGTGCCTGCTCCGCCATTTGATAAGATCATGGCTGATCTGTGATCTAACTCCATATACCTGCCTTTGGCCCATATCCCTTAATACCTTTGGTTGCCAAAAAGCTATCTGTCTCAGATTTAAACTTAGCAATTGAGCTAGTATCAATTGCCGTTTGCGGAAGAGAGTTCCAAACTTCTACCTCCCTTTGTGTGTACAAATGTTTTCTAATCTCGCTCCTGAAAGGTCTGGCTCTAATTTTTAGACTGTGTCCTCTACTCTTAGAATCCCCAACCAGCGGAAATAGTTTCTCTCTATCCACCCTATCTGTTCCCCTTAATATTTTATTAACTTCGATCAGATCACCCCTTAACCTTCGAAACTCTAGAGAATACAACCCCAATTTGTGTAATCTCTCCTCGTAACTTAAACCTTGAAATCCGGGTATCATTCTAGTAAACCTACGCTGCACTCCCTCCAAGGCCAATATGTCTTTCCGAAGGTGCGGTGCCCAGAACTGCTCACAGTACTCCAGGTGCAGTCTAACCAGGGTTTTATATAGCTGCAGCATAACTTCTTCCCCCTTGTACTCTAGTCCTCTAGATATAAAGGCCAATATTCCATTAGCCTTATTGATTATTTTCTGCACCTGTTCATGACACTTCAATGATCTATGTACCTGAGCCGTTAAGTCCCTTTGGACATCCACTGTTTTTAACTTTTTACCATTTAGAAAGTACCCTGTTCTATCCTTTTTTGATCCAAAGTGGATGATCTCACATTTGCCTACATTGAATTCCATTTGCCACAGTTTTGCCCATTCACCTAATCTATCAATATCTCTTTGTAATTTTATGTTTTCATCGACACTGCTTACAATGCCACCAATCTTTGTGTCATCGGCAACCTTAGATATGAGAGTTTCTATGCCTTCATCTAAGTCGTTAATAAATAGTGTGAATAATTGAGGCCACAAGACAGATCCCTGCGGGACTCCACTAGTCACATCCTGCCAATGTGAGTACCTACCCATTATCCCTACTCTCTGTCTCCTTTCGCTCAGCCAACTTCCTAACCAAGTCCGTACTTTTCCCTCGATTCCATGGGCTTCTATCTTAGCTAACAGTCTCTTTTGTGGGACCTTATCAAATGCCTTCTGGAAGTCCATATAAATAACATCCATTGACATTCCCCTGTCCACTACTTTAGTCACCTCTTCAAAAAATTCAATCAGGTTTGTCAGGCACGACCTACCTTTCTCTCTGATTAACTGAAAATTCTCGGTGTTCAGTCACCCTATCCTTAATTATAGATTCCAGCATTTTCCCCACAGCAGATGTTAGGCTAACTGGTCTATAATTCCCCGGTTTCCCTCTCCTTTCTTGAAAAGCGGAGTTACATGTGCAATTTTCCAATCTAGAGGGACAATTCTGAATCTAGAGAACTTCGAAAGATTATAGTTAGGGCATCCACAATGTGCTCACCTACTTCCTTTAAAACCCTGGGATGGAAACCATCTGGTCTTGGGGATTTGTCACTCTTTAGTGCTATTATTTTCTTCATTACTGTTGCTTTACTTATGTTAATTTTATCGAGTCCCTGTCCCCGATTCAATATTAGTTTTCTTGGGATTTCCGGCATGCTATCCTCTTTCTCGACTGTAAATACTGACGCAAAGTAATTGTTCAACATGTCCGCCATTTCCCCATTGTCAATGACAATATCCCCACTTTCAGTTTTTAAGGGGCCAACACTGCTCCTGACCACCCTCTTTTTCCTAATATAACTATAAAAGTTCTTCGTATTGGTTTTGATATCCCTTGCGAGTTTCTTTTCATACTCTCTTTTTGTAGCTCTTACTATCTGTTTTGTGACCCTTTGTTGATCTTTGTATCTTTCCCATTCGCCAGGATCTGTGCCATTTTTTGCCTTTTTGTATGCCCTTTCCTTATTTCTTATACTGTCCCTTACCTCCTTAGTTGTCCATGGCTGTTTTTTTTGGCAAGTAGAGCTCTTGCCCCTCAGGGGTATAAACCGATTCTGTATCCCGTTAAATGTTTCTTTAAATATTTCCCACTGATCATCAGTCGTTTCACCCATTAACAGATTTGCCCAGTTTGCTGCGGACAGTCTCTGCCTCATCCCATTGAAGTCGGCCTTATCCAAGTCTAGAATCTTAGCAGCTGATTCACTTTTTTTTCCCTTTCAGACACTACATTGAACTCGATCATGTTATGATCACTATTGGATAGATGTTCACGCACAGTTAAGCCGTTAACTAAATCTGGTTCATTACTCATTACTGAATCTAGTATGGCTTGCCCCCTTGTTACCTCTAGGACATACTGCTATAGAAAACTATCCCTGACACACAAGAAATTAGCTACTTTTCTGACAGTTGCTAGTCTGCTTTTCCCAATCTATGCGATGGTTAAAGTCCCCCATTAAGACCACTATGCCTTTGCTACATGCTTGTCTAATCTCTGCATTTATACAGTCTAGCACTTCAGAGCTGCTGCCAGGGCTCCTATGTACAAGTCCCACTATAGTCTTAGATCCTTTCCTATTTCTCAATTCAACCCATAAGTTCTCTGTTGGCTGCTTACCTCTCGTTATATCCCCCTTTATCATTGAAGTGATTTCATCTCTAATCATTAAGGCTACTCCTCCCCCTCTTCCATTTTCCCTATCTCTCCTTTAGACCTTATAACCCAGTATATTTAGTTCCCAATCCTGACCATCCTGCAGCCATGTCTCAGTAATAACTATCATGTCGTACCCTCCAATTTGAATTTGAACCTGTAGTTCATTTAATTTATTCCTTATACTCCGTGCATTTGTATATAGTTGGGCCACACACTCTAGCCTGACCTTCAGCTTTGATGCTGGGTTAATCGCCTTACGCCTTCTAGTTTCTACTTTATCTGTAGTGCCTAAAGTACACTTTCTTTCCGCTGCTCTACGCTTTTCCCTTTCACTTGTTCTTGAACAACTGTTTGTATTGTAAATTTCCCCTGGGTCTTCCCTTCTCTTGCTGCTCTCAACTTTACTCCCTTCTGACTCCCCGCTCAGGTTCCCATCTCCCTGCCACTCTAGTTTAAACCTTCCCCAACAGCACTAGCAAACACCCCCGCGAGGACATTTATCCCGGTCCTGCTCGGGTGTAACCCATCCCGCTTGTACAGGTCCCACCTTCCCCAGAACCGGTCCCAATGTCCCAGGACTCTAAATCCCTCCCTCCTACACCATCCCTGCAGCCACGCATTCATCCGGTCTATTCTCCAGTTCCTATACTCACTAGCATGTGGCACCAGTAGTAATCCTGAGATCACTACCTTTTGAAGTCCTGCTTTTTAATTTATCTCCTAACTCCTTAAATTCACCTTGAAGGACCTCATCCCTTTTTTTTTACCTATGTCGTTGGTACCAATATAGACCACGTCTACTGGCTGTTCACCTCCAGAATGCCCTGCAGCCGCTCCGTGACATCCTTGACCCTAGCACCAGGGAGGCAACATACCATCCTGGAGTCACGTTTGCGGCCACAGAAACGCCTATCTGTTCCCCTTACAATTGAATCTCCTATCGCTATAGCCCTGCCACTCCTCTTCCTCCCCTCCTGTGCAACAGAGCCACCCGTGGTGCCACGAACTTGGCTCTTGCTGCTTTCCCCTGATAAGCCATCTCCCCCAACAGTATCCAAAGCGGTATATCTGTTTGAGAGGGAGATGGCCCCAGGGGACTCCTGCTCTACCTGCCTAGTCCTTTTACTCTGCCTGGCGGTCACCCATTTCCTTTCTGCCTGTGTAATCTTTACCTGCGGTGTGACTACCTCACTGAACGTGCTATCCACGATAGTCTCAGCATCGCGGATGCTCCACAGTGAGTCCACCCGCAGCTCCAGCTCCAAAATACGGTTAGCCAGTAGCTGCAGTTGGACACACTTCCTGCACACATGGTCGCCAGGGACACTGGTAGCGTCCATGACTTCCCACATAGTGCATGAGGAGCATATCACGGGTGCGAGCTCTGCTCCCATGACTTGCCTTCTCCTCCCGCTCTCGGTCTCTCCTTTTATACTGTGCTCACCTCTCGGACTCTCCTGCCTCACCTGTGATGTCGCACAGTAGTTTTCTCTTGTTGCAGGTCTGCTGTTGCTTTTATTCCCCAATCTCAGTCTTCTGCTGCTCAGGCCTGCCGCCGCTCTGCGGAAAAAGTTAGGAAAAGCAAGGCAAAGCAGCACCTCCTTCCCCCACTTCACCGAACTCCCACACTCACCCAAATGGAAAGCGCTATTACTGCCTGACTGACCATCTTTTTTTTTCTTACTTCCTATTCCTACACTTCTCTGCTTATGGCTGGGAAGCAGTAGTGACAAGGCACCAACGAACTTGTCAGGTAAAGTGAAATAATTTTATATTTTACATTTGAAGACACGAGGAAGGTTAGGTGGTGAAAACAAAGTATAGAACATCGGAGCTCCTTTTTTGGAAACCTGGTATTATTTCCTTAACTTCCATGGTTAACGCGTTAATAACATTAATCTCCCAAAAAAAAACGAACGTGTTAATTGCACAAGTTAACTGCAATTAATTGACAGCCCCACAGATTATCTAATTATTCCTTTCCCTACTCAGGTGCAAAGAGTGCAGGTCTGTCTTCCATAAGGTTTGCAAGGCTAGCGTCCAATCGTGCCCACGCTGTGTGCGCAAACAAAAGTACCAGGAGTACAAAATAGAGTATTAACTATTGATCTACATTTGAAGATGGCATGCGTGGGAGAGAAAGGAGGTGAGCTCTGTGTTGTGTATAGACCCTCGACGGACTTCTGCAGTTTTCAAGGACACGCAACCTATGATCAGAAATGGTATGATATGAACTTGTCCACAACCACTCCTGCTGGCAGAAACTCCTCACCCACTTCCTCGCGAGAGAAATATCAGTCACCTACGTGCCTCACTAGGAATGTGACATTTTTTCCTCTGTGAAGAGGCTGATGTAGATTCTGAATTTTAGACACTGACGCACTGTTAAGACAGAAGCTGTTGGAAGGAGTCTTCCTGCAGCTGGAGTTCAACCTTACCCACTTAATATATGTTGGTAGAAAGTGTCTGACTTGCTCAGTTCCATTTTTGTTGTAATGCTTAATCATTTTTAAATCCATGCATATAGATTTGTTCAAACGTGTAAACTGTCACCAGTTTGTGAGAATATTAAATGTACATTGCATGTATAGTATATGTACATACGGTATTCACAGGTGAAGATAACTATAAAGATATGCTAGACCTTGCTGCTTCAAACTGCACTTTGCAAACTAACCCTTGTAAAGACACACAAAATATTTAAACTTTCACCAATACAGCAGGATGTCTACTGTATTTTAACACGTGCCAAAAGGGTGTGCACTTTTCTTATGTCTGATGCTGGTCAGAGATTTCATACCTTTGTTTTACCTGAGTTTCTTTTTTGTTTTAAGACATTAACAGTGATGCAGATCATAGATCAGTTTCTAAATCAGTTCATTTGAGAGCGTTTGTTTGAGTTACTGATCTATTCGGATCATCCAATAGCTAGATTTATTTTAACACCACCTTATAAAATACTCTGCGTGAATCGGTACAAATTGAATCTTTCCTATCTATAGTTTTCATGAAATTATGCTATTTTCTAATGGGAGTTTACAACCATTTTGGGCCAATTTAGATAGGAAAATACAAAGGTGCTAAAGTTGCAAGACTTTTTTGAAGAGCATTCAAAATGAAAGGCAACCAGTTGATGCACCCTGTAACACTTGTGTTTGTGAACTACCTTGCTTTTGTGTGCAGCCTGGTGTAAATCATTCCTGGGCTGTGTTCATAATCTACCTGCATTACAAAAGTGTTTATAATTCTGGTAGACAAATCTGGACTCTCCATGTTTAATAGCAAAGAAAAAAAATGCTGAAGCAGCAAAGTTTTGCAGAGCTGCAGTGTTTAATTGCACAGAGATTCAAAACTGCACAAGAATTTTGGATGCCTCAAAACCATCCTGGATTTATTACAGCTCGTTTTACAAGTTTGTAAAGCATTACTTGCTCCTTGCAGTCTTCCAACTGTAGCAGGACATAACAGCCATATAATCTTTAAATTTTGTACTTTTTTTTTTGTATGATCAGCTTTTTTGCAATATAGACTTTATGCTTTCATTGGAATCAAAGATCGTGACTAGATTTACTAAACACTGGCTCTATAGTCATTTCTATTTTCTTAAGAACAGAATGTTGTCATTAAAGGTTTGATTTTTAAATGTGCAAATAAAGTTTGGGGCTCTGATTTAAATCCAAAAGTACGTGACTATCGCAACAACAAAAAGGTTCAACTAATGTTCCGCCTGTCAGTTTTTTGCATTTTTAAAATCTCCCAATGACAATACCTGAAGAAATGAGACTCAACACTTACAATAGTTAATTTTCAGTGCCAGAAGGGTTATTTGGCAGTAATTAACACTTATCACATTGTTGAAAGAGTACTTAGACTGGAATGGGCAAGATTTAACTTTCTGTGGAGAGTTTAATTCTATCGTGCAAATACAGCAGGTTCACGCCATTCAATGCATTTCAATGGTGAGAAACAGCGAGATGCCGCTTTCGCGAAGCCAATTGCAGAACAGCACAACTCGAACAGCAACTTTTGGATATTCGCGTTTAACCACGCATCTGCCCCTTCTCTGAAGTTGCTGTGCCATTTGCACATAAATAACAGTGAGCGCCATTAGCCTCACTGTTATTTTGACAGTAAAATTTGGCCCAGGTCAATGCTGCAAGTCAGAAATTCCTTTGGTTTATGAGTGCAATATTTCAGGCTGAGCAAGATAGCTTTCCACCAGACAAGGTGTACATATCACACTTTCCTGAGCTTGGGAGAAGCTTCACACTTTGAAAGTTGCTAATCATCAGAGGATGAAAAAAAAACTTGACATTTTTTAGTGCCTTTCATGACCTCAGAATACTTCCCAAATATTTCAGTCAACTGTTCTGTAGGGAAATGTAGCAGCCAATTTGCACACAGCAAGGTCCCACAAGCAGCAATGAGATAAATGACCAATTAAACCGTTTTAGTCATGTTGGTTGAGTGATAAATGTTGGCCAGGACTCCGGGAGAAGACCCCTGCTATTCTTTAGATAGTGGCTTGGGATCTTTTACATCCACCTGAGGGGACAGACGGGGTCTCTGTTTAATTCAGATTCAAATGTGCCTAAAATAAATGATAAAACATTAGAATAATTTAAAAATAGATGTACTGAAGTAATGAACTAAAGTAATGCTTGATCAACTTAAATATATAAATTCTAGCTGTCTCGAGGATCATTTCTACTCATAACGGAAGAACTTGTTCCTCACAAGTAGCCTTGGTTTTAGAAGTCAACAGATATGGCAAGTAGCAGAGTCACACTGAATCTAGCCTGGGATAAGTTTCAGTTCAGTACTCTTAAGTTATTAACCCTTTAAGCACTGCAAGAGCAGCTTCACATTGAAAAAAATACGGAATTGTGCTAATGTTGGCAAGAAGGCCTTAAGAAAGTCATGTGCTTTTCTTTTCAAAAAAAAAGTTATGATGAGCATAGCAAAATTTGATCCAGGCAAATTGTTTACTATGATAAAGGATAACAGGGGACAGAAATTTAAAAGTTAGATAATGAAGAGCAAGAGGATAAGTCGAGCAGTAACTTTTTCAATCTTTGCCAATTGAGGTGTGACAAATTACCAAAGTTACCAGGGAGTAGAGAGATGATCGGAAGTGTTTCTGGGGAGAGAAGGGATTGAAGAACTTGGTGGAAAGTCAGATAGGTGGAGCTGACAACAATGGCCTTTTCCATGGCAGTCCCCTTTCTTCACTTTCATAGATGTGTGAAGGCTATCAGTTCTTTAAACGTTTATAATGAGTTGTGCTGCTCTCATGCCATTTATGAGATGTTCCTGGCACCTGCTGTCCACTTATCAAGAACTCAAACCAACTTTTCAGTTGTTTTAGTGACTATCCTTGTTGGGGGAGAGGTAAGAGGGGTCTTTTTGGGCATGAATTAACTCCAAAATGACATGCTTGGAGGTGCATGATTGAAATCAAGTCAACTGTCTGTGACAGACTTAGAATCATACAGTATAGAAGGAGGCCAGTCAGCCCATTGTGCCTTTGCTGGCTCTTTAAAAGAGCTATCCAATTAGTCCCACTCCCCTGGTCTTTTCTCATAACCCTGCAAATGTTTGCTTTTCAAGTATTTAACCAATTCCCTTTTGAAAGTTATTATTGAATCTGCTTCCACTACCCTTTCAGGCAGTGTATTCCAGATCATTCACTCTCTGCATTAAAAAAAAATTCTCATCTCCCCTCTGGTTCTTTTGTCAGAGTATTGGTAATTCGATACCAGAGCCGGGTAGGTCCTCAATGCTCAAGGGTATTGGTGAAGATTGACCAACCAGCCTGGCTATTTAATGAGAGATAGAGAGATTTGCCACCGGGGACTGGGATTTTCCTATTGTCCAGATAACCCTGTAACTCAGTGCCCTAGTGGGTAGGGTGGAGTCAGCTGGATAAGTAGTACGAAGCATAACAGTGCTCTGTGACATGGTTTTAGCTGGTTAAACTCCAGTAGTACCCTTGCACACACTTGGCTGCTGCCCCAAAGAACTGAAAGTTACCCAATATCGTTGCAAGAATAATCAGGAAAATGTGTAACAGAAACTCAAGAAGGCAGGGTGCAGGGTCAAATTTTAGGATATACCAAAATATGTTGACTGTAGGCCTGTCTTCACTACATTGCTGATGCTATAGATGCAGCAGTTTCTACTTTGCTTAGACAGTAGCACCATTCATCTGTCTTAAAAAGAACGAACTTGCATTTATATAACACCTTTCACAACCTCAGGACGTCCCAAATCGCTTTACGGCGAATGATGTACTTTGTAGTGTAAAGGAATTGAGTAGATAAGGGCTGATTATCCACTATTTCCTGATGTGTGTGGGCAACGGGGGAGGCTCCTCGCCTGCAGCACCAACCGGAAAAATAGCCCTATAATTTTTTTTTTATTCGTTCATGGGTTGTGGGCGTCGCTGGCGAGGCCGGCATTTATTGCCCATCCCTAATTGCCCTTGAGAAGGTGGTGGTGAGCCGCCTTCTTGAACCGCTACAGTCTGGTGAAGGTTCTTCCACAGTGCTGTTAGGAAGGGAGTTCCAGGATTTTGACCCAGCGACGATGAAGGAACGGCGATATATTTCCAAGCCGGGAAGGTGTTGTTCCCATGTGCCTGCTGCCCTTGTCCTTCTAGGTGGTAGAGGTCGAGGGTTTGGGAGGTGCTGTCGAAGAAACCTTGGTGAGTTGCTCAGTGCACCCTGTAGATAGGACACACTGCAGCCACGGTGCACCGGTGGTGAAGGGAGTGAATGTTTAGGGTGGTGGATGGGGTGCCAATCGAGCGGGCTGCTTTGTCCTGGATGGTGTCGAGTTTCTTGAGTGTTGTTGGAGCTACACTCATCCAGGCAAGTGGAGAGTATTCCATCACACTCCTGACTTGTGCCTTGTAGATGTTAGAAAGGCTTTGAGGAGTCAGGAGGTGAGTCCCTCGCTGCAGAATACCCAGCCTCTGACCTGCTCTTGTAGCCACAGTATTTATGTGGCTGGTCTAGTTAAGTTTCTGGTTGATGGTGACCCCCGGGATGTTGATAGTGGGGGATTCGGCGATGGTAATGCCGTTGAATGTCAAGGGGATGCCTCGATGTTGTCCAGGTCTTGCGGCATGCGGGCGCGGACTGTTTTATTAACTGAGGGGTTGCAAATGGAACTGAACACTGTGCAATCGTCAGTGAACATCCCCGTTTCTGACCTTATGATGGAGGGAAGGTCATTGATGAAGCAGCTGATGATAGTTGGGCCTAGGACCACCCTGAGGAACTCCTGCAGCAATGTCCTGGGGCTGAGATGATTGGCCTCCAACAACCACTACCATCTTCCTTTGTGCTCGGTATGACTCCAGCCACTGGAGAGTTTTCCCCCTGATTCCCATTGACTTCAATTTTACTAGGGCTTCTTGGTGCCACACTCGGTCAAATGCTGCCTTGATGTCAAGGGCTGTCACTCTCACCTCACCTCTGGAATTCAGTTCTTTGTCCATGTTTGGACAAAGGCTGTAATGAGGTCTGGAGCCGAGTGGTCCTGGCGGAACCCAAGCTAACCTGACTTTCCAGCGCTAAGAATGTAAGAACATAAGAAATACGAGCAGGAGTAGGCCGTATGGTCCCTTGAGCCTGCACCGCCATTCGATAAGATCATGGCTGATCTTCGACCTCCACTTTTCCGCCCAACCCCTTGATTCTTCTGGAGTCCAAAAATCTATCTCAGCCTTGAATATACTCAACATCTCAGCATCCACAGCCCTCTGGAGTAGAGAATTCCAAAGCTTCACAACCCTGAGTGAAGAAATTCCTCCTCATCTCAATCTTAAATGGCCGACCCCTTATCTTGAGATGGTGCCCCTAGTTTTAGACACTCCAGCCATGGGGAACAACCTCACAGCATCTACCCTGTCAAGCCCTCTCAGAATCTTATATGTTTCAATGAGATCACTTCTCATTCTTCTAAACTCCAGAGAGTATAGGCCCATTCTACTCAATCTGTTCTTATTGGACAACCCTTTTGTCCCAGGAATCAATCCTTGGATAAGGAGACCAAAACTGTACACAGTACTCCAGGTGAGGTCTCATTAGAGCTCTGTACAATTGCAGCAAGACTTCCTTACTCTTGTACTCCAACCCCCTTGCAATAAAGGCCAACATGCCATTTGCCCTCCTAATTGCCTGCTGTACCTGCATGTTAACTTTGTGTTTTGTGTACAAAGGCACCCAAATTCCTCTGACTACCATTTAAAAAATATTCTGTTTTTCTATTCTTCCTACCAAAGTAAATAACCTCACATTTCCCCACATTATACTCCATCTGCCATCTTCTTGCCCACTCACTTAACCTGTCTAAATCTCTGCAGATTCTGTGTCCTCCTCACAGCTTACTTTCCCACCTAGCTTTGTATCATCAGTAAATTTGGATACATTATACTCAGTCCCTTCATCTAAGTTATTAATATGGATTGTAAATAGCTAAGGCCCAAGCACTGATCCTTGCAGCATCCCACTAGTTACAGCCTGCCAAACTGAAAATGACCCATTTATCCCTACTCTGTTTTCACTGTATCAAGGGAGTGCTGCGTTGTCCAAAGTGAGCTGTCCTTCTGATTAGATGATAAGCTGGTGTTCCGTATTCCTGTCCCAGTGGTTTAGGTTGAAGTTAAAGAGCAGGAGTTCTCACTGTGTCCTGACCAACATACCTGTAACCAATACACAACATGCCTGTAACCAATACACATAAAAACAGATCAACTCGTCACTAATCTCATTGCTGTTTGTGAGATTTTGCTGTGCATAAACTTGCTGTTGCTACTTGTTTCCATAATGTTTGCTGCATTTCAAAGAAGTCATTGTATTGGAACATCCTTGGCATATGGCTGAGAGGTGTGTTAAGGCACTATATAAATCAGTACTTGCTTGTAATAAATAACCTAACAAATACATTACCACGTGTTTCAAAATGTATAGTTTTTTGATTTTTTTGATTGAATTGCTTAAGAACATACTTAGTAGATATTCCAGATGATTTGTCTGTGTAAAGGTATAATTTATAATGCTGCAAATTGGGCTGTTGAAACAGAAAAGTACTGTTCATTTTAATCCAATATCTGCAGAATTTTGACATAAGACTTCAATCTGGTCTCCTCGAGAGTCTTGTACGCTCAACCTACAAACCATGGAAGCACATCATAATGTTACCATTTTATTAGTCAGCTGATCTCAGCCAGGGCAGCAGATAGAGTGCTGCCATTGGCCTCAGCATCTTTGTATTGGGGAGGGGAGGAAATCATCCATGACGCTTAATGCTCGTCACTATCTAGTGGCGCCGACTGGTAACTATGCAAGTGTGGAAAAGATTGGGGCTGGCTGTGATGCCATCCACAGTAGAATAGCCTGCTAAAAACAACTGCCTAGCCTGAGAACTAAAGAATGGCTACTTGGGGTAAGGGTGGCTGGAATCTATGGAACTATAACCCAAGAGTCAGGACCTTCAGGAGTGAGGAGGCGATGGGACTTATTTTTTAGAAACCAAGATGCCCTGTACCTTTTCACAATTAAAATAAAACCAAGTACATTATTTTGCAATTTGTTTATAAAATATTGTTTACATTGAGATAAATAAAGGTGTATATATTTAAGTGATCCTTTACATGAAAGCATAAGGATTGTGAAATTTGGTCACACAGTGCTATCATCATTAAATGACTAACATATGAGTAGCTGTACCTATCCCGATGACACACCACATGATGTTGGGTCATAATTATTTCCAGCCACATTTTCCATCTCAGATTTTTCTAAACAAGTACTTGACTTCAATTTTAAATTTTAATTAGGAAAGAGTGATTGTAGACATAAAATGTTAACTGTCCAGTCTGCATTGAAAGATAATATATACTGGATTTAATATATCAATATATAGTTTACAATACACCTTTGGTAACTGTGTTCCATTAACCAAAAAAAATCCAAATTTACCCAGGAAGAGTATTCATATCACTCTGAGTCCCTTTTGGTTTTCTACAAATATGTTTGTCTCCCCACTTGCAGAAATAAGTGTCAGAATCAATTTTTTTGACATTATTATTCATTTCTCTTCATTTCCCTGTACTCAGTCATATTGCTTATCTATAAGTTGCCCCTTGACAACATAATCTGCAAGCACAGTGTCAGCTTTCACATATATATATATATATATATATATACACATACAGCTGATACCCAGCTTTGCCTCATTACCACCACCTTTGATTCCATGGTTGTCTTCGTGTTGATGGACTGCCTTCCTGATATCAAGTTGTGGTTGAGCCAAAATTTTTTGCAGCTCAACATTATCAATACAGAAGCCATCCTGCTTGTCCCTGCCAGAAACTCTGTAACCTCGCTCCTCATTTCATCCCACCTCCTGGATGTCTGCTCAAGCCCAATTCAACCATATTGTCCTGCTCAGCCCAGAGCTGCGCTTCAAAACCCACAACCAGTCCATCACCAACGCTGTCTATTTACCCACCTTAGTTCCTATCCCACCTCCACTGCCTGATCTACAACTCTGTCATTTAATATTCAATTTATCCCAAGACCCTCCTCGCTGGCCTCTCAAGCTTACATAAATTTCAACTCATCGAGAACTCTGCCACCACATCCCATTTTATGCTAAATCCCATTCACCTATCCTCCAACCCTTACTGACCTCCATTGGCTCCCTGTTCCTCAGTGCATTGATTTCAAAATCCTTTGCTTTCAAATCCCTCCAAGATCTTCTCTTCCTACCTTTGCACCTTCCTCTGACACTATGTTCCTACCCACAACCTTGCTTTTCTAACTCTGGTCTCCTGCGTGTTTTCCCTTCTCTCTCTGCTCCAGGATTGTTGATGGAGCCTTCAGCTGTCTTGCACTCATACTTTGGAACTCCTCCCCTAAACCTACATCCCTTCCCCATCTCAAAAGTCTCCTTAAAACCCACCACTTAAACTACATTGTGTCACCTGACCTGTCAACCTTATACGTGCTTGGTTCTGACACCCAACTAGGAAGCATTTTGGCACAATTTGCAATGTTAAAGATGCTCTAGAAATGCAGGTTGTCTAAATTAAAAATGCACCATGTTCTTTTTCTGAAGTCCCCTGTGATGCATTGGAACATCACACACTCAGTTATGGAATGGTGGGAGCAGGTATGCTCCCCCAATTCTACTGTGTTCTTTATTTCAACCACACTGCTATGGGGAAGCACTGAGTGGAAAGGAGGAAAAATAGGATGGAGATTCACATCTGGGCCACGCTCTGTTGTTCTTAACATGTGGTTCTTAATGACCTAATAATATTGGTGGTCTACACTAGTGACACATTGCACAATACTAAGGTGCAATTGCCACAAGGTGGCTTCTAAAAACTGCACAGATACCTTGACTTTCATTCATTGAGTAGGAATCATCTAGTGCCTGTTTTCTGGGATTGTACATGGTACACAGTAGAGGTGTGGGAACAGGGTACCCTCTCCATCTGTCAGCCATGGTTGGCCTGGTTCCGCCATTGAAAAAGTTACCAGTACCTGTGCTATTTGGTTAAAATCTTGGCACACATTTCCAAGTTATTGAGTATTTGACACATGTACTCATATAAGTAGAGTTCCAGGCAACTTGTGAAAGGAACTTCATATCTGATGAGACCACGCCGCTTATGAAGTTTGGATGAATTCCAATAGAAAATACCAATTCAGAAAACATTGTAAGAGAGCCAATCTATGACTCCTTAAACTCTACCTAGCTTAAAAAAACTATTGAATAAGAAACGGCCAATGAGCACACGGAGTTAATTTTACAGATTATGTACAAATGATAGTGTCACAGACTATACCCAAGTTGTTGTTGTAATGAGAGACACACCACATTCTTTTTCTGAAGTGTCTTATGGTATATCTGTGTGGACATCCACACCCATAATCATGGCGCAATGGGAGCAGGTATGATTCCCCTAGTCTACTGAATTCCCTATTCCAGCCACACCACTGTGGGGGGAACGGTGGGGGGAAGGGGGTTGGGGAGAGTGGGGGGACACTGAGTGGGATGCAGGTGAAAAAAAGCACTGGCAAAGTTTTGGATGAAACATGCCTTTTGGCCCAGTTGATCTTATTCTTCAGATTAACTGGTGATTCATCTCATTGCTGTTTGTGGAATTAATAAAGACCAACCTTGGGTTACTCCATTTATAACCTCTTCCCAGTTAATGGCTATCCTCAGATTTCAAGACAATTATCTATCCTGTGTCATATTTTAGCTTCAATTCTATGGCTTCTTGCTTTGATCATTATTCGTAGGTATGTAACTATGTCAAAAGTGGATAAATATTTGAAGCAGAGGAAGATACAGTGTTTTGGGGAGAGCAGAGCAATGGAATTAGTTTTGGATTACTCTGGTAAAGAGTTGGCACAGACACAATGGGCTGAATGGCCTATTTCTCTACTATAAAGATTTGATTCTAGTAGAAGCCCACTTGTCCACCACCCATCTCACTCAACCACCTCACTAAATCAACTGCTTTTTCTAAGTCCTATTTGAAAAGCCAATCGTGCCAATGAGAATTGTGCTTTGTTAATTCTAAGAAGCAATGAAAGGACCCCACCCAAAACATTAACCTGGCTTTTCTCTTTTTAGCTACATAGGAACATGTGAAAATGACAGCCAGGAACTACTGGTCCATCCAAGCTGTCCCACACAGTTGTGATGCCATGTGCATCACAATACACACACTCCCCACCCCACCCAGAGCTATGTAATCTCCTGGGAGAGGCAAAAAAAACAAATTTAAAAACCCAGGCCAATTAGGGGGAAAAAATGGAAAATTCTTCTATGACCCCCTTAGGTGATCAAATCTAGTCCAGAAAATAACATTGGCCCAGCTTAACATTACAGGATACCTAGCTCCTGTACAAGGTGATCTCCAGCCCAGCCAGAAACAGGTCCAGCTCTCACTTGAAGGAAAACAGCGAATCAGCATCCACCACAGGAGCCGGCAACCTGTTCCACAGCTCCACTATTCCCTGGGGAAAGAAAATCCACCAAACATCCAACCTACTTGTGCCCTTACATAATTTGTAAGCGTGACCTCAGGTCCTCCCTAACCTATTAAGTTGAAATTATTAGTCTACATAAAAACAATCATAGAATCATAGAATAGAATCATAGAATGGTTACAGCACGGAAGGAGGCCATTTGGCCAATCGAGTCCATGCTGGCTCTCCGCAAGAGCAACCCAGCTAGTCCCACTCCCCTGCCCTTTCCCAGTAGCCCTGCAATTTTTTCCTCTTCAAGAACATGTCTAATTCCCTTTTGAAAGCCACAATTAAATCTGCCTCCACCACCCCCTCAGGCAGTGCGTTCCAGATCATAACCAGTCACTGTGTAAAAAAGGTTTTTCCTCATGTCGCCTTTGGTTCTTTTGCCAATCACCTTAAATCTATGTCCTCTGATTCTTCCCTTCCGCCAATGGGAACAGTTTCTCTATTTCTACTCTGTCTAGATCCTTCATGATTTTGAATACCTCTATCAAATCTCCCCTCAACCTTCTTTGCTCTAAGGAGAATAACCCCAGCTTCTCCAGTCTATCCACGTAACTGAAGTCCTTCATTCCTGGAAACATTCTAGTAAATCTCTTCTGCACCCTCTCTAAGGCCTTCACATCCTTCCTAAAGTGCAGTGCCCAGAATTGGACACAATACTCCAGTTGTGGTCGGACCAGTGTTTTATAAAGGTTCATCATAACGTCCTTGCTTTTGTACTCTATGCCTCTATTTATAAAGCCCAGGATCCCGTATGCTTTTTTAACCACTTTCTCAACCCGCCCTGCCACCTTCAACGATGTGTGCACATATCTAGTCCCTTTTTTATTTTATAAACCTCGATCAAATCACCCCGAAGTCTACGCTTCTCTAACGTACAGTCCCAGCTCATTGATCCTATCTGGGTAACTAAGGTATTTAAAACTGGGAATTAATGTTGTGAGCCTCCTTTGCACCCTTTCCAAAGCCTCAATATCACCCACCATATGAGGAGACCAAAACTGGGCATGGTATTCTAACTGAGGCCTAACCAAGGTCTTGTACACCTGCTTTGTGTTGACAGAATTTTATGCTTTAATTCAGATTTACAGCATTTACAGATTTTTTTTCCTTTTAAAAACTTCATTGCATTTCCTGATTATGGTGGGGTGACATTTTTCACTCTTAACACATACGCACATCTTTACAGTTTTGGGAAATGCTCTCTCAGTGTGTGAATGAATTAACCCCTGTAATTAGAAATAAGTTATTCAGCTGTTAAACGTGCGAAGTGTGCAGTGCAATCAATACACAGAGGGTTGACCAAATTTGTTCGAATTTTACAAAATATACACTGGCAAACTCTCCAACAGTTAAACTGCAACCAGTTGTTGTCAGTCTGTAATCAGTTGGCGCCATCATATGGCTGAAAATGTAATCTCCACTTTGGTTGTCAAGAATAATCAGTGATTGGCCTATTTCTGGGAGGTGAAAGCTTCTCTTTGATTGTGCCACGTGAAATAACTGTTACCCAATCACACCTCTTAAAAAGGTCAGCTGCTCATTGATGCGTTTACATCAATGAAACAGCCAATCACATCTCATAGTGTGTAGTTTCCACCAGGAGTATTAGCTAAATGCGCACCAAGATTGGTTGATTTCACTCTGAAAAGCTGTCTTCACTTCAGTTTTCTCAGCTCCATTTATGGGTGTGAAAAAATGAGAGTTTGCAGTCTTTGATACTCATAAAATATAACAAAAAATAAAAAAATCACTTCAGGGCAATGGTTCAATATTTTTTTAACAGCAGTTACTCATTGAATTGAATATGGTTCCCCAATGAGCTACAAGTAGAGAAGGGATCTAAAAAAGGAAATAAGAGGGGCAAACGGAGTGTATGATAATAGATTAGTGACTAACATAAAAGGGAATTCAAAAGTCTTTTATAAACATATATAGTAAAAAGGTAGTCAAAGGAAGGCTGGGGCCGATTAGGGTCAAAAAGGACATCTTCTTGTGGAAGCAAAGGGCATGGCTGAGGTATTAAATGAATACTTCACATCAGTCTTGACTAGAGAAGAGGATGTTGTCAATGTAGCAGTAAAGGAGGAGGTAATAGCAATATTGGATAGGACAAAAATAGATAAAGAGGAGGTACTTAAAAGATTGGCAGTATTCAAAGTAGAAAAGTCACCCGGTCCAGATGGGATGCATCCTAGGTTACTGAGGGAAGTAAGGGTGGAAATTGCTGAGACTCTGGCCACAATCTTCCAATCCTCCTTAGATATGGGGGCTGTGCTAGAGGACTAGAGGAGAACCCCTGTTCAAAAAGGGGAGAGGGAAACTTTTAGAGACAATAATCTGGGACAAAATTAGTTGACACTTGGAAAAGTATGGGCTAATAAATGAAAAGTCAGCACAGATTTGTTAAAGGAAAATCGTGTTTGACTAACTTGATTGAGTTCTTTGATGAAGTAACGGAGAGGATTGATGAGGATAATGTGTTTAATGTTGTGTATATGGACTTTCAAAAGGCTTTTGATAAAGTACCACATAATAGATCTGTTAGCAAAATTAAAGCCCATGGGATTAAAGGGACAGTGACAGTGTGGATACAAAATTGCCTAAGGAACAGAAAGCAGAGAGTGGTGGTAAACAGTTGTTTTTCAGCCTGGAGGGAAGCGTACAGTGGTGCTCCCCAAGGGGCGTTATTAGGACCACTGCTCTTTCTGATATATATTAGTGACCTGGACTTGGGTATTATAGGGTATAATTTCAAACTTTGCAGATGACACGAAACTCAGAAATGTAGTAGACAATGTGGAGGATAGTAACAGACTTCAGGAGGACATAGACAGACTGGTGAAATGGGCAGACACATGGCTGTTGAAATTTAACTCAGAGAAGTATGAAGTGATACATTTTGGTAGGAAGAATGAGGAGAGGCAATATAAACTAAACTGTACAATTTTAGAGGGCGTGCAGGAACGGAGAGACCTGGGGGTGTATGTACACAAATCTTTGAAGGTGGTAGGACAAGTTGAGAAGGCTGTTGAAAAAGCATAAGTGATCCTTGGTTATTAATAGAGGCATAGAGTACAAAAGCAAGGAAGTTATTCTAAACCTTTTTAAAACACTGCTTAGGCCTCAGCTGGAGTATTGTGTTCAATTCTCGGCACCAAACATTAGGAAGGATGTCAAGGCCTTAGAGAGGGTGCCAAGGATGCAGGACTTCAGTTACGTGGAGAGACTAGAGAAGCTGGGATTGTTCTTCTTCGAGCAAAGAAGGTTAAGAGGAGATTTGATGCAGGTATTCAAAATCATGAACAATTTTGATAGAATAAATAAGGAGAAACTGTTTCCCAATGACAGAAGGGTCGGTAACCAGAGGACACAGATTTAAGGTGTTTGGCAAAAGAACCAGAGGCGACATGAGGAAACAATTTTTTACACAGCGAGTTGTTATAATCTGGAATGCACTTCCTGAAAGGGTGGTGGAAACACATTCAATAATAGCTTTCAAAAGGGAATTGGATAAATACTTGAAGGGAAAAAAATTACGGAGCTATGGAGAAAGAGCAGGAGAGTGGAACTAATTGGATAGCTGTTTTAAAGAGCCGACACAGGCACGATGGGCTGAATAGCCTCCTCCTGTGCTGATAATATGAACCATGGAAGGTGTATGTGATCCATAATATTGATACATCACACAATAGCCACTGTAAGCAAAATTCGTAGTTTTGATAAGTTCCACAAAATACCTTGACTTTTATTCATTGTACAGAACTATTTACCTCCTGGTCCACTGGGGACTGTGACAGGTAACACACAAATAATCACCTTTTACAACACAATTGGGATATTTTTTGAAAGTTGATGAAACTGATAAAGAAGGCTTTCTTAGTTACTGAGCCATACAAACCAGGGATTGCCAAATTTTGATGCCTGGTCTGTGCTAGGTTAGCTGATCTCAGCCTGGGTACCTGCTCCTAATCACTATCCAGTGACTTCTGTAAATCTGAATATCGGCCGAGTGTGGATTGAGGCTTAGATGCAATATTCTTTGCAGTCTCATTGCCTGTAACAATCACTCTATAGACTGACACATGAAAGATGGTGAGCTGTCAGCATTTGTGGAACTGTAACCCAACAAGGAGCGGAATTGGCAAAAAATAAAATAAAGTTACACCAACTGATTTGGTAGTTGTGGCATTTTCAGAGCAGTTTGAATGGATATTACCAACTTATACTGCCCCATCCATACTGTTCACTGCTAAAGCAAAGCAGAGTACTGCACATGTGGATTTAAAAACATGTGTCCATTCACTGGTCTATGATCCTCAGTTAGGAAGTCATAGACCAGTGACCATAAACCAAAAGTTTGGCCGCAGTTATTTGTTTGTTGAGATGAGATGGAAGTTATTTTTTGGAGTATAACTGGGGCATGCAGATTCATTGCTCCTGTTCATAGAATCTTATAGCACAGTAGGAGGCCATTCGGCCCATCGTGCCTCTGCCAGCTCCTTGAAAGAGCTATCCAATTAGTTCCACTCCCTTGCTCTTTCCCCATAGCACTGCAATTTTCTCTTAGTTGTAACATTTCCTGGGGAGAAGTGCCAAAGACATCATCTGATATAAGTAGCAACCCTATCCTGTGTAGCTTTGAAAGATATTTATTATAAAGAAGATTTATTGTTACTTTGCTTTTACAGAACAAATTGACATGGAGATTAATAGAAAAATGTTGGGACTGACTTATTTAGGACATTAGGTGGAGTATTTTGCAGAAGGGAACTTTCCAATTGAGGGCAGCCGAACTTGCTGAGGATTTTGCTATCCAGCACTGGCATATGAATGACCATATTTATGAATAAAGCAGCAACGATTAACAAGCGACAACTTTTTGACTCTAGATTAGTGACGACACACAGAATGTACACCATTTGTCTGTGGGGACATTTTCTAATTGGCTTTTTCCACCTTTTCTTAATATGACCCCAGTATAATTGTCAGCTGAATGCTCTGTGTGGGGAATACCATGGGGTCAGCTTCCACTTGTACGGTAAAGACACCCAGGTCTACCTCTCCGTCACCTCTCTCAACCTTCCCATTGCCTCAGTGTTGTCAGACTGCTTGTACAACAGACTTGGATGAGCTACAATTTCCTCCAGTTAAACATTGGGAAGACTGAAGCCATTGTCTTCAGCCTCCACCGCTAATTCCGTACACTTGCCACCAATTCCATTTCCCTCTCCATCCACTTTCTCAGGCTGAGCCAGACTATTCACAACCTTGGTGCCCTATTCAACTCCGAGCTGACCGTCTGACCCCATATTCTCTCCATCATAAAGACTACTTACTTCCACCTTTCCGACCTTATCCCAGCCTTTCTGCTGCCTCATAAATGCCTTTGTCACCTCCAGACTCAACTCTTCCAATGCTTTCCTGGCTGGCCCCCTATCCTCCGCCCTCCGTAAACTTCAGCTCATCCAAAACTTGCTGCCCATATCCTGCCCCTTATCTAGTCCTGCTCACCCACCACCCCTGTCCTTGATGACCTACATTGCTTTTTGGTCCCCCAATGCCTCAAATTTAATTTCTTTAATGTGTTTAAATCCTTTCTTGGCATCTCCCTTCCTATCCCTGTAACCTCTACAACCCTCCCTGCCCCAACTCTCCTTTCTTCTGACTCTGGCCTCTTGTGCAACTTGCCCCCCTTCACCCCATAATCGGCGGCCATGCCTTCAGCCATCTAGGCCCTATGCTCTGGAATTCCCTCCCTTAACACCTCCTTTTCTCCATCTTCCTCTTCTCCTTTAAGACTCTCCTTAAAACTCACCTATTTTCACCAAGCTTTTACATAGAAACATAGAAAATAGGAGCAAGAGTAGGCCATTTGGCTCTTCAGGCCTGCTCCGCCATTCAAAATGATCATGGTTGATCATCTAACTCAGTACCCTGTTCCCGCTTTTTCCCCATATCCCTTGATCCCTTTAGCATTAAGAAATATATCTATCTCCTTCTTGAATACATTTAATGACTTGGCCTCCACTGCCTTCTGTGGTAGAGAATTCCACAGGTTCACCACCCTCTGAGTGAAGAAATTTCTCCTCATCTCGGTTCTAAATGGCATGCCCCATATCCTGAGACTGTGACCCCTGGTTCTGGACTCCCTAGCCATCAGGAACATCCTTCCTGCATCTAGTCTGTCTAATCCTGTTAGAATTTTACATGTTTCGATGAGATCACCTCTCATTCTTCTAAACTCTAGTGAATATAGGCCTAGTTGATCCAATCTCTCCTCATACGTCAGTCCTGCCATCCCAGGAAACAGTCTGGTAAACCTTTGTTGCACTCCCTCCATGGCAAGGACATCCTTCCTCAGATAAGAAGACCGAAACTGCACACAATACTCCAGATGTGGTCTCACCAAGGCCCTGTATAACTGCAGTAAGACATCCCTGCTCCGGTACTCAAATCTTCTTGCAATGAAGGCCAACATACCATTCGTCTTCCTAACTGCATGCTGCACCTGAATGCTGTCTTTCAGCGACTGGTGTACAAGGACACTCAGGTCTCGTTGCACCTCCCCTTTTCCCAATCTATCACCGTTCAGATAATAATCTGCCTTTCTGTTTTTACAACCAAAGTGGATAACCTCACATTTATCCACGTTATACTGCATCTGCCATGTTCTTGCCCACTCACCCAACTTGTCTAAATCACATTGGAGCCTGTTTGCATCCTCCTCACAGCTCACATTCCACCCCAGCTTTGTCTCGTCTGCAAACTTGGAAATGTTACATTTAGTTCCCTCATCCAAATCATTGATATATATTGTGAATAGCTGGGGCCCAAGCACTGATCCCTGCGGTACCCCACTAGTCACTGCCTGCCACCCAGAAAAAGACGTTTATTCCTACTCGCTGTTTCCTGTCTCTCAACCAATTCTCAATCCATGCCAGTATATTCCCCCCAATCACATGTACTTTAATTTTGCACTCTAACCTCTTGTGTGGGACCTTATCAAAAGCCTTCTGAAAATCCAAGTACACCACATCCACTGGTTCTCCCCTATCTGTTCTACTAGTTACATCCTCAAAAAACTCCAGTAGATTTGTTAAGCATGATTTCCTTTTCATAAACCCATGCTGACTTTGTCCAATCCCATTAATGCCTTCTAAGTGTTCTGTTATCACATCTTTTATAATAGACTCGAGCATTTTGCCCACTACTGATGTTAGGCTAACTGGCCTGTAATTCCCTGTTTTTTCTCTCCCTCCTTTTTTAAATAGTGGGGTTACATTTGGCACCCTCCAATCTGTAGGAACTGTTCCAGAGTCTATAGAATTTTGGAAGATGACCACCAATGCATCCACTATTTCCAGGGCCACTTCCTTTCGTACTCTGGGATGTAGATTATCAGGCCCTGGGGATTTGTCAGCCTTTAGCCCCATTAATTTCCCTAGCACTTTTTTTACTAATACTGGTTTCCTTCAGTTCCTCCCTCTCACTAGACCCTTGGTTCCCTAACATTTCTGGCAGGTTATTTGTGTAATCCTTTGTGAAGATAGAACCAAAGTATGTGTTTAATTGTTCTGCCATTTCTTTGTTCCCCATTATAATTTCCCCCATTTCTGACTGTAAGGGACCTACATTTGTCTTCACTAATCTTTTTCTCTTGACATATTTATAGAAGCTTTTACAGTCAGTTTTTATGTTCCCTGCTAGTTTACTCTCATACTCTATTTTCCCCTCTTAATCAATCTCTTTGTTCTCCTTTGCTGAATTCTGAACTGTTCCCAATCCTCAGGCTTGCCGCTTTTTCTGGCAATTTTATATGCCTCCTCTTTGCATCTAATGCTATCCCTAATTTCTATTGTAAGCCACGGTTGAGCCACCTTCCCTGTTTTATTTTTGCGCCAGACAGGAATGAATAATTGTTGTAAATCCTGCACACGTTCTTTAAATATTAGCCATTGCCTATCCACTGTCATCCCTTTTAGTAAAGTTCCCCAATCTATCATAGCCAACTCGCACCTCATACTTTCGTAATTTCCTTTATTTAGATTCAGGACCCTAGTTTCGGATTCAACTACTTCACTCTCCATCTTAATGAGGAATTCTATCATGTTATGATTGCTCTTCCCTAAGGTACCCCACACAACAAGATTGTTAATTAATCCTTTCTTATTGCACAATACCCAGTCTAGGATCGCCTGTTTTCTAGTTTGTTCCTCAACGTATTGGTCTAGAAAACCATCACATACACACTCCAGGAATTCCTCCCCCACAGTATTATTGCTAATTTGGTTTGACCAATCTATATGTAGATTAAAGTCACCCATGATTATAGTTGTACCCTTCTTGCATGCTTTTCTAATTTACTGTTTAATGCCCTTCCCTACATCTCCACTACTGTTTGGGGGCCTATAGACAACCACCACCAATGTTTTCTTCCCCTTGTTGTTTCTTAGTTCCACCCATACAGATTCCACATCGTGATTTTCCGAGCCAATATCCTTCCTCACTATTGCATTGATTTCCTCCAGTACTAACAACGCTACCCCACCTCTTTCCCTTTTTGCCTGTCCTTCCTAAATATTGAATACCCCTGGATGTTCAGTTCCCATCCTTGGTCACCCTGCAGCCATGTCTCCGTAATCGCAACTATATCCTGAACGTTAATATCTATCTGCGCTGTTAATTCATCTACCTTATTGTGAATGCTCCACACATTAAGACACAATGCCTTTAGACTTGTCTTTTTAAGATCGTTAGTCATCTTAGTTTTATTTTGCACTATGGCCCTATTTCTTTTCGCCCTTGTTTTCTCTGCCTTCCACTATTGCTTCTTCCCTTTCTGTCTTTTGTTTCTGTCCTTGTTTTCCCCTCCTCTGTCTCCCTGCTCAGGTTCCCAACCCACTGCCATTCTAGTTTAAACCTTCCCCAACAGCACTAGCAAACACCCCCGCGAGGACATCGGTCCCGGTCCTGTCCGGATGTAACCTGTCCTGCTTGTACAGGTTCCACCTTCCCCAGAACCGGTCCCAATGTCCCAGGAATCTAAATCCCTCCCTCCTACACCATCCCTGCAGCCACACATTTATCTGGTCTATTCTCCTGTTCCTATCACTACTCACTAGCACGTGGCACCGGTAGTAATCCTGAGATCACTACCTTTGAGGTCCTGCTTTTTATTTATCTCCTAACTCCTTAAATTCACCTTGCAGGACCTCATTCCTTTTTTTACCTATGTCGTTGGTACCAATATGGACCACGACTACTGGCTGTTCACCCTCCCCCTCCAGAATGCCCTGCAGCCGCTCCGTGACATCCTTGACGCTAGCACCAGGGAGGCAACATACCATCCTGGAGTCACATTTGTGGCCGCAGAAATGCCTATCTGTTCCCCTTACAATTGAATCCCCTATCACTATAGCCCTGCCACTCTTATTCCTCCCCTCCTGTGCAGCAGAGCCACCCGTGGTGCCACGAACTTGGCTCTTGCTGCTTTCCCCTGATAAGCCATCTCCCCCAACAGTATCCAATGCAGTCTGTTTGAGAGGGAGATGGCCCCAGGGGACTCCTGCTCTACCTGCCTAGTCCTTTGACTCTGCCTGGCGGTCACCCATTTCCTTTCTGCCTGTGTATTCTTTACCTGCGGTGTGACCACCTCACTGAACGTGATATCCACGATAATCTCAGCATCGCGGATGCTCCACAGTGAATCCACCTGCGGCTCCAGCTTCGAAATGCAGTTAGCCAGTGGCTGCAGCTGGACACACTTCCTGCACACATGGTCGCCAGGGACACCTGTAGTGTCCATGGCTTCCGACATAGTGCAGGAGGAGCATATCACGGGTGCGAGGTCTGCTGCTATGACTTGCCTTAGATTTACACTGCGTTCACCTCTCGGATTCTCTTCCCACTCTCTAGACTCTCCTTTTATACTGTGCTCACCTCTCGGACTCTCCTTTTGCACTGCGTTCACCTCTCGGAGTCTCCTTTTACACTGCGCTCACCTCTTGGACTCTCTTCTCGCTCTCGGACTCTCCTCTCGCTCTCGGACTCTCCTTTTACAGTGCTCTCGCCTCTCGGACTCTCCTCTCACTCTTGGACTCTCCTTTTACACTGCGCTCACCTCTCGGACTCGCCTCTCGCTCTCGGCCTCTCCTCTCGCTCTTGGACTCTCCTCTCGCTCTTGGACTCTCCTTTTACACTGCGCTCACCTCTCGGACTCTCCTCTCGCTCTTGGACTCTCCTTTTACACTGCGCTCACCCCTCGGACTCTCCTCTCGCTCTCGGACTCTCCTTTTACACTGCGCTCACCTCTCGGACTCTCTTCTCACTCTTGGACTCTTTTAATCCACCCACCTAATATCTCCTTTGTCTTCAGCAAGAAGTGAAATATGATCATCTTAGTTATATTAAGTAGCAATATTTTTACATTGCCAGTACTAATTCATATCTGTCTCTTCTCTCCTCCAGGGCCTTCACATGTAGAACAGCAGTCTGTAAACTTTCCGGACAACGATTCTTCAGAGAAGCTGATTCCTTCTGAGGATGTAATGTCACAGGACATATGCTTACCAGGCACCAGCACAGATATGTGCACTTCAGTGGGTCCTGTTATACATTTAGTTGGATTTTCACCTGGTGAGTCACAGTTCACAAGTGAGCACGAGCAGACGTTGGTGGCAGGGGCAGCTGTGGAGAGTCTGTGTGGGTGGGCGCACTCGTCTCCAAGCTCTGATCAGCTGGACACAGATGCTGAATCCCTGAGGCCATCGATGAAAAGGAGAATCATAGAGGGACAGCAGCAAACGTGCGAGGAACTGGCAGACATGCCACGCACACTGTCCACAATAGCCGAGAGGAGGAGTCCAGCTCAAACATTTGTGGATTGATGTCACAGGCCATTGCGAGAATGTCCTCCACGGATGGAGTGGCCTCCTCTGTGGAACTTCAATTGCGGCAATCAAATCAGTCTATACAGGCCACGACCACGGTCGTACAGACTTTGGATGCCTACATGCCTGCTGCCTTATACAGGATGACAGATACACTTATCCGTGGCCTTACAACGTGTCATTGACCTGCACCAAGCTGTTTCCCCGCAGAGAGGTAAGAGTGATGTGCCACTGGCCCAGAAGAGGGATGATGGCGAAAGGGGACATGGAAGTGGGAACTCCACTCAAAACGCTCCCACATCTCACCCGTTACCCACCCCTCAACCAGTACCAGACATACTGCCTCCTCTCCCGCTGGCGCAGTCTTTCGCAGGGCCCTCACGGACTCCAAAACCCAGAGGTCTTTGGCCAAGAGTATCTCAGCAGTTAAAGCAGGGATCTGAGCAGCCTGACTCTACCTCTGCTAAAGCCACAAGGGTTGCACCTGTAGGAGTGTTAGGCAAAGGAAAAGAAAAGTATTGTAGTTCACCAAGGGTATGCACATTGGCGTTTGTGAAAATGTTACGTTATTAAGTTTCCTTTTTTATGACCTCACATAAAGTTTATTAATTTGCACCACTTTTTGTGTTGTCCATTCTTGCCTGGGTGTCAACTCACCTTTTCAGTTGCTTGGTGATGAGCGTGAAGATATGAATTGATGGGACCAATTGGTGCATGTGCAATGGGTGGATGGCTGTTTACAGAACTGCATTGCGTCAGTGGGGGGGGGGGGGGGCCGGGGAATGTGATAGTTACTTTCGTTCAACGTGAGTGACTAACTGAACCTTCGAGCTATTAGGGTATCCCTGGCATCCCGAGCAGCAATGTGTGCAGCTGGTCTGGCATTGGGGGCCCCATCTACATCTTGCTCCTCCTCGGCCTCCTCCTTTTCATTGGAATTGTCATTAGATGATGAGTGATGAGCAGCTTGTTCCTCCCCACCTCTAATCCTCACTGTTGCGCTATGTTGTGCAGAACGCAGCACACCATAATCATCCTAGAGACCCTGGCGAGTACTGAAGGGCACCTCCAGACCTGTCCAGGCACCTGAAGCGCATCTTGAGCATTCCAATGGCTTGCTCAATGACATATCTGGTTGACATATGGCTGGCGGTGTAGTGCTCTTGGGGTTCATTGGTGGGATTCCTCAGAGGTGTAATCAGCCAGGTTTGAAGGAGATACCCTTTGTCGTCCAGCAGCCACCCCCTAAGTCTGCTTCCAGGTACTAACAGGTTGGGGATGTTGGACTGCCACAGTATGAAAGCATCATGGCAGCTCCCAGGGAATCTGGCCCAGACCTGCATGAACCTTTTCTTATGGTTGAACACAAGCTGAACATTGATGGAATGAAATGCCTTGCTGTTGACGAATGCTCCTGGTTGATCTGGTGGTGCTCGGATTGCCACATGTGTGTAGTCGATGGCAACCTGTACCTGTGAGAAGCCAGCCAGAGACGCAAAACCGAGTGCCCGCTCATTCTGGCTTTTGTCATCACAGGGAAAGTTTACAAAACTTACAGCCCTGGCAAACAATCCATCTCTCACCTGCCTTATGCAATTAGGTGCAGCCGACTGATAAACCCTCGATATGTCTCCGGTAACGCTCTGGAAGGAACCAGAGGCAAAAAAACTGAGGGCGGTGGGGACTTTCACAGCCACTGGTAATGCATGACCACCAGGTCCAGCAGGGAGCAGCTCTTCTCCCAGGAGGCTGCACATGTCTGCGACCACCTGACATGACAATCTGAGCCTCTGGAAGCACTGCTCTTCAGAGAGGTCAAGGAAGCTGAGGCTTTGTCTGTACACCATTAGGGTGGGTAGTACCTCCTGAGAACTTGGCCCCTCTGTTGCTCCCCTCTGAGTTGCTCCCCTCTCTGTTGCTCCTCTCTCTGTTGCTCCTCTCTCTGTTGTCCACCTCTCCGTTGTCCACCTCTCTGTTGTCCACCTCTCTACTGTCCACCTCTCTGTTGTCCACCTGCAGCTCCCACCACAGAACGACCTTGCTGCCATGGATGGTGATTGTCTTCCTCGTCCAACCTAAAGCAGCCATGGCGCCACCCATCCTGATGTTCGCTGTGTGAACACCTCTAAACTTTACCGATATGTCTAGCACATCAAGAACTCTCACTAAACCATTTCCCAGAGGATACTAAGAAAGCAGCTGTGAGCACTGAGCCTTTATTTATATCGGGACACCTGACCTTTAACCATCCCCATAAAAGCCGCTCAATTTCGCCTCCGTTTTATTGCTGAATCCCGGGAAACCCGCGCTGGAGGCAGTCATTTCAAATTGCTGCCAAAAATCTCATGAACGGACCCTCATTAACATATTATAATGATGGACCCGCCTCTTGAGAGCAGGTTAATCGGCGGCACCCAAACACACCTCTATTAAAACCGAAAGTTCGAAGCGGGTTGGGGTCGGGTTTCAGATTTGTGAAATTTTAACCTCCCCCCCCCCCCCCCGCCCCCAGCTCCCCGCCACTGTCCCGCCCGTCATAGGGGGTTAAAATCCCCCCCCCCCCGATGTGTTCATTTGCTCTGGATTTTAACTATCTGACCTTTTTTTTAACTCGTTTTGTTTTTCGTGTTTTATCTCTACACCATCATCTCCTATTTGACACCTCCATCCTCTCCGTTCCTCCCCCCCAGTGATGAAAACTCGACTGTTTTTTTATACTCTGCACTGCTTGCTATTTTTCTTGCTTCTGCCACTGGCTAAACAAGATCAAATTAAGTGTTTCCTCATGGCCTTCGACCAGGCTGTTCACCAAACCACTCTTTCAAACTTGCTTATCACCTTGGTTCTGAATGAGACTTTTTCGATTTGGTCTTCTTTTTAACTCACTGTGTTCATGTACTTCAGAACTGGCCCACACTCACTGAAACAGAATCAGACGCACATGCTAGTAGACAACAGTTCAACCTACAGTTCAACCTAATGGTGCACAGTCCAGAGGTCTTAGAAGTTGTTAGTTGAAGGAGGTGTTCTGCCTTTTCACACTTTAAGCTGCAACATGTTGTTAAGGGTAGGACAATGACTGGGTCTAAGTTTGTGCACTTGCAGAATGTCCCTGATATATGTGAAAACAAATTCTGGTCAGAAGTGAAAATACAGAACCCATCATTTTTAAATTTTAAAGACCACCTCATCATAAAATTAGTATTAAAATGGTAGCCTAATAAAATGATGATGATTTTAAAAATTAAATGTAAGAGATTTGAGAAGAATTAACCTGCAGAGGATGAAGTACCTACCTCCATTTCTTTTCCGTCCCCCTCATTATTTTTTTTTCCTTTCTCTCACCAATTTTATCTCCTCCTGTCTAAAGGCATCAACCCCTTACTGGGTCCGGATCCACAGGTGTCAGTCACTCTCCAGTAGTTCACCCAATGTGCGAGTCTTGAAATCAGGCTATTCTACCACGGGGGCATCACAGCAGAGCCCTGTCCTCTCCACAAACACACACTTACTGCATGTGCCACTGGATAGTGGTGAGGAACAGGATATGTGATGAGTTATCCCCTCCCTAACCAGGATTGCAACGGTAACTTTTAACACCACTGGTGTCACTCCAACTGAGGTCAACTAACTCAGCATGGAGAAGGGACCTTCCTGATCTGTGTGGCTCAGTTACTCACTGCAGCCACTGGGGAGTTATTAAGTAACTAAGTCAATGTAAACCTTGCTAGTGTAGTGGGGTTCTAATATAGGGATTCAGCCTGCCTCAAAAAACAACCTCAAAAGACAGCACAGCCCCTTCAACTCATGAAATGGTAGATTGTCTATCCTTTCCTAGTTATATTATTGAATATGTTAACAATTGTGATGAGTAGCAAAATGACTTAGTTACTACAGGCATAAGTTGCTATCGTCTGTAGTTAATTTCTAAGTAGAAGTTAGTGTTCTTATCTCTTGCCTTACAAAGACTGTTCAAATAAATCAGTAATCTTTAAAAATACCGGCGTTTTTGCACTCGTTAAGATGAAGGACCTTAGTGATGGGGAACGGAAAACTTTCCCATTACAGGTACCCAGTGTCAACATCAAGCACTCCCCAGTCATGTCATGTACCGCATGGTTAGATGCAGAGTAATGCTCCTTCTACTCAGCCTTACCAATATACCTTCGCGCCAGTCTAAGAAGAACATTCCAACTGCACAAGTGTGACATCTTGATTTCTTACACCAGCACCATCAAGTGAGTATGTTTGTCGATTTAGTTTTGTGCTGTTGGCCCATGTCTACTCGGTACTGGATTGAGTCTACCCAAGATCATTTTGTAAAACCCTTCACCTCTCCACCTCGCTCTTCTCCTTCAAGACCCTCCTTAAAATCCACCTCTTTGACCAAACTTTTGGTCACCCCTCCTAATATCTCCTTTGGCTTGGCGTCTATTTTTTTGATTAAGCCTTTGTAAAGCACCTCGGGACATATTAAAGGTGCTATATAAATGCAAGACGGCCAGCCAAGAGGAAACTTTAATTCCAAGAGCCTGAGCTGGATTTGGATGCTGAGTCTCAGTGATGAATGGGGAATATTTTAATATGTTACACCATTCCAATTTCCCCCTCACATTTCTGTAATTTATCTGAACACTATGTATTGAGCATAAGAATTTATACTGAGGGATGCCTTTGTTAACAGCCAACATGTATGATTTTTTTTCAGAATTGTGGGTGTAACAGAACGCTCTAAATGTTCAAACTCCAATGTTTTTCCCTTCACCCATGCAATCCAGACATGGAACAATAAATGTTCCCTCAGCAACGTTACTGTTACCTATGAGCAGAAGAGCCAAACTAACCAATTATAATGGTCCATACTGTCAGAATCATGACAACAATTTCAGCACCTATGTTTTTTACCCTGCTTTGAGGTGATGTCACCAACTGAATCCACAGTAAACCTGCCTCGCTCATTCTTATTTTGCCACCTTTTCTAAGCTACAAGATTTCCTATTTATACTTATTTCTGTTTAAACGCATGATATAAACAGAAAACATGTTGGGACCCATAAGACACCATGTTTATCCAAAAGGAAGGTGCAGTTTCCACCCATTGGATAAAGATTGTATTCAATGAGTCCTCTATATCTATATCCTCCCTGAACAAATTACTTATTTTAGATCAAACTTCTCATGGTGTCATGGTACATACTTGACGATGCTGAAAATTACACTTATCAGGTCACGTTTAAAAAAACTTCATTCTTGGGATGTGGGCTTCGCTGGCAAGGATGGCATTTATTGCCCAGACCTAATCGCCCTTGAGATGGTAGTGATGAGCCTTCTTCTTGAACCGCTGCAGTCCCTGTGGTGAAGGTGCTCCCACAGTGCTGTAGGTAGGGAGTTCTAGGATTTTGACCCAGCAATGATGAAGGAACGACGATATATGCCCATGTTAGGGGGTAAGAGAGAAGAGGAGGTTCTAGCTAGCTTTGATTTGTGAAGCAGCTAAGACCAGTTTCTGCTTACCAGTCGCTGGAGTAAGTTTACACTTGCAGAGGTTCTTATATCTGCTTTTGCGTAAACATAAAGAAGATGTTTCCAACGTAGAGAAGATGTTTCCACTTGTGGGGGAGACCAAAACTAGGGGCCATATATATAAGATAGACACTAATAAATCCAATGGGGAATTCAAGAGAAACTTCTTTACCCAGAGAGTGGTTACAATGTGAAACTTGCTACCACATGGAGTAGTTGAGGTGAATAGCATAGATGCATTTAAGGGGAAGCTGGATGTGCACATGAGGGAGAAAGGAATAGGAGGTTACGTTGATAGGGTTAGATGAAGAAGGGTGGGAGGAGGCTTGTGTGGAGCATAAACACTGGCATAGATCTGATGGGCTGAATGGCCTGTTTCTGTGCTGTACATTCTATGTAATTCTATGTAATAAAGTTTTGTGTGGAATTTTTTTTTAGATTATGTCTCTATGAAGCATCTTGGGACAATTATTTCTGTGTTAAAGGCACTATATAAAGACAAGTTGCTGTTGTTTAGTGATCCCTTGCCTTTATAAAAATATTCTATCTGGAGACATGATAAGGTCACAGACTGGTCCAACGCGAGTTGTGAGATTTTCGGCCACATACATAAACATAACCATCACTTGGCTTCACAAATAGAGCCACAGTTAAAAGCACTGCCCTCATGCCAAAGATGTGGCTGCTGCAAGTCATTGATACCCTGACAGACTGATTGATCTAAGTCTCCCGGTAACTACAAGTAGAAGTGCTTTAACTAGTCACCCAGCCACAGCCAACTGGAAGAAGTGGTCTTACACCAAGAAGGCAGTGGCTGTCGTATAAAAGCAGCTGGCGTGAAGCTTGAGCATGAAACTCTTTTTTAAACTTAAAATAAAGTCTGCTGTACCACTAGTCACCTTTTAACAATGAAGGAGAAATGACCACCTCCTCAGATATTTCAGTCATTACAAGTGACGGTGGGAGGCTGATGTGTGTCACTCTGTGCACGTGTTTGAGTAAACGTACTGACCTCTGCCTTCCTCAACTTCTCAACAATGCAAGTCAGAAGTGAAAACAAGGCTTGTGACTGCATTGCTGTGAAAACAGAGCCAAGAACAGCAACTGCAGTACTTTTCTTTCCTTATTCGTATTCTCTTTTTTTATCTTTTCTTTCTTTTTTTATCTTTCTTATTCTATTTCTGACTTCACAGGCTGAGGGAGGATGTGCTCCTATGACAATTTCTATTATTTTCTGTCGCCGCAAACTGATGGAAAGCAACACAATACCAAAGAGGTAAGGCTATCCCATATTCATAGTGAAATTGAATGTGCTCTTTTTTTTGTTCAGTCAAGTATCTGATACTTGAGGAAGTCCTTTAGCAAACTTAAGAGTTTCCAAACCAAGCAATTGAGTAATCTACACTGGCAGGGTTCCTATTTGTCCGATATGGAATGCACACTCTTTCCCCATAGGGAGATGCCTCACTTATCCAATTCCAAAGAAATTAAGCAAAGGTTGGCAATAGCCAAAGCTTAGGTTCCAAGGGGACAGGGGAAACTGCTGAAATTTAACCAGCTAATACTCCAGTTTGCGGAGTGCTGTTAGACTTCCCAGTGTTTGACCAGCTAAGACTATCCTGCTCATTAGGGTACTGCCCTTCAGGATTATCTGGAGCCAAGTGGAAGAAATTCCAGCCCCCAGTGAGAGGTCTGCCCCTCAGCTGGCTGGTCAGAGGACTGAGGTCCCAGCTGGGTTGGGTATCGGACTAATGAGTTTGTCATGCAGCATTGACTTGGTTCCAGTGTTCCATGAACAGTCAATTTTGCCACTGTGCACAAACCTCGTGAAGAGTCTAATGAGCCAATTTTACCAGACAACAATGAGATTGCCAGCTGTATAATTCTGGGTTGGATGGTCTGATTTTTGTCCAGTCATTTCTAAAATTTGAACCTGACAGCAGAGCCCACTTCTTCAAAATATAGAAGTAATTTATTTCTGTTGCTTCTGTTCCTTGTATTGTGGAAACGTTGGTTTATTAAGGGTTTCAGTTCATTTTCACAAATGCCTGAGAAATACAAAATATGATTTTTTTATTCGTTCATGGGATGTGGACGTCGTTGGCGAGGCCGGCATTGATTGCCCATCCCTAATTGGCCTTGAGAAGGTGGTGGTGAGCCGCCTTCTTGAACCGCTGCAGTTCGTCTGGTGAAGGTTCTCCCGCAGTGCTGTTAGGAAGGGATTCCAGGAATTTGACCCAGCGACAATGAAGAAACGGCGATATATTTCCAAGTCGGGATAGTGTGTGACTTGGAGGGGAACGTGCAGATGGTGTTGTTCCCATGTGCCTGCTGCTCTTGTCCTTCTAGGTGGTAGAGGTCGTGGGTTTGGGAGGTGCTGTCGAAGAAGCCATGGCGAGTTGCTGCAGTGCATCCTGTGGATGGTACACACTGTAGCCACTGTGCGCCGGTGGTGAAGGGGGTGAATGTTTAGGGTGGTGGATGGGGTGCCAATCAAGTGGGCTGCTTTGTCCTGGATGGTGTCGAGCTTTTTGAGTGTTGTTGGAGCTGCACTCATCCAGGCAAGTGGAGAGTATTCCATCACACTCCTGACTTGTGCCTTGTAGATGGTGGAAAGGCTTTGGGGAGTCAGGAGGTGAGTCACTCGCCGCAGAATACCCAGCCTCTGACCTGCTCTCGTAGCCACAATATTTATATGGCTGGTCCAGTTAAGTTTCTGGTCAATGGTGACCCCCAGGATGTTGATGGCGGGGGATTCGGCGATGGTAATGCCGTTGAATGTCAAGGGGAGGTGGTTAGACTCTCTCTTGTTGGAGATGGTCATTGCCTGGCACATATCTGGCGCGAATGTTACTTGCCACTTATGAGCCCAAGCCTGGATGTTGTCCAGGTCTTGCTGCATGCGGGCTCGGACTGCTTCATTATTTGAGGGGTTGCGAATGGAACTGAACACTCTGCAATCAACAGCGAACATCCCCATTTCTGACCTTATGATGGAGGGAAGGTCATTGATGAAGCAGCTGAAGATGGTTGGGCCTAGGACACTGCCCCGAGGAACTCCTGCAGCAATGCCCTGGGGCTGAGGTGATTGGCCTCCAACAACCACTACCATCTTCCTTTGTGCTAGGTATGACTCCAGCCCCTGGAGAGTTTTCCCCCGATTCCCATTGACTTCAATTTTACTAGGGCTCCTTGGTGCCACACTCGGTCAAATGCTGCCTTGATGTCAAGGGCAGTCACTCTCACCTCACCTCTGGAATTCAGCTCTTTTGTCCATGTTTGGACCAAGGCTGTAATGAGGTCTGGAGCCGAGTGGTCCTGGCGGAACCCAAACTGAGCATCGGTGAGCAGGTTATTGGTGAGTAAGTGCCGCTTGATAGCACTGTCGACGACAACTTCCATCACTTTGCTGATGATTGAGAGTAGACTGATGGGGCGGTAATTGGCCGGATTGGATTTGTCCTGCTTTTTGTGGACAGGACATACCTGGGCAATTTTCCACATTGTCGGGTAGATGCCAATGTTGTAGCTGTACTGGAACAGCTTGGCTAGAGGCGCAGCTAATTCGGGAGCACAAGTCTTCAGCACTACAGCTGGGATGTTGTCGGGTCCCATAGCCTTTGCTGTATCCAGTGCACTCAGCCATTTCTTGATATCACGTGGAGTGAATCGAATTGGCTGAAGACTGGCTTCTGTGATGGTGGGGATATCAATAGGAGGCCGAGATGGATCGTCCACTTGGCACTTCTGGCTGAAGATGGTTGCAAACGCTTCAGACTTGTCTTTTGCGCTCACGTGCTGGACTCTGCCATCATTGAGGATGGGGATGTTTGCAGAGCCTCCTCCTCCCGTTAGTTGTTTAATTGTCCACCACCATTCATGACTGGATGTGGCAGGACTGCAGAGCTTTGATCTGATCCATTGGTTGTGGAATCGCTTAGCTCTGTCTATAGCATGTTGCTTCTGCTGTTTAGCATGCATGTAGTCCTGAGTTGTAGCTTCACCAGGTTGGCACCTCATTTTTAGGTATGCCTGTTGCTACTCCTGGCATGCTCTTCTACACTCCTCATTGAACCAGGGTTGATCCCCTGGCTTGTTGGTAATGGTAGAGTGAGGAATATGTCGGGCCATGAGGTTACAGATTGAGCTGGAATACAATTCTGCTGCTGCTGATGGCCCACAGCGCCTCATGGATGCCCAGTTTTGAGCTGCTAGATCTGTTCTGATTCTATCCCATTTAGCACGGTGATAGTGCCACACAACATGTTGGATGGTGTCCTCAGTGCAAAGACGGGACTTCGTCTCCACGAGGACTGTGTGGTGGTCACTCCTACCAATACTGTCATGGACAGATGCATTTGCGACAGGTGGATTGGTGAGGACGAGGTCAAGTAAGTTTTTCCTTCGTGTTGGTTCACTCACCACCTGCCGCAGGCCCAGTCGGGCAGCTATGTCCTTCAGGACTCGGCCAGCTCGGTCAGTAGTGTTGCTACCGAGCCACTCTTGGTGATGGACATTGAAGTCCCCCACCCAGAGTATATTTTGTGCCCTTGCTACCCTCAGTGCTTGCTCTAAGTGATGCTCAACATGGAGGAGGACTGATTCATCAGCTGAGGGAGGACAGTAGGTGGTAATCAGCAGGAGGTTTCCTTGCACATGTTTGACCTGATGCCATGAGATTTCATGGGGTCCGGAGTCAATGTTGAGGACTCCGAGGGCCACTCCCTCCTGACTGTATATCACTGTACTGCCACCTCTGGTGGGCCTGTCCTGCCGGTGGAACAGGACATACCCAGGGATGGTGATGGAAGAGTCTGGGACATTGGCTGAAAGGTATGATTCTGTGAGTATGGCTATCTCAGCCCCTTTGCAGGGGTGGAGTCCTTGGTATTTAAATACTGGAACCAGCTGGTCTTCCCCTGCCTTTGCCTCAGTTGTTCATTGTTTGTAACAGGACAATGAGAGTGGGTGGGATTACATGTCCAATTTGTGTCATATATATATTAACATTAAGGTGGAGGGACACATTATTTTTCAGGGAGATTTAAATGAAGAGGTTGTCCTGTTAAGGGGCTGTTGTATCTTATATGTCCCGCATATCTCACCACTGCATCTCTGTCCACCCTTCCTTGGGCCTGAATGTAAGTTCTCAGAAAGCAGTTGGATCCAGGCCAAGGATCTTTGTTGCCGGCTGCCATTGCACGGTGGAGCGGAAAAGATATCCGCATCCTCCAGGGAGCAGCACACCTCCAGTTGGTCATAGCCGGCCAGATCTCCTGTAAGAGCCCGTTAAGGAAGAGGCTAATTTTAATATTAATATTCATATCAGTGCGTGTCTGTAATTTGTATCCACTCACATCCCGGGGTTCCTGTGGTGAAGGAGCAACATCCGTGTTACTGTCTGCCACGACCCTCCCCAATAAAACTGATATTAATCTATCATAACTTGCAACTCATAATTTAATTTCCACTAATTAATTTCTAACCTTTATTATAACAAACTTATAATTATCAATAACTATTAACTAACTAATTACTACTAATTAATTTCTAACTTAGTATAATTATTACTTAGCTTCTAACTTATAATTAATGCATTAATGAACTTGTACCTATTATTAACATAACTATTATAAATTATTGTAAACTTTTATTACAATTCATATTAAACTGAATTTTTTTATAGATGTTAATACTATTATTTCTCTAATTTGCAGAAATGCAGATAGGCGTCTGACAGACCGAGAGTGAAACTCGGCGACTGAGGAAGTTTTGAGATTCGAGCTTCAACAGGAAGCCAGAGACGAACAGTGAAGAGGAGAGAGTCACTGAGAGCAAGTTCTGACCCGCAGAGGGAAAGGAAGGAAGGAGAGAGAGTCAGACTGACTGACTGACTGAGGTGGATACGCGGGGTTTGCTCCGGGACATCCCAAGATCATTGCACAAACAGAAACCACACAACACGGACCTGCCCGAGGACAACCCACGCCAGGGGGGTTGCAGAGAAATTCAAGGGCACGCCGACAAGAAAACGCCCCACAGGGAGGAGAAAATGCAGGAATTCCAGTCACGTTTAGAAGAACCTGTTTGCTGGGCTAAGGCGTTTAAGCACAGCCCTTTCTAAAAGGTGAAGTTCGACCCAGAAGCTGCAACTTCAGGTAAAAAAAATCATATTTTTATAATCGAAGGTTAATTATTTAAAACCTGCCAGCTCGTTTTAACGAGATTTCTGTATTTAGGACTTATTGGAGAAGTAATATCTTTTTTAAAAGTTTGAAAAGAATAAATCTTGATCCTGTAACAATTTTTTGTTAGCTCGGAGTGATGTTCATTGTTTAGAGGGCGCATTGTTTCTAGTTAAAATACAAGGTTTGAAAGTGATCTAGACTAGAGGAAGCGTTTCCGCACTGTGATGGGTTGCTGCATATATTTACATTAAATAGGGCAGTGCTGGAAGTTTGAACTAAAAGCCATTTTCCATGAATCTAGTTGAATTCAAAAAACGTAGCACTGCTTAATCAGGTCACCCAGAAATGGCTAGGTGTGACTTAAAGGGAGTTGCAAAGGGGCATAATTCCATTGTGATTAAAGTTAAACATTTCATTTACTACATTATTTGTTTATGAATATAGTTTAGTATTTTTTTCTTTACACAAATAAAGTAAAATAATCTATTCTTTTTGCGCAGTTTTTATTATTTTTAGAATTGATGTATAAATTGCCCTTTACAGTACTATTTTGTCACCAAGCCACAGTAATAACATTGGTAACAGTTAAATATTCAGTGTGAATGCCTTTACAGGTCATGAGCATGGAGTGCACTGATGGTTGTTGTGTTCACACTGAGAGCTCCTGTTAACATGAGAGACAATACCTGTTAAAAAAAATAACTGATCCCAGGGAGTGATTGGAGTATCATCTAATTTAAGGGTTCAAGTGATGAATGAACTGTTTGAGTTTCATTCTCTGAGTTGTCAACATCAGAGGAAATGTTAAATGTGACATTTTTGATCAGAGCAAGTGACACAGATTGCAAACCCATTCAGAGGTATGGAGCTAATTATCTTCTATTGAGAATGCCATACATCAAAAATAGGTACATTTTAAAACCAGAATAAATGATTGTCACTCCACATGATTGACACGTTCCGATCAGCTCCCTTGCTTTGGTGTCACTTGAAGTGCCTTCTGATTAGTCACTTCCAGGTATCCATTTTCTCTGTATTTCAGTTGACTGATGTGTCCAGTATAAACAGCAAGGTTAGATCTCGAGTTGTTTTTTATAATGGACTTTTTCTTTTTAAAAATGTAATTGTGATTTTATTTGCTAATTTGAGTGTACTGTAAAGAGAGAAGTATTAAATATAAAAATGGAAAATGGTGAAACTGAAGGATGAAAATTGCAAACAAGTCACGGCCGCAAAAGGCAGTGATTCTGATGTGGCCTGATTTCAGTTCAAGGCTTTATCAAATTTACTTTCTGTCTCCATTCAAAAGTGAAATTCTCCAAATGGGTATTATTCTCTAGACTATTCTAGTGTTTACGGAGCAGTGTTGCCGTGGTGACTGCCTGACATTGTTATACTGACTCTTCCATTCTTTGTTTTGTGAGGCAATATTTTTTTAACTCATTGTGTACAAAAGGAGGAATTTATTACCACTTTGGATATTTTAAGTATTGAGCTTCCAACACCTTGTAGGTGACGGCACCACCCAGTGCTGCACCAAACCCTACAGAACAGAGAATCCAATTCGCTCAGTACGGTTTACGCTCAGTAACTGATCTCATCTAGGGCAGAAGTTGGGGGTGCCTCTAGGCAATTGTCCTCAGTGCCTCTAGGCAATAGGGTGGGGAGAAAAACCAGAGTTGTCACTCGCGATTGATATCTAGTGATCCCTGCTGAAAAATGTATGTGGAAAAGGATTGGGTTTGACTGTGATTCACCATGGTCCAATAGCCTACTGACAGTCATCTTTTTAGGCTCACACATGATCGATGACCACTTGGGTGAGGCAGAGGAAGGCTGCCGGCCACTGCAATCATAACACATGAGTTAGCATGAGTCATCACCTTCAGAAGAGGAAAGGAGAAAATTGAAAACAAATACCTTAAATACAAATGTGTTGGGCCAATACTGTTTAAATCCAGTTATCATTAGTACAAATAAAAAAAAGTGTAGTTATTCTACTGCTGACAAATTACATAACAGAACAGGGTTATATCAATTTTAAATGCACCTTCCACAAAAGAGAAGATGCCACACCTTGTCTAGGTTTGCCATCTTGGAATTCTTCCCAGATGAGGCTATTACAGTTGGATATTGTGTGTCTTGTAGCTTTACCAAAAGCCAGTTGTTCCATTCAGTTCAATCCTTCCACAGGACATCTACAATCTACATAATCTCGTGATAGATAATTCTATATACACATTCCCTGATCTCCAAAGATAATCAAACTAAACCTGTGTCTTTACACGTCGCTATTCAATCCTGGCTTGCTGCCCTCTGCAGACAATATTTTCCCTGGTCCCAGCAACATAAGACATTTTGTATCCCATTGGATATTTGACCTTCTCAATTCTGTTTGCAATCGGATAATTGTTATACTTTTTTAATGTAATGTTTCTTCTCTGGTATGATCCATATCTGCACGGTGTGAAAGGGCATTCTAATTGTGATGGATTTTGTGGTTAGAAAGGATGACACAAGATCACAGCTCTTTAAAATTTATTCGCAGACTGTTGTACATTAAGAAATGTTAGAAATTCTCTGAGTCTGAACATTATAACCCTCTGCATCAGAACAGTACAGAAAATCAATGTAACAGATTTTGTATGAAAATTAAATATTAAAGAGCCATTAATACTCCTTAAAATCACACAGTACAAGAAGCTGTGATTTAAAATCCTCTTTGCTTGCTTCTCTTAATATTTCTGTTGAAATAGTGAGATCGTCTGATGATCCAATCAGCAAAGCCAGCTTGGATGTGTCGAGCTGAGTAATCTGAAGCTGCTGAATTAATGTGGCAGTCATTAACTGCGAGTACTTCAGTAATCCAGTATTCTTCCCATCAAGTATCCCAGTCAAACTGGCATCTATGGAGACTCTTCAAAGTAAGTTTTTCCTGATGATATACATAGGGACATGAGTAGCACCCCCCCCCACCCCCCCCGCAAGCCTTGCTCCGCCATTTTGTTAAATCATGGCTGATCAACTCCATTTAGCAACCTTTGTTCCATATCCCTTGGTACCCTTGCCTAATAAAAATCTATCAATCTCAGCCTTGAAAATTTCAACTGACCCAGCCTCCACAGCCTTTTGGGATGCGAGTTCCAGATTTCCATTAGCCTTTGTTAGTGTTTATGTTGCTTAGTCTTCAAATGGAAACTTCTATTAAATGTATTTGCACGCTTCAGAATTAGTCTGTTTAATCTCTTGAACAGTGGCAACCTGTCCACCTGGAAGGAGGAAAGGGTGCAGGGTGGGGGGAGGGAGGGAGGGTGGGTGGTGGGTGGGTGCTGTGAGCCTGTGCATCTCCAACTTTTTGCACACGAGTGGTCTGTAACCTTGAGATCTTACTTCTTTCAGAAAATAACATAATTGAGATACATAATATGAGTAATTTGAGACATGACGTGGTAAATGTAGCATATTTGGGAGGAACAAGTAACTTTGGACCTATGGTTCTCAAAGTTCTCCACCACTGGGGTTTTCCTCGTGTCATTTCTGGGTTTGTTGTAGACTAATTGATAGAGAATAATTGCTATGATTAGTCAACAACTCCATTATCATTGTATCATGCAGCTACCAGGAGGGTAGATGGCGAACTACATGGACTTTATTTGTCTAACAATTCCTGTTGTTTCTTATACCCCTCTATATTGCAGCATTGCTGCTGACAGCAGCCCTGATTCTGATCTTAGCGCTGTACTGGAAGAATAGAGAACCACAGTAAGCCATGGTTTTGCAGGCTCTTAGGGAGTCAGCAAATGTAGATTGCAGGTGATGATGGCAGTCTGGACCTTTCCCAGACAGAAGGGAACACCCACAGCCAGAAATGGAGGTTGTCAACCCACTAACGTACATTCAACAATAAAAAACATTTGGTTAAAAAACATTCCAAGGTGCTTTACAGCGGTGTGAGGAGAATGGATGGCAAACCAAAGAAGAAGAGATTAGGAGGAGTGCCCAAACGATGAGTCAAAGAGGTGGGTTTTAAAGGAGTAGAGGCAGAGGGGATTAGGGAGGGAATTCCATCGAGGGGGCTTGGCATTTGATAGCATAGCTGTCAGCGAAAGGAAAGGGAGGATGCTGGAGTTAGAGGAATGGAGAATTTGGGGGAGTTGTAGGACTGGAGGAGCTTACAGAGGTAGGGAGAGGTGAGCCCATTGAATGATTTAAATGCAAAAAATTTAAACGAAAGGCTGTGGGGATTGGGAGCCAATGTAGATCAGCAAGGACAGAGTCCCTCGGCACTTTTCCCTCGCTGTTTTTGTATTGGGGTTAGTGCCATGCTAGTGCCACCACCTGACAATGGGCAGTTCTCATGCAGCTGCTGGCAGGGCCACAGTAAACTTGTCAAATTAGTTAAGGCTAACTTGGGTCTTCCTGGCTGCTGGCCTTCACAAATCCAGCAAGTTTACTTTGGTGCTGCCACCAGCTGCTTACGAAGTGCACTGGGAACTGGTGGCACTAGCTGGTGTTGGGGAATGTGCCTGCACTGTAAATTGGACAGATGCCACAGCGCTGGGGAACGCCAACATAGTAGAAGTGATTTTCCAATATAAAGGAAGTCACATTCACCTAAAGCGCAGGTGTTTCCCCAAAATAGAAGCACTTAGGACTTCCCTGAAAAGTACAGCAATTGAAAGTTTGTGGTAAACTCACAGTTTCACCACTGTCGTTGGTGCAGATGTTTGCCACATTTTGATTCCAGTTCAGGGGATTTTTGTTATCACAGAAACCCTGATGGCCGTTCCCTTTAAGAGCTTTCAATTCTGAACCGTTTTAGTTTCCACTGCATTGCAGCCTGTTATCTATTGACCTTGCTCCCCAATGCACTCTATCCATCACTCAAACCTGACCAGTATAACACAGGCTTCACAATGCATTAAGAGCCTATCCCTGCAAGATGACAAGTGTATAGATGACATCATCTTATTTCCACAATGCAGATATGTCCTTGAGAAAGTGGATATTTTGTAATTTGTTGAAAGGCCTTGGGGTCGATTTTGACTTTGTGCAATAACGTAAAACGGATAATATAATAGCGAGGTGGCAGCCCGTTCTACACCTCTCCCGATTTTTATTTCCCTTGACTTAATTGACATCAGGAGCTGTAAAACAGGCTGTCGACTCGCTATCGCTCGTTTTACACCATCGCATGAAGTCAAGATCTACGCCCTTGTGTTTGCTTTTTGAAACTATAAGGATGGAAGAATGGCTTTAGTCGCTATGTATGGTGACATCCTAACTGAGCTCATGAAGATTTTCTCTGGGTGGTATTTCTAGTGCAACTGCAATTCCAGACTGTCTCTCCTATAGTTAGTACATTTACAAGGAGCTAAATTGGCAGAAATTTGCAGCCTCTTACTTTAACAAGTTTGGCAAGTTTACTTTGGGGTTGCCACTGGTTGCATGAGACCTCTACTTCGCTCAATATAAAAGCTGCTGTTGTCTTCTGTTTTACCAGTTTTGGATCAATTCCTAACAGTCAGAAGGGAAACCCATAGAAAAAGAGAAAATGTTATTCCCCCTTGAGGCAAGTGCACATCATTTTAATAGGAGCATAGCTGTTATAACCTGGAAAATCCAGAGGATTTATTTATGTACATAATTTGTTTCTGTATTTAAGTATCATTTCTGATTTTCTGTTCTCTTTTGGAACTTTTACATATACACAGGTTATGCACAAGAAACACCCACATTTGAAGAAGAGACTTTAATGGGGATTTTATACTGAAGCATTGATAGATGTATAAACTTGTTATGTATGATCAGTGTAATGGGTAGGCATGCTTAGAATCATTGGATACTCCATTATTGTTAACTTTCATCCCTTCCCTCCTCTATTCTCCCAAAAGTGTTGCTAAGGTAACTGTCCAGTAACCAATGCCCACAGAACTTACCTGGCCCAAGTGACCATCCTTTACCTATGAGTGAGTGTTGGCAGGCTATTTGACCATGGGAGTCACCAGAGCTGAGCATGATCTTGTGTTCACTGACGCCCGCGCTTTCCAACACGGATCACTGGCTAGCAATTGGGAGCGTGTGCCTTAATTATTCCCCTCCCTAGCACAGCAGTGCTGAGGCCAATTTCAGCATCTGTACTGCCACCAAAGCCGGGGTCAGCTAACTCAGTACAGACGGGAGACCAAAGCTGGGATCTTTCATGGTCTGTGTGCCTCACTTTTACAATGGGTGGCCTCGCCCCTCTCTATCTCTGTATCCTCCTTCAGCCCTGCAACCCTCCGAGAAATCTGCGGCCCTCCCACTCTGACCTCTTGTGCATCCCCCACTTCCTTCACCCCACCATTGGCCCTAAGCTCTGGAATTCCCTCCCCAAACCCCTCCACCTCTCCTCTTAAAATCTGCCTCTTTGATCAAGCGTTTGGTCGGCTGCCCTAATGTCTCCTTCTTTGGCTCAGTGTCAATTTTTGTCTGATTAAGCTCCTGTGGCACGTTTTGCTACATTAAAGGCGATATATAAATGGAAATTGTCATCGTTGTTGAGTAGTGCATGCATCAAGTCAGGGAGTAGAAGTGGAGCTCCATTTGTGATATTGTTCACTGGGGTTTGGCTGAGTGGTGCAGTCAGGTGGACAGGGAAAAGAAGATAAGCAGCCAAGGGCGTTCACAGCAGTTGCGATGAGTTGTCAGTTGGTGCGGGGTGGAACATGAGCGGCAATTGGAGGAATGAAGCAATGCAAAGGACTATGCAAATATCTGGAGTTGACTTGGATCAGCTGTTCTTTGGTTGCTGTTTACCTCTATGATTTGAACTACTGTTGCCAATGATTCAGTTCCAAGGCTAGTGAGGCAATGCAGGCTGTGCTGTATTCAAACATGGCTCAAACCATAACTGTCATGAAAAGTGTCTTGTGCAACATATCACGGGGCAGGAAGCAATGATCGAAATGCATCAAAGTAAAATTTTGGTCAATTTCATAACCTCAGGATAAATATTTTAGCACAAGCACTAACCAACTAAAGTCGCTTCTTCTATCTAAGTCTGCACAGCTTGTCTGTACATGAATGAGATACCATTAAACTGCGTGCTGTCATCTAAAGGAATATTTGTGCGGCCCACATATAACCTTGCACATTTTTACAATGCAGGGTAAATTAATGCCAATTCCAGTCTCTAAATGAAAGGACTGCGGGAGCAGTCTTTATTTGTGCAAAATGGACTTCAAAGCAGCAAGCAGTCGATATGTAACGTTTTAAATCTAGGGATTACCATTGGCAGTATTAGCAGATGAACGGTTAGTGCATTTATGTGGCATTTCTTTGTCTGCTATTTTAATGGAGGCATCAACCACTTAAAATGAACAGGCTAACGTCCAAGTTAAATTAGCGGGCAAAATGATGTCCTACAAACATGTTAGGCATTCGTCCAGTATCACCAACCATAAGTTCTAGCCCTCCCTTTTTAAAGTAATCAAACTCCTTGTGCTAAATACACTTCAATTCAGTGACATATTGGCCTGTGGTACTCCAGTTCAATGCAAATATCTACCAATTATTTTGTGGATAAGAATCTCATCCCAGCGATTTGAATGAAGGTGGAGTGTAATGACAGATTTGCTTTGGACGAGTTTTAGGGAATATTTTCTACTGTTAATTTTAGTGGAAAACCTAGATGTTTAGTATCAAGTGATTTTCTTGATGGTTTTAATATTTTGTTCACTGGTCTACGCGATGGTGGAAAGTTGAATATCTTTTTTTGTTTCCCTTTTTTAGCTCATTTTCTCTCCTCTCTTCCTCTCCTCTCCTGAAGGTGTCGATTCCTTCCTAGGATACAGTTTCACAGGCACCAGGTGGCTCACCCTATTGACTATCCTTCATTTGTGAACCTGGACGGTGTGTGTCCGCAGGCTATTCTACCATGGGGAGGTTCACTTCTGTGTTGCCATTGTTTCCCTTTTGGGTCCAGCCATTTACACTTAAGAATACAGCTGACAGCGGGAGAACAGTGTGCCAGCAGTCAGCTGTGCTCTTCTAATGGGAAGCACCTTCCATGTTGGGAGAATTTCCAGATTAGGCAACATTTGAATTTTTTTTTGAGCCATAACTTCGAGTCTAATTAAACGCTTGAAAGTATCCATCTTCCAAAATTGCCCTTTTCCAACTTTGAAACATTATCCGCCTCTGCTACTAACTAACCCTCAGTGCCCCTCATCCACACCTTTGCCACTTTGACTTGACTTTTGCAAAGCTCCCTCTCTTGACCTCTTCAGCTAGATTCTATTCAAATTCCCACTCATCCAGAACTCTGTCGCCCACATTACATTGTGTGCAAGGTCGAACTCACTAATGAGGAAAACAAGTCAGGCTTTGAACCCTCAAAACTTGAAGCCTCCACAGAGCTTTGGGCCTAGGATCTCCGCCACGCAACGCCCGTTTTTCACGCCCTTTCACACAAGGATGGGATCAGGCTCAGTAGTGAACCTCCCCATGGTAGAATAGCCTGCGGACACACACTGTCCAGGTTCACAAATGAAGAATGAAAGGTGAGCCACCTGGTGCCTGTGGAACTGTATCCTAGGAAGGAATCGACACCTTCAAAATCATCATTCTCGTTTACAGATTTGTCCATGGCCTTGTTTCACCTTTCCTCTTCAACCTCCTCTAGCCCTATGTTCCAGCTTGCATACTCCACTCTTCCGGGTCAGAGTAACATGCAACTCAATCCCTCTGCTCCACCGTCAATGCCAGCGCCTCCTGTCATTATGGGCTGGCGCTTTGGAATTCTCTTCCTAAACGTCGCCATCTTGCTGCATCACTCCACACCTTCAAAAGCCTCAAAACCTACCTCTTTTGACCATAAAGATAAAGAAAGACTTGCATTTATATAGCGTCTTTCACGACCATAGGACATCCCAAAGCGCTTTACATCCAATGAAATATTTTTGAAGTGTAGTCACTGTTGTAATGTAGGAAGCGCGGCAGCCAATTTGCGCACAGCAAGGTCCCACAAACAGCAATTAAATGAATGACCAGATCATCTGTTTTAGTTGTTGGTTGAGGGATAAATGGTGCCAGGATACTGGGGAGAACTCCCCTGTTCTGCTTTGAATAGTGCTGTGGGATCGTTTACGTCCACCTCAGAGGGCAGTTGGGGCCTTGGTTCAACGACTCATCCGAAACACCATGAACTCAGTTACTTTCTCGAACCCTCCTCCCGATCCTACTCCGCCTTTGATCTATCCCTTTGTGAATGTTGAGCTACGTTAAAGGCACTATGTAAGTGTAACATGTTTCTGGTGTAGGGAGGTACAAATTTCAGTTTTGTTGACTTTACCGTTCTTGCTACCTGACAATAGGCAATCGCAGCTAAAGGAGAAGGGGAGAGGATGAATGCAAAAGATTTTGTGCTATTTGGCTGGGACTTGCTTGAAAACACAGTGGAGAAAGTGGTATCTAGCAAAGTACACTACCACCAGTAACATGTGTTGCTCACAACGCCTTTGGTCCTAACGGAAGGAACAAGAAAAATTACATTTTTAATATTTGAATGTCTCGTGTTCTCTGTCGACCCTTTGTTGCCAAATTCTGAAAACTAGTTCCTGGAATTGCTCAAAAATGGTGAGAATCTGTAAGCTGAGCACCGGGTAACCGGATAGATGCTGGTTACTTTAATTACAGTAGCGTTTCGTTTGATACTTAGCATGGAGTACAGATTGTGAAAACATTGGACTCGTATACTTTGTTTTCTTTTCCACTCTCAATGCATTTATGATGAGGCAACAGAGGAAAACTGCTCAGACAGTTTCTGGTCAGAAGTAGATGTGACGTTTCCTGGTTATTGTTGTGCAAATGAATAATAAAAGGGCAAGAGGAAGCTACGTTTATCCCGTTTACTACCAGAAGCGTTAAATCAAAGAGTTTGCTTTTGGGGCGTGAAGTAACTGATAGAAGTTTGGGTGTTGTTTGTGAGGAGTCAACCAGCTCTGTAATTTGCTGGTCAAACCTCGTCATCTCGCAGTCAAACATGTCTGTGTGTGTTTGTATTCTGCCAATCACCATTATAGTATCTTATAATTCACATAATTTCTAGTTGATTTCGCATCTCAAAGTCGAACTACTACTACTGGTTGAGTAAAATGTATGAGCTCCATAAGGAGTAATGAAAGAAAGAACTTGCATTTATATAGCCCCTTTTTTTGACCTCGGGACGTCCCAAAGTGCTTTATAGCCAATTAAGTACTTTTGAAGTGTTGTCACTGTTGTAATGTAGGCAACGCGGCAGCCAAATTGTGCACAGCAAGGTCCCGCAAACAGCAATGTGATAATGACCAGATAATCTGTTTTTAGTGATTGGGCTCGTACATGTTTTCAGTTTCAGAATCCCTCATTGCTGGTAATTACAACACTGAAGGCAGAGACTGGGCCCAGTAGCCTGGGGCAAAATGAGCTGCTGTTAGTGTGGCTGAGTTGGTAGTACTCTTGCCTCTGAATTGTGCAACACTGAGGGAGTATTGCATTGTTGGTGGTGCTAGCCCTCAAATGAGACATTAAACAGAGTCCCTGTCAAAATGTTCTGTGGTTCAGGTGAATGCTAAAAATCCCTTGGTACCATTTGAAGAGGAGTGGGTTGTTCTCCCGATATCCTGGACAGCATTTATTCCTTAACTGGTCACTCGTCTCATTGCTGTTTATGGGATCTGGTTGCTGCTTTTACCTACGTGACAACAGTTACTGCACTTCAGAGTAAGTTATTGAACGTAAAGCTCTTTGATGTTTTTTAAGACGTGGTCATTTGCAATGTAAGTGCAAATCTTTTACCAGGTCATTGGGGGTGGGGGGTGGGGCGAAGGGGAGGGTAACAAGGTCAATATTGGTAACTGGATTAGTGTCCGTGCTCCTACAATTCCAACAGGTGGCCATTCCAAGCAAACTTCTCCACTGTGAGCACTGTGCACCTTTGGATCACTGATGGCTTTTGGGTGGTTAGGACAACTGGTTTTTCAGGGGCCATCCATACTTGACAATTTGAAAGACATAGACCTGGATTGATGCATGAATGTGGATCCCATCCCATCCCTGGTTTGGGGTGGAAACCCATATTACCAGGACACATGGATATATACTCAATACTGGACCATCTAGGATTGGATCCTTACATTTCACTGACCCACCAGAAGGCACAGCTACATGGCCAGCATTAAAATACTGGACAGCACCTTCCGGACTATCCAATGCATTAATAAAGATCTTTGTGGTTCAAATGCATACACTGCTGCTGGACTGTAATGTAATGCTGCCTTTATTGTTGGTTTTCGACTGTCAGCTCCTATGGCACAAGTCTCTTATGGCCAGTGGCCACGTTAAAATAAATCTGCCAGAATTTTTTAGACCAGTCACTAGGAAGATCCATTTTTTTTTACTGGATCTCTCTGACAGCTGCCGTTGTCCCTGGAGCCAGTAAATGGACTGCTTCGGGATGGTGGTGACATCGTGAAGAAACGCCATGATGTCACTACTGTGTACGTGTGCCCACACTTTGCAGAGAGACCAGCTGCACAATCCAAAGGTTAATATGGGGGAGTTGGTCCATTCGCCTGCTCACCCAAGATCTGGGCTACAATATAAAAGCAGTTTAAACAAAATTACAGTTTGGAACTATACATTTTTCCCACTCCTCCCCTTGCAGAGGCTTCTAACCTTTGCTAATTTCCCCAGCCCCCAATGGTGCAGTCAAGATTCTGATACATGCCCTAACCCTCCATGGTAAAGTCAAACTGTTTCTTCCCTTAGCCCTCATGGAATGGAAGATCCTGGTATCATAGTAGGAGGGGAGTCCTTTTCATCTCCATTAGGCTTGATTCATGGTTGTGGCTCCACAGACATCTCTCCCCAGTGGCTATACTTCATCTGTAAGCCTTGACAATGAATCTCAGCAGACTATTCAACTGCAGAGGCAGCCTTGGTTGCTTTTTCTCCTCCCTAGACCAGGAGCACTGAGGCCAACTGGTTCTCATGCTGAAATCAGCTAACCCAGCGCAAACCAGGAATTGAATCTGGGACTTCCTCGTCTGTGTGGCTCAATGCTACACCAAGCAGTGCCTTTAGCAACTAAGTGACTGGAGACCTCCCAAGGGGAAGTTCTATACAAGTGTGACAAGGGATAACTGATAGATACCAAGAGTGCTGATGTCACCTGCCCCCATAGCCATTGGGATTATGGGGTGTTTCATTATAATACACTTCCCCTTTAATAGACCCAGAGTCGTCACATGCAACGTCGTATTTTAATAAAATTATTCTATTCTAAGTTGGAGACCGATTACAAAAGAAAGAACTTGCATTTATATAGTGCCTTTCATGACTTCAGGACGTCCCTAAGCGTTTTACAGCCAATGAAGTACTTCTTGAAATGTAGTCACTGTTGTAATGTAGGAAACGTTATTGAAAGTTTATATTACACACAATTGTCAGTGTCGATTTGCATGCATGAGGTTGAAACATGGCTTCAGACAATTATTAATCAAATAAATGTAGATGTTTACTTAGAACGACTTGATGAAGAGCTGCAGTGCAGATGAACTGAAACTGGGTCAGGCATATATTATTACAACAAAGCTTCAGCAAGGCAAGGCATCCTGCAACTTTCAGCAAACCACATTTTGCTGCACCACCCTCCGTCGCAGACCGCACCAGTCTTGATGATTTTGAGTCCTGAGAGCTGCAGCTTGTTTGGTTTTATGCCACAACTGTAAAAACAGTGCATCACTTCAAGCCTACCATTATGGTACTGATCCCTTGTAGGACTGTTGCAGAGAAATTGAATTCAACTCATGCGATTGCATCTATGATGGTCTATCCCCTCCAGTCGCAGGTCTTCTCTTCAGAGACAAGACCCTAATTGATTGCAGAGCATACTTTACTGGAGTGCACTATTTTAACAAAGGTTGTTGGTGTTTTTGTATCTTCACACTCTTTCCTTGGAGAACAGTGTGAGGTAGTGGAAGGATTCGCAGGCTGATTAACAATCTGGCAGGGGGACGTGGCTATTGTTTGCTTATCTTCACACTACTTCCCTTAGAGAACAGTGTGAAGCAGTGGAAGGATTTGCAGGTTGATTAACCGTCTGACAGGCCGCAATGTGAACGCTTCTTCCCCGGCCATAACCATCTTTATACCACCCGTTGGGTGGTTAGTCCTATACAGTGGGAGGGTTTTATGGGCTCCCACAGCCCGTATGATGAAGGGGTATCACCCACACCCACTGGACCCGAGTATTCCCCATTGGATGTAAACCCAGAATTCAGATCCCAGACTGTTTGGAGCGGGATTTGAACCCTGCACCTTCTGACCCTTTTAACGGAGGCAATGCCTCTGTTCCAATAATTCAAATACGTTAAGCATTCGTCTGCTAGTATCACTGAGGTTCTCACCTTACTATATCAGTCATGATTTACAAAATCCAAGTAGACTACCGCTTGTTTTATAGTGTAATTTAGGAGCTGACCAGCAGACTTGTATTGGGTGTGAGGAACAACTGTTTCAAATTGGCATTGTTTCATTCAATAACATAGAACAGGGTTTGGATTGGGTCTCCCAAATTGTTATTTACCAGGAGCGGATCTATTCAGATTTGTTTTCTAGTCCAATCCAAAGGGAATTGTGGAGTTTCATGGAGTTGTGTGGGAAGGTCTCAGAATTGGAATGTCACTCAAGCCACTTTTAAATTGTGCTGATGGGTCCGGTGGGGGGAAGTGGTGATCAAACAGAGACCCACGACCTCCGCATGCTGCCCTCCCCATTTATTTTACCTGGTGCTGCCACTCCTGAGGGAGACCAATTGAAAGCCACAGACGTTTGATTCCCGTTGAGTTGTTATGATCTGGAATACACTGCCTGAAAGGGTGGAGGAAGCAGATTCAATAGTAACTTTCAAAAGGGAATTGGATATATATACTTGAAAAGGGAATATATGCAGTGCTTTGGGGAAAGAACAGAGGAGTGGGTCTAATTGGATAGCTCTTTCAAAGATCCGGTACAGGCATGATGGGCTGAATGGCCTCCTTCTATGCTGTATGATTCTCTGATTGAGAAAAGCAGGTGAACATGTCTTCAGTCACATCCGAACATTATGAATCAAGCTTTCACTAAACGAAGCAAAGCTGTTGGGCCGACCTAGGCGTTTGCAAGAGGGACTTGAAAACTTTTAACAGCGATAGCACAAGCTGGGAAGTTGTGTGGAGGGCTGTGCTGCATCAGGAAGCCAAAGAGGCTGAAGAGAGATGGCTGAGAGAGAGAGAGAGAGGAAAGGGAAGAGAGCAAAGAAGAAAGTGCATTAGGCTTCAAGAGTTAATAGCGTGCAGGCTTCATCATCCGGCTTACAACCGCTCCATCTGTGGCAAGGACAGTTGCTCGAGAATTGGCCTCCTCAGTCACTCACCGTGTTGCAACAAGGCAAAGTAACTGAACCACTTTGGTGCTGACACCATTGTCTTTCGAGACAGACGGTTGCTGTAAATACAAACAAAGCAAAATGGCTTGTATCACTGATGCCAGATTAAATGTTATTTGCTGAATTCACTGCCTGATGTCCTGCAGCTTAAACCACCCTCAAAATCGTGCATTTGCCAGAGAAATCTCCACAGCAGAGCCTGGAGACTCTGGATCGCCATCTGTCCTGCCACCTTTCACCGAATAATCGCACAAGGACAACCAAAATATAATAAAATTGAAAGGGAAATTGCTGCCACTAAAATGTTGCATGAGAAGCTCTTTAATACGTAACGGAATCATATAATTTGAATTATTAACTATGCCTTCTTGAACAAAAGATAATTTTAAACTTAGCTGCAGCCCACAAAAACCACATTGAAAAGATTCAAGCTACAGCAGACATTACACCTGGTGTAGTCAATATTGCAGCTCATACTGGCCCTGTTCCATTCTAAACACAATCTGCGTAGCCTTACTTTATTTATTAATTAGATTTGCAACAGTATTGATTTATAAAGGAGATCTGAATGTATGTGCTACTGTTCTCTTAGACCTGTAAAGCATGGCTGTAAATCACAGAAGCTTGATGCAACAGGCTTGGTTTGTCTGACTGAGTGATACCACGGCATAGATGCCAACCATCTGCTTTCCATTGGCTTTTTCACCCCTGGTTTCGTGTTACTCGGCTACTGAAACGTTTCTCTCCTTGAAGAGCCATTGAGAGGACCATCAGGGCCTTAAAGAAGCCCTTTTGCTGTGTTGGTGGATCAGGAGGGGCTCAACCAAATAAAAGAAAGAAAGACTTGCATTTATATAGTGCCTTTGACAACCTCAGGACATCCCAAAGCGCTTTACAGCCAATGGAATACTTTTGAAGTCTTGTCACTGTTGTAATGTAGGAGACACGACAGCCAATTTGCCCGCAGCAAGGTCCCACAGCAATATGATAATGACCAGATAATCTGTTTGTGATGTTGAGGAATAAATATTGGCCAGGACACCGGGGAGAATGCCCCTACTCCTCTTAAAAATAGTCCCATGGGTTCTTTACGGCCATCTGAGAGGTTAGACGGGGCCTCAGTTTAATGTCTCATCCGAAAGACGACACCTCCAACAGTGCAGCACTCCCTCAGCACTGCACTGAGGTGTCAGTCTAGATTTTGTGCTTATGTCTGTGGAGTGGGACTTGAACCCACAACCTTCTGACTCGGAGGTGAGAGTACTACCATTGAGATGATGGAGAGAAATGTGGAGGAGACATCAGGATGACTGTCGCTCATTCCTCAGTGACTGCTGCAAGGGGCATCAGAACATGACTTATCAATGATTTTTTGTTTAACGCAGTTCACCTTTGTCACAGCTCCAATAACTCCTCCAGTTTCAAATAAATGGGAGATTGCAGATGTGCTTGGCCAAGATTTTTCATTCATTAAAATTAGTGGCATGCTGGTCATTTCCTGAAATGCGCAAATGCCATAGATGCTCATTCAGAGAATTGCATCTTAAAACTAAACAATAAACTTGTAATGGTTATACAATAATTGCAAAGGGAGCAGTAATTTGTGGTTGGCAACCAGAAAGTAACCTGTCCAGTTATGAATTGTAATCAGATAGTCACTTTTGGGATGAAATCACACGGTGCCATACCAGAAACACACGTTAACATATTTGTATAAAACCACTCCCTATGCCATTTTAAAGCAGGCACCTAAATGGATTAGAACATTGTCAAATGGAAGACACAGGAATTTCACACACACATGCTACCAAATTCATTGTTGATAATCCATGGCACAATTTCAACACATTTTGTGTTGTATGAAGTTACCATTTTCTCCAGCTGCACCAAGCTTTATTGGAAAGTAGAGCAAACCAGAATAACCTGTTTGAAATGCACGAGTGTTTGTCTCACACACAAGACTGTGATTAAAGTACATGTATTAATGTGACGCAGTATGGCAATGACATATATGCAATTTTAGGTATTGCGAATCTTCCTAGACAAAGCAAATCGGATTATATTAAATATAAATTCAAGAGCTTCATAAGAAATTATTTTGTCAGCTTGAGCAGCTCCTGTTATTCAACAAAGGAGATCTGAATTTGGCACTAGTGTACAGATGTTCCAGGTGTTTTGTTCTTACATCGTTGAGAGAAAGGTGTTTAGTTGCTGAGATGAGGAAATTAAAGATACCTTGTATGGCAGTGGTCTTGCTTCTGAGTCAGGTTGTGGGCTCAAGTCCCACTCCAGGACTTGGACATGTAATCAAGGCCAACAATCCCGCGCATTGCTGAGGGAGTACTGCATTGTCAGAAGTGCCGTCCTTTGGATGAAATGTCAAATTGGGTCCTGTCCACCCATTTAAGTGGATGTTAGAGATCTTCTTACACTATTTGATGAAGGGCAGGGAGTTCTACTATTGACCTGGCCAATATTCCTCCCTCAACCAACCTTACCAAAAACAGATTAACAGGCCATTTATCTCATTGCTTTGTGGGATCTTGCTGTGTGAAAAATGGATGCTGCCTATGCCTACATAATAACACTTATTGTATGTGAAGTGCTTTGGGTTGTGACATAAATGTAAGTCTTTCTTTTTTGTATTGGTATAAGGTTAATTCTGTTCTCTTCCCCCATGTCGATATATGAGCGGGTCTAATTTGTATTATAGAACTTGCATTAAGCTGTTGAACAGCCTTTTCCAAGCCTTAAACAAAAGACATTGCAGGTGATTTTGATCTGCTTAAATCGGGGCACAAAGGGGCAGGAAATCCATCGGAAATCGGTTCAGGTGGATTCCCGCAGGTTTGGGGCACGTTCTATATTCCATTCTGGTCCGGGTTAGGTATGGGAAGCTGTCCCCGAACCAGGCAGGAGCTTTGTCAATATATACAAATGGGCGAAGAAGGGCATCATGTCATTTTCTGCCCTACAGCTGAGCTGAACTCCAAGTGCGTGGAAACCTGATGGGAAGGAGACCTTAGGCAGCGCTGCAGGCGGAAGTGTCTTTAAAAGACTTTGAAGATAAGTGGATATATCCTTTTAAAAGCCCTTCATGTCATTTTATTTTTTTACAGCCGGCCCTTAGACTTTCATGAGCCTTTGTGGGAACTGAATTTTGTTTTATTTTGTCCCGAGCTCCCTTTTATTGGCACCAAAGGGTTTGCCAATAGGGATCCTGAAAGCTGATGTGTTCAGAGGAAGAGGAGGAGTTACAGAGGGATGCCAGGCAGGTCAGGCTGCCCAAGTAGTGCCAGCACCCCCACCCTCACATCTGCAGACAGGGGTAGCAAACCTAAAAAAAAAAAGCTTGCAGTAGCAGAGAAACTGAAGATGGGAATGAAATATTGTTTGGGTAACTGCACACAAGAAGTGGGTGGGGTGATAGTATATAGGTGAGCTGTGTCACCATTTTGACATGGGCAGGTAATTTGGTGACATTCTTTAGGTTCTTCTGGGTCAGGGAGATATTGAGGGCCCAGTCTGTGAAGAGAGAGGTCTTGCAGGGCTGGATTGTTGCTCTATGTGAAGTTTTAGGGACCCAATCAAATGGAAGAAAATCCTTGCTAGTTTATGGTTGTATGCTTAGTTGCTCCATACTGACCTTCTTGAGGGCAGTTTGGTGTATGGGTGGGATGTCTGGATCATGTAAACTTCCAGGGAAGGGCTTCAGACTGCAGAACTCCAGGCAGAGCCTGAACTGTTTCTCTGTATCATAGTACTGTGTCTAAAAGGTTGACTAGTATCTTGATCCAACAGCTCAGCATAGTAAATGATTGACTGTGCTGTACTCCATGTTGGCCTCAATGTTAGATCATACATGTTCTGTGCAATTTTTAGTACAGCTCCTTTATATGTAGAGGTTGAATAAAAATGAGCAGAAATCCAATATGAGGGCGGATTCATAAATTTCACGCCAGGAGACATACCAGGATATTGCCTGAGATCTCCTGATATGTGCAGCCAGTTGGCGAGGCACCCCACTCGCAGGGCGAAGTCGGAAAGTTAGCACTATAGTCGTTTCCATTCGTTGAATACAGTTCAACCTCCATATACAAAACTTCTTCTGTACCTAGCCTTTGATGTTTCATCTGCCCTGGAATGACCTGGGACTTCATCTCCATTCAGGAGATCTAAACTGCACGTCCACAACAAGGCCTATTTATTAAACGGGGGTGATGGCACATAAATGACCCCCCGTGAAGTATCAAACTGCTCAAAGGGAGATAGCCTTTGTGGCATTTTCTCCCATTTTGATTACAGACTATTCATTTTTACATGGAGAACTACACCTAAACTAGGTTAATATGTTGAAAGGAAAGGAATGACGGTGGGTGAGTATGGCAGGGAATTAAAGACACTTTGCAAGTCCTGCCCAATTAAAACTGAGTAGGTTTGTGCAATTATCAGAAATAGGTGTGATGTTTAAATATATGTCTGGCAAAGTGTGAGTGCTGGTGATACATCTTTAATAATGTCATAGTGCTTATGGTTCCTTGTGAGGGTTGCAGGGAGAATACGTGCAGAGACTGAGGAAGGTGCTGCAGTTTTTTTTAAAACCAGAAAACGCTGGCTTAATATAAATTGTATTTAAAGGATGAATCCATGATCCTGTGCTTCCGTACAGAGCACCTATTGGGAAATTCCAGGAATGCAGCCCATGGTTTTCCATCCATTCATTTTAATTTTAATGACCGGAAAATCACAAACTGCATGTCCACACTTTACCGATACGCACTTCCTGTAAATACCACTCCTTACTGGGAGCACTGGATCACTGAACCATCCCATAGTTTAATTTATGATTTAAAGATGAAATTATAAGCAAGAGCAAAACACCAGTACAGGAGAAATTACACTGTTTGATATTAGTGTACTGAAGCTCAGTGCGTTCATATGACATTCCTTTATCAAATATTTTAGTTGACAAAGTGAGTAAATTGTCACCCATTTACTCACGGGCTAATGCCCCCATTAAAGAAAGAAAGACTTGCATTTATGTAGCGTCTTTCACAACCTCAGGATGTCCCAAAGCGCTTAACAGCCAATGAGGTACTTTTTGAAGTCACTGTTGTAATGTAGGAAACGCGGCCAGCAATTTGCACACAGCAAGATCCCACAAACAGCAATGAGATAATGACCAGATAATCTGTTTTAGTGATAAATATTAGCCAGGACATCAGGGAGAACTCCCCTGCTCTTCTTCAAATAGTGCTGCGGGATCTTTTACATCCATCTGAGAGGGTAGAGAGGGTCACAGTTGAACGTTCCATCTGAAAGACAGCACCTCCAACAGTGCAGCACTCCCTCAGTACTGCACTGGAGTGTCAGCTTGGATTTTATGCTCAGGTCTCTGGAGTGGAGCTTGAACCCACAACCTTCTGACTCAGAGGCGAGAGTGCTACCCACTGAGCCATGGCTGACACAGTATTAAAAAGAATTTCATACGATTATGTTCGTAGTTTGTACCCTCGTACCGCATGGTGCTGGAGGGTAAACATTAATGACTTGTAAAATCTTGGATATCGGTAGCCACATATGATTGGGAATTCTCTACGGGGACATATTTAAGGGATTTTGGGCGCTAAATTGGGCCGCGTAACACCCGTTGTTTCGGCGCTACACGGCCTCTCTGACATCCAAGATGGCATCTTGGATGCGCACGCACGTTTCCTGCGTGACGTGCGCCAGAATCCATCTTGGTATAGGAGTTTGCGCAGGTGCAGATAATGAATGCTGGAATCATGTAAAGTAGGGAGAAAATGGCTTCAATCAGTGTGCAAAGCTGATTTAAACTGATAGACACCATTTTGGGACTTAATGCTCAACTCAACGCACAGTCTTAACCCCGACCGTCTGAACATGTCTTACAGTGCCTGGAGGACCCCCCACCGGCGCTATTTAAAGGGACCATGCAAGATTTATAGGTTAGTGGCTGGATTATTGCTTCTGGCTGCCGAGACATTTGTAAATGTTTTTGGAGGTTTCCTAGACTTCAATACTAGGACGCGGGGACATAGCCTAACATTTAGAGCCAGGAGGTGCAGGAGTGAAGTTAGAAAATGCTTCTACACACAAAGGGTGGGAGACGTTTGGAACGCTCTTCTGCAAACAGCAGTTGATGCTAGCTCACTTGTGAATGTTAAATCTGAGATTGATAGATTTCTGTGAACCAAGGGTATTAAGAGATATGAGGCTAAGACTGGTATATGGAGTTAGATCACAGGTCCACCATGATCTCATTGAATGGTGGAACAGGCTCGAGGGGCTAAATGCCACGGCCACTTGCTGCCTCTTGAAATGCGCCACCTTCTCCTGCAAGAAAGCGGGACGTGTGCCTGGGTGATGTGCCTGTCATGGTTGAATAGCTGCCAGTGTGTTTGGCCTGTGAGTTGTGGGTGGGTGGCTTGAAACAGTGGTATGTGTAAGGGTGAGAGGAAGTATCTGATTGGAAGAGTTGAGTACTGATGGAAAGAATTTGTTGGTATGTGGTGATGGGGGATGTAGTGCTTGGTGCAGTTGGTAGGAGAGACCACTTGACAGATGACCTCACTCACCTTGACCACTCATGTCAAAGCATTGAATTTCTTCCTGCACTGCATCCATGTTCATGATGCTGTGTGCCTGGCATTGACTTCAGCCCCTTGCTGCCTCCCACCGCCTTTTGAGTATATGTCTGGAGGGCCTCTTACCCCCACCCCCTGCAGATATGGAATGTCCCTCCTCCTGTCCACCTCTTGCACCCAAGGTCTCTAGTGCATCAGCAGAGAACCTTGGTGCATGCACTCTCGCAGGCCTGGTTCCAACTCAGATCGGCAGATTGGTGAGGTCTGGCGTGCAGATTGGAGGATGTGGGATTTAGTGGTGCGCAACCTTTATTCAATGTTTTAACATAACTCAGTGTGTAAACACAGGGATGGGATCTGCATCTGTGTTTTACTTGTGCGTTGTCTGATCTCTGTTCAGAATCTATGCAGACAATAAACTGTTATTTTCAGCAAATGACAGGTACCAGCTATCTTTTTAAGAGATTTCTAAGAAACATCTTCCCTTTAAGAGATTGATCTCCCTCTGGTGGTGGAAAGTGTGAATTGCATTGATTTCTTGTGCAAGGCCTAGAAAGGAACGCTGATTGCAGGTAAGTGCTCCCTTGGGTCCATACTTGCGTCTTGCCTGCCCAGGGCCCGTCGGGCGCGGGGTGGTACCATCGCCCAGAACGGACCCTTATCCAATTTTCGCCCCTGAATCTCTTATTCAACTTGCTGCAACCCCTTTTGTTCATGGTGCACAAACAACATGAAGGTGCAGAGGGCTCTGCAAACACTAAACGTTCGACAAATGGCAAATGAGGAAAGGTATCACAGAGAAGACCCTCTGAAATGAGGTCGGAGCCATAATAGTACAGCAGGTCCGTTAGTATCTGAAACAAGAAAAGATGGGATAAGATTTAGGTTTAGATCCCTCGGTCAGATTTTTTTCAGATTTAGCGATTGCAGTCAATTTTTATCTCTAATCTATATACATGTCGAGTGTCTACATCATATTTCAGAAGTCACACTTTAAAAGTATAAAGGAAGAGCAAAAAGAGAGACAGTCATTCCATGCTGGTTTCTTTCGACCTGGATCTGAAAATTTACAAACCCCTGACAATCCACAAACTGTCCTCACCAACAGCAGACAATCTGTAATTGACCTCGGGATGTTTACTGCAATGAGACTTTGTGGCCTTAAAGGGACAGGCCAAATTAAGCATAGCTCCGCCTTAGTGTTGTGTGAATTAATAATCACGTTGTTATAAAACAGCATAAGATCCAACTTATCTGTGAGCAACGCCACGGGATCTCCGCTTAATTTTCTTTTTATTCGTTCATGGGATGTGGGCGTCGCTGGCGAGGCCGGCATTTATTGCCCATCCCGAATTGCCCTTGAGAAAGTGGTGGTGAGCCGCCTTCTTGAACCGCTGCAGTCCGTGTGGTGAAGGTTCTCCCACAGTGCTGTTAGGAAGGGAGTTCCAGGATTTTGACCCAGCAACGATGAAGGAACGGCGATATATTTCCAAGTCGGGCTGGTGTGTGACTTAGAGGGGAACGTGCAGGTGGTGATGTTCCCATGTACCTGCTGCTCTTGTCCTTCTAGGTGGTAGAGGTCGCAGGTTTGGGAGGTGCTGTCGAAGAAGCCTTGGCGAGTTGCTGCAGTGCATCCTGTGGATGGTACACACTGTAGCCACTGTGCGACAGTGGTGAAGGGAGTGAATGTTTAGGGTGGTGGATGGGGTGCCAATCAAGCGGGCTGCTTTGTCCTGGATGGTGTCGAGCTTCTTGAGTGTTGTTGGAGCTGCACTCATCCAGGCAAGTGGAGAGTATTCCATCACACTCCTGATTTGTGCCTTGTAGATGGTGGAAAGTCTTTGGGGAGTCAGAAGGTGAGTCACTCGCTGCAGAATACCCAGCCTCTGACCTGCTCTTGTAGCCACAGTATTTATGTGGCTGGTCCAGTTAAGTTTCTGGTCAATGGTGACCCCCAGGATGTTGATGGTGGGGGATTCGGTGATGGTAATGCCATTGAATGGCAAGGGGAGGTGGTTAGACTCTCTTTTGTTGGAGATGGTCATTACCTGGCACTTGTCTGGCGCAAATGTTACTTGCCACTTATCAGCTAAAGCCTGGATGTTGTCCAGGTCTTGCTGCATGCGGGCTCAGACTGCTTCATTATTTGAGGGGTTGCGAATGGAACTGAACACTGTGCAATCATCAGCGAACATCCCCATTTCTGACCTTTTGATGGAGGGTAGGTCATTGATGAAGCAGCTGAAGATGGTTGGGCCTCGGACACTGCCCTGAGGAACTCCTGCAGCAATGTCCTGGGGCTGAGATGATTGGCCTCCAACAACCACTACCATCTTCCTTTGTGCTAGGTATGACTCCAGCCACTGGAGAGTTTTCCCCCTGATTCCCATTGACTTCAATTTTACTAGGGCTCCTTGGTGCCACACTCGGTCAAATGCTGCCTTGATGTCAAGGGCAGTCACTCTCACCTCACCTCTGGAATTCAGCTCTTTTGTCCATGTTTGGACAATTTAAAAGGATTGTTGCTATAGGTGTGGGATTCACACTGGCTAGTTCGGGAATGGTGAGGTGCTTAACTGAGGTATTATAAAGTGAACAAATAAGCATTTGGGAAGGCAAGAATTTGGGTAATTAGTCTGCTGGGCTTTGTGTTTTGTAAATTTTCGTTCCTCCTTTCCTTGTCTAAGTGACCCTTCTTGTCTGAGTCTAGACAGTGAGTATCATCAGTCTTCTCAACCATAGAGGGTATCCGATCCCAGCTTCATCCTGCCCTCACCTGATGTCCACGTATGTATACACCTTCCAGCAGGGGTCACTGGGTCGTGATCAAAATCAGGAGCAGCGGCGGATTTTTCCCCACTCGAGTCCAGGAGTGAAGCTAATTATAGTGAGCAAGGCTGAGATCAGCTAGCTCACCACAGAACAGGAACCGAACCTGGGCCTTTCTGCTCTATATGGCTCATTACCACGACACAATGTATCGCTGGGGTAGCTCTCATCCTGCTACTAAGTGCATGGACTGCAAAATTAAATTTAAATGAAAATTCATTCTCCATCAAGATTTGTTTCACTTCGCCAAGTTTGCTCACTAAATGCAGAATTAAAGTAACATTATTAGTCCAAATTAAGCCAGGACAGTAGAACCAGAGGACACAAGTGCAAATTAGTGAAAATAAATTTAAATCAAATATTAAGTGAACTTATTTACTCAAAGAATGAAAATTGTTTGGAATAGTATAGAATACTAAAGGAATGGGCTTCAATGGGAACGTTAAGGTGCTAAAGGGATGGAAATCAATGGGGAGAAAGGATATTAGAACGGTGAACTTCAATGGGAGAGTCGGGGGACTCGAGAGATGAGTTTCTATGGGAGAGTTAGGAGACTCGAGGGATGAGTTTTGATGGGAAGTTGAGATATTTGAGGGATAACCTTTATTGGGAGAATTAGGGTACTGGAGGAATGAGCTTCAAGTGGCCTTTTCTTACTGTTAATTTTTCTTATGTTATTATGTGGAAGTTTGGCTCAGAATTGAGAAGGATCCCTTTTGTGGGTGTTGTACTGCAGGTACAATATCTGTTTCTGTACAATATCAGTAATGTTGATAAAGCTCAAGGTTTTTCATTGAATGATATTTCCTGTTATGTTCCTTTTGTGGGTCGACCTTCCCGCCAGTGTACATTAAGTTGCCAGACCAATGTAACCAGACAGATGGCAGAGATAAAGTGTGCGTCAGAATCTGAGACGTTCAATTGCATTGCTGCAAGTGGTTTTATTTAAGTCTACATTATTTCCCATCTGAGTTTTTCTCATATGCTGTCACTACTATGGATACATTCGAATCACTAATGTGAACTATAAAGCATTGCTGATGTGTTTTGAGTTTTGCATCCTACTTAGCAAATTGTAAACTGAAATGCTTTGTTCACAACGCTCTCTGTCCAATATTCTGAGCAAAATGCAGATATGTTGTGGAGAAACTTAAGTTTGTACCAATGCACTTTTTTACCAACAGGATATTTCTTATTGCATCTCTAGCCTGCAGTGAATTCATTAAGGACCCTAAAGTAAATTTCAGAAATGTACAATCCTGACCCAGTAACTCACCTACTGGGAGTGCATAATGGGAATTTGGGCATGCCCGCCCACCATAACGAGGGCACACTCACAAATTCCCAATGTGTGCTGTGAATGGGAGAGACTCCATGTTGGGAGAGCACATTCAGAACATTTACTCTTTGTTGTTTTTATGAATTGAGGGTTAATTGCCAATGTAGAAGTTAATGAATGTGTAATCCAAATCCATTATTGGTGGTCAAAGAGAGCCACCCATTTAGGACATAATTCTGCAACTAGAGTAACCGGAATAAATGGCAAATATTTCTTCACCCAGCTGTGAAGGGCAGGAATGTAGCTGGATCTGCAACTGTGCCCACAAGTCTGCTTATAATTGTACCTATAATGGTCGCAGGATAGCCAGAACATGGCGATGATCTCTCCAAGATGGTTGCAGCTATGCCATCTAGGGGTTCACCCATTGCCCACTGTGTCCTTCATCCCTATTATTAGAAATTAATCTGCAAGCTGGGGAAAGTTCTAGCTAACCTAAAAGTCAGGCCACCACGCATGAAAAGGGTTAGGCTAACTTGGTGGTGCATTGGACTTCTCTTAAAGATTCAACAGTTACAAAAAATTGTGGGGTAAAAATTGGGATGTGTTGCTCCTGTTTTTTGGGTGAAAAATGGGCCCAACATTGACCAACTTAGTAGTGAGATGGCCTGCACCCAATCTGCATTCAGGCCACTGCTGAATTCGTCGGGCCTAGTTTTGAGGCGTCCCGGGCAGCCGCCTAAAATGTTAATGATGGGCATAATGCCTGCTTAAGGATCCCTCTGGGAAATTGGTTTCCGATGAGTGGAGTAGGAGCTGGGCCTAATGCGCTCAGGATTCTTCAGCAGGCAACAGGAGGAGAAAGAGTGCTCCCCGACTCCATAACATCCCGATCGCCCCTTCCCCTCTCCTCCCAGTGTCGCTCGACTCCCCGCCCTGTCCTGATATTTATTTTGTTCAAATGAGAGAGGTATATGTGGAGGCGCGCCAGGTGCTGGTAGCTCACCCGATTAATATTAATGGGGCCCGAGGCCTCATTTCTGGCCGGCCTCGGGCCTGCTGGTTTGGGCGCACGTTGCATCTGTATTGTCGCCTTTACACCCGAAACCGGGCACTGATAAATTTCTACCCCTGTATCTCTATGTTCTCAAATTTTTGAAAAAAATATAGCATACACAGCGATTACGGGTGACCTCACTAGCAGAGTTAGTACATGTGTAGGAACTGGACTAACACACTGTAGAAATGCAGACCATAATTTAGGGACTATATTGATCTTAGCATTTCAACTGTGTGCAGCCTAGTTCTGATTACTGAAAGTTGGTTTTTGCACTCATAATTGAATTATTCAATAATTTGAATTAAGCATTGTAAATAACACAACAAAGTCGGAATGTACTGTTCAAAATTGAATTATTGGCTAATTTGAATTACCCGACTTTGAATCAAGAGGAGACCGTGTTTTAATTCCGTTCCCTTCATACTCCTTGACTTAACTCTAGTTTTTCACATTTAATGCCCATTGCACGCACTGTTCAAAAAAAAAACTTAAAATAGAAAGCAATTAAAATCAATCCCAATTCTCTGATTTTTCTCTTGCATTGAAGTCGACTACTGCTGGAGGCCATCTCTTTGAGGGACAACGACCCGATTGAATCCCTCCCTGATGGTTGCCTGTAAACACTGTCAGAGAGAGTTGAAGCTGACTTTAACTGCTTTTTAGACCTTGGACTCGAAAGCAGTAATAGCAGGATTTGTGAAAGATGGCTGCTCCCACTGAGCTCATGGACTGTCTAATTGCGAGTCTCGCTGCACCTCTGGGACCACATATCGGGAATTCTCTAATGCACTCCCAAATGGAAGGGGCATGTGAACATATTCCCTAATTACAGTTGTGACAGGTAAAGCTCCATGATGGTAGAGCACATTCAATTTACCCTATTGTCCTTAATGGCTTTTTCTCATTTCTACCCTTCCCATTTTCTTGTCAGCTCCTGTGCTGGCAGCTCTCAAAAACTTCATCCTTCTGGATAGTTGGTGGGTTTTTCGCCTGAGTGGGATCATTTTTAGTCCCACAAATTATGTTGACCGGTAAATGTAATTGTTTTCCATCAAAAATAGGCCCAATCCCTTTATGCCACACTCTTGTCCTTCCTGTAGAACCACACACATAGGAAGAAGAGTAGGCCATTCAGCCCCTTGTGCCTGTTCCACCATTCAGTTAGATCATGGCTGATCTGTACCTCAACTTCATTACCCGCCTTTGCTCTATACCCCTTGATATCCTTACCTGATAAAAATCTATCGATCTCAGCCTTGAAAATTTCAATTGACCCGGCATCTACAGTCTTTTGGAGGACAGAGTTCGAGATTTCCACTACCTTTTGTGTGAAAAAGTGCTTCCTAATTTCACTCCTGAATAGCCTAGCTCTAATTTTAAGATTATGCCCTCTTGTTTTGGATCCTCCCACCAGAGGAAATAGTTTCTCTATATCTACCTTATCTAATCCCTTTATCATGTTAAACACCTCAATTAGATCACCACTTAGTCTTCTAAACTCTAGGGAATACAAGCCAAGTTTATGCAACCTATCGTCATAATGTAACTCTTTAAGCCCTAGTATCATTCTGGTGAATCTGCGCTGTACCCACTCCAAGGCCAATATATCTTTCCTGAGATTTGGTGCGCAAAACTAAATGCAGTACCCCAGATGTTACAAATATATCAGCAGCATTACAGTGCCCGTGCTGTCTGAGAGTGAGTCAGTATTAAACAATGCCATCTCATTTGCACCCACTCTATTGCACTTGCTTGGCACTCTGAATTTCGGACAAGGCTGGCACACCCAATGCGTGAGAGTTAGTTCCCTTAGCCACACGTACGTATCCATTTGTACCCACATTTTGTAGTCGGGGTCCTACAACCAATTAAGGACCCTGGTTTGCATATTTAAGCAGACTTAAGCCTGTTTCAGGTGACTTTCCCATGTACAGGCCTACCTGAACATTTTATCAGGCGGGCCTTGGGTATCAATGGGCAGCTGAAGGCAACCCGCCCCCGTGCCCGCCATTTACAACTGCTGGCTGACCGCTTTTCAAGGAATAAAATGGGTGGCCGTGAGTTGAATTTCTCCCTCCATTATGTTAGCTCTTGGATCCAACTCAATGTGAATGCAGTGGGACCCCGATTTTCCAAGGGTGTGATTACAGGTGCAGTGTGGGTATCTGGTGAGAGGTGCAGTATGGGTATCTGGTGAGAGGTGCAGTATGGGTATCTGTTCCTCTTATAACATTATAGGCCATTGGATACCAGCATCATCCAGCACCAAATTGAAAGCATAATAACAGCATTGAATACCTGTGATTTCCAGTGAAATTATTTATTGGAGAAACTTTTATTAGGGAACAAATATTCTTCAAAGGGAACGTTTGCAATCATCCCACGTTCATCTCAAACTAAAAACTCCCCTCTAACCATTGATAGCTAGACCTGTGTACTCAAGTCTTGTCATTTCGAGCACATGATTTGGTTAGTTATGAAACTAATTTTGGTCATCGTACTTCATTTCCGAAAATGTGCATCAAAACATAGCCCAAGGTGCAGAGGATTGAAATCTTCTTTTATTACTTATTGTTTGTTTGTTTATTTATTGTTGACAGCTGCAACTGCAAAAAATCCCAGCTTACAGGCTTGTCGAGTCTCCTGCAATAAATAGGTAAAAGTAACGGCTTCAAAATGCAGCAACAAAGCCGAAGGGTGTAATTCAATATCCCTTTAATTTCTTTCAACTTTTTAAAACAAACATTTCTTCTAGTTTTCCACTTGTGTTGACTTTATTACTAACCTATTGATGGGAGGATAGAGTACGGTTCGTTCATCTAAAGGCTGTTATGGTTGTATTTGTGTGATGGATGATATCATGCGATGTCACAGGCATTCCAGATAGTGTCTTGGTAGTCCTTGGATTCTTCCAAATTACCTCTTGAGATGGCCACACATTGTTCGAGTTCAATCTTCTCACGCTTAATTGAGTGAAAGTTACTGACTCATCTAACCTGTCAAGATAAACACAATATCAGATTTGCACAATATCAGAACAAAACCATGTATTTCACCATATGCCAAAATATGTTACTAGGTTACAAAGGCAAAACAGACTGGGACATCAAATCTCTGTTAGTGGGTGGAGTGTTTCATATCTGTTGGAAACAGAACTTGAAAGCAAAGCTTAGAAGTGAAGAGATTGTATTCAAAGCACAGTGGCATCTGGTCTTCCATCTTTGTACATACTATTGGTGATGTTATCTGGTTATTGCTTTCCTTTCACTCATTCAATCATAACAAGGACCTTTATAATTCACTAACAGCTATAGTGATGCTGAGATAGGCCTGTATAACACTCTCAAAAGATAAATTGCAATGTGCCGTCATTAAGGTGATGATATTTTGCAACTTGGGATGAGCTCCTCCATTCTGCTAAAAATGTTCTCTCCAATTTCTATTTTCTACCCAATCACATCCCACCAAAAAACATCTTCCCAATGCCTAATCTGGCACTCACCCTCACTTCTGACCTCCGTTCAGACCAACCTTCCCGCCATCTGCCTCCGCCAGTTACACAGTCCAACTCTCCTCTGTCCATGTCCGTGGGAGATTGCATGTGTGACACCTGAGGTGTGACAGACAAAGGTGTGTGCTAGATGCAGCTGTTTATTTATCTAGATATATAATAAAACATATGTACTTGCGTATGATCCTACAAATGATATATATATATATATATATATATATATATATTAGAGAAAGAAGTGCAGTTGAGTCCCAGTTTAGCTTACCCTCAATGTCAGTCCAGAATTTTTTTCCAGTTACACTTTTTTTACCTTCTTGCCTCCTGTGCCAACAAGTGACCGTTCAAGATGGAGACACCAATGATGCACACATGCTGCTGGCACCCAAGATCCTGCCCCTGTGATTCTTTGTCGCAGTGCATTACATGCTACACAGTGGGAGCAACAATAGAATGTTATAATAAGTTGAGCTTGCATTATATGGTGACATCAGTGCATTAAAGTGCATGTGCATCCAGCATCTGATAGGCAGCACTCCTGGTGCTATGTGTAGCTGAGACCACATTATCAGCCCCGTTGTGTTCATGTGGTACTTTATACATTGATATCTTACACATGTGCTATGAGTGTGCTGGCCAGGCTTGTACTCGCTTGGATACTTTGTGGATGAGGAGGTTGGAGCAGGTTGCTAGCTATAGCTCGTCAAGGAAACAAGTGAGTAAATGTGGGGCAGGAGGTTTGGACATCCTGGGCTTGGGGCCAGCCTCATCAGCATCATTTTGTGACAGGGTGCTGTTCTCTTGCTATTCTGGTTTTAATTGTTGGCTCCTTATTTATGGAGGGAAGCATCATTGAGGGGTTCATGGGGTTAGATCCCGAGGTCCAGGTTGCCCAGTTTTTGCCCAAAAACAAACACAGTCTGTGCATCATTTGGATAAGAATACATGGTCCAAGTACTTTATCAATGGAATTAATTTTCACTTTGGGCACAGGCAGAAAACTGGCAGTTATGATCGGCCGCCGTTTATACACCCCACCCAATCTTCCTTTTAATTGAAGTTGGTGGCAATACACTAAACTCCAAAGTGAGAACTACCCTCAAATTTTTCCATGTAAGTGATTGCATATCAACACCTTCATACTACTAACAGAGAGGTTTAATAAGATTTTATTCGGTAATAAACTGTGTTATTACCTTGGCGTGTGGCACTATGTGACTGGACAACAAAATTATTCCCCTGTTGGAATTAACAATGGTGCAGGAGTGTATCGCACTGCCAGTGGAAGGAGTAGGAATAGGGCTGTCGACTTGTGCCTCTCTCACCATCGACTGGAGCTGCAGGGAACCAATGGCATTGCAGGTGTAGACCTCCAAAATGAATCTGCGTTAAGACCTCTTCTTGCAGCGGGTATGAGGAACCACTCCTGTGCTTTTTCACACTCAAGCAATTGAGTCTCCATCATACTCACAGGGACTAGCAACTTACAGCGAATGCAGAAGGGCCAGAGCAGTGCATGCAGGTTGATTTCCTGAGACAGGCACAAGTTCAGTAGGAAGGTACGAGGCACCTGTGGTTGCAGAACATCCAATATCATCAACAGTATTCAATTTAATTTTTAGGAACACCAGAGCCTCAAACCATTATCAATGTCAAGACGTTACCAGGCTACTAACGAGACATTATTCCATCATTTGGATTATTATGATGCCTTGAACATTCTATGGAATGCTATGCTACCGAAAGCCACAATGAATCAAAAATTGTCAAATTTGTAAACGATCCTCACTCCCAATAGAAAGAAATTGCATTTATTTAGGTAGTGAAATTTCTCTTGGGAGGTACAAACCAGGCAACAGTGCATCAACCCCTCGTTTTACACTCCAACTGATTTTCTTTTCCATTGACTTGACTGGCGGCTAATGCGCTATTGGTCTTTTTGTGCTACCACCCAAATTAATTTGACCCCCATAGTGTCTTACCAGGTCCTCAGAACATCTCAAGTGCTTCACCAACAATGGACTACTTTTGAAGTATGGTCACTGTTGTTATGTAGGCAAGTGTGGCAGTCAATTGCACATAAAAAAAAAATGAGGTGAATGACAAGTTATCTGTCTTTTTTGGTGGTGCTGGTTAAGGGAGGAATGTTGGGACAGGACACTGGGAGAACTCCTTGCTCTTCTTTGAATAGTTGTAAGGAATCTTACAACACCAGGTTATAGTCCAACAAATTTATTTTAAAATCACAAGCTTTCGGAGATTATCCCCTTCGTCAGGTGAATGAGTGAAAAGGTTCTCAAATCGCATATCTTATACTAGGCTGGGACAGCATCACACCAATCAAAAGGTGTCGTTGTTATTCAAACAGGCCAGTCACGGAGAACAGCACGTCCCAGTACACTGGATATACATTGTGTCAATTAAACAGACAGACAGAAAGAAACCCAAATGGCAGAGAGAGAGAGAATATTAAAAACATAACTTTTTTTTCCCCTTTTTGCTGGTGGGGTTACGTGTAGCGTGACATGAACCCAAGATCCCGGTTGAGGCCGTCCTCATGGGTGCGGAACTTGGCTATCAACTTCTGCTCGACGATTTTGCGTTGTCGTGTGTCTCGAAGGCCGCCTTGGAGAACGCTTACCCGAAGATCGGTGGCTGAATGTCCTTTACTGCTGAAGTGTTCCCCGACCGGGAGGGAACCCTCCTGTCTGGCGCTTGTTGCGCGGTGTCCGTTCATCCGTTGTCGCAGTGTCTGCATGGTCTCGCCAATGTACCATGCTCCGGGGCATCCTTTCCTGCAACGTATGAGGTAGCCAACATTGGCCGAGTCACAGGAGTATGAACCATGTACCTGGTGGGTGGTGTCCTCTCGTGTGATGGTGGTATCCGTGTCGATGATCTGGCATGTCTTGCAGAGGTTGCCGTGGCAGGGTTGTGTGGTGTCGTGGACGCTGTTCTCCTGAAAACTGGGTAACTTGCTGCGAACGATGGTCTGTTTGAGGTTGAGTGGCTGTTTAAAGACGAGTAGTGGAGGCGTGGGGATGGCCTTAGCGAGGTGTTCGTCGTCATTGATGACATGTTGAAGGCTGCGGAGAACATGGCGTAGTTTCTCCGCTCCGGGGAAGTACTGGACGACGAAGGGTACTCTGTTGGTTGCGTCCCGTGTTTGTCTTCTGAGGAGGTCTATGCGATTCTTCGCTGTGGCCCGTTGAAACTGTCGATCGACAAGTCGAGCGTCATATCCCGTTCTTACGAGGGCGTCTTTCAGCGTCTGTAGGTGTCCATCGCGTTCCTCCTCGTCTGAGCAGATCCTGTGTATTCGCAGGGCCTGTCCATAGGGGATGGCCTCTTTGACGTGGCTGGGGTGGAAGCTGGAAAAGTGGAGCATCGTGAGGTTGTCCGTGGGCTTGCGGTAGAGTGAGGTGCTGAGGTGCCCATCTTTGATGGAGATTTGTGTGTCCAGGAAAGAAACCGATTCTGAGGAGTAGTCCATGGTGAGTTTGATGGTGGGATGGAACTTGTTGATGTTATCGTGTAGTCTCTTCAGTGATTCTTCGCCGTGGGTCCATAGGAAGAAAATGTCGTCGATGTATCTGGTGTATAGCGTTGGTTGGAGGTCCTGTGCAGTGAAGAAGTCGTGCTCGAACTTGTGCATGAAAATGTTGGCGTATTGGGGTGCGAATTTGGTCCCCGTGGCTGTTCCGTGTGTTTGGGTAAAGAACTGGTTATCGAAGGTGAAGACATTGTGATCCAGGATGAAGCGGATGAGTTGTAGGATGGCGTCTGGAGATTGGCTGTTGTAGAAAACTTAAGGGTCGGTTTTTGAGAAGGGGAGCAATTTTGAAAAGGAGGACAGTACCTGAGGAGTAGGAACCATTTACAATGTCAGCGAGCATGGGGCCAGGAAGGGAGGTTGGGTGGTCAGCAGTTTTGTGAGAATTGGGTCAAGGTAGCAGGAGGTGAGTCTCATGGACAATATGAGCTCAGAGAAGGCATGAGGGGAGATAGGAGAGATGCCAGGGAAGGATGCGGGTTTAGATCTAGGGCAGGGGGGAGCCTGGGGGGAGGTTAGGCTTGATGGGCAAGAGAAAGGGGGGAGCAGCAGAGGCAGCTGAATGGATGGTCTCCATCTTGGTGATATCGAACTCTTCTCACTTGTCGGAGGTGAGGGTGGAGGGAAAAGGGTTTAAGGAGATGGTTGGACATGCAGAAAAGAAGCCATGGGTTATCTTTGCATTCAAGGATGATCCTGGAATAGTGAACAATTTTGCAAAAGAGACACCGTACACAATTTGAACACAATTTTAGTTTCCTTTTTTTTTCTAGTAAAATTATTATACTGAAGTCAGAGGGAGGTCTGAACCCTGATAACATTTCAAGCTGCTCAGAAATGAATTTTCCAGAAGTTATATTTACACGGCTACCTAAAAATACAAATGATAATTCTGACAGGAGGAAATTCAGTGCTGTGATAGTTGTAGCAGAAAATTGCCCTTGAACGTGTAACTTGAACTGAAGTGAGGCTGCTGTAAGTGACTGCAGTTTGGTAACATTCCATATGCTGCACACTTGGTTTAAAACACATCCTGAGATTGCTCCCCACTGCTCAGCTGGTAAGCGCCTCACCCAGTCTGGGTCTGAGCCATGTGATAAAGGAATCTTAGGTTCGACTGCCGGTCTGTGCTGAGTTAGCTGGTGTCAGCGGGACCAGCAAGAGAGGAGCTACAGTTAACCACAAGTAGAAGGGGGAAAAAATCAGCAAAGATTCCTGGGAGGGAGGGAGGGAGGGACTGACTGTCTATCTACTGGGCTTAACTATGATGCTGTCGTAGGTTGAATGGCCTGCTGCCATCATTCACCCTATAGGCACATATATGAAGCATGGTCACTTGGGTAAGTTACTGGAGATGAACAGCACCCATGGAACTGTATCCAGCATCAAGATTTGTTGTTACAAGTTGCAAAAGACTATGTGCTTATGGAATGAAGTACTGATTGATGTTTCTTTCTTTTACAGCAATGAGGTGGTCTCCCTAAGAGGAAACTCGCTGAAAGCACTTAATCTGGGTTGGAGATGTCTTCAGTCACAGGGGATGTCTTTGTTCAGGTTGACTATAACTATCAGTACACAGCAAGGGATGGGCGAAACATCTCGATTAAGCAAAATGAGAAATATATTCTCATCTCAAGAACCAATGACCACTGGTGGCACGTCAAGAAGGATGACCAATCCAAACCATTCTACGTGCCAGCACATTACGTGAAGGAATTGCCAGCTTCTCCTGGGGTCCAGTCCCTGAACAGATCTAATGCTACCAAAAACCAAAATGGAGGAGAGGTGAGTGAGACGCCAAGTGTATTTAAAAACCATTGTGATGTTGAGAAAGATCACCTGCTTCACCAAGAACACCAAGGGCAGAACATCTCCAGTTCGGATCCAATCCAAGAGAAAGAAAACAAGCCCAATTCAAGTCCTACTGAGGACAAGAAACCTTCATTGTATCATCTGGGCAATGATAGCCCTCAGACGCTGCCTATCTCAGCAAATGCTTCACAGAGTTCTAGCGTGGCACCAGATTTGGCGCCATGTTACAGCGAAGTGAACAGAACACTTATGAACAATGAAGAATCTGACGATCAAAAGTGCACCTTCACCAAAACATTGAAATGGCAAAGTGCCACAGTCAGGGTCAACTCCAAACAGCGAGCTAACCATACACAAAGACTTAGCCTGGTAGGAAAACTCGCTCCGGTACAGCTAGCTATTAATCCACAAGGCCTCAATCCTAACTATGGGTTCAACACGACAAAAGACATTAGCCCATCAGAAAAAGCCAACCCACCACGACGTGCCAGCTTTAGCCATGTGGTCAGTCCTAAAAGATATTCTTCTGCAGGGATTGGTGCTGTGATATTTGAACGTCCAAGGACTGCGGAAACGAAGGAATCTGCTAAATCTAAGGTCCTTCCACAAACGCGAGTTTCTGATTCTGAAAATGTTTACGAATCGATACCAGACCTTCCGAAGTCAAAGACTAAAACACAAAAAGCAGAGGTCCACAGTCCACCAAAGGTATGTACACAAGAGGAGCTTTGAGGGTTTGTGGAAGTATACTGATATGCATGTGTGAGTGGACCTGTCCGTGGACCTGTCTGTGTTTTTGACTTGTCTGTTTGTGGAGGGCACTAGTCATTCATTTGTACCCCATTTTCTTCTATTAGTGCTTTTCTCTTTTTAGTCCTCTTTTCTGCTTAGCTCTGCTTTCTTTTTCTGCATCAGTTTTGGTTTAGTTTTTTAGTTCTTTCCTTGTCTTTGCTCTGATCCCCAGTCTTGTCTCTCCCGGGAAAAGTACCATGGAGATTTGCTTCAGTTTTGGGCATCGCGCAATTTTAGTTAGTTAATTTTCACTTGTCTTAAAGGCCCCTATCATACCTACAATGTGAGAACCCTACTTGATTATATCATAGCATTTGAAGACCTCTAGTTCTGGTTGTAGGAATCAGGCAGGAATGGGCAGGGGTAGGCTGGTTGTAGGAGTTGGGCTGGAATGGGCAGGGATAGGCTGGTTGTAGGAGTTGGGCTGGAATGGGCAGGGATAGGCTGGTTGCAGAGTCTGGTTGGAATGGGCAGAGATCGGCTGGTTGCAGAGTCATGTTCAGAGAAGTGTATGGAATCAACCATGGCCACCTGACTATTTTGCTAACTGTGACCATTATCATGTGGTTAACATGGACCAATCATCAAGGTTCAAAGAGTTCTACAATCTTACAGGCAGAATAAAATTATTACATTGCTGAAATACCACAGCCCCATAAATGAGTTGTATAATCATGTTTAATTATTCAGTGTATTCAAATCTATGACTATAAGTGGCCTGCAGATGTTATATAGAAAACCTGATTAATGTATATTTTGTTTAGGACCTTAAAATCCCCAGCAGGACTCTGCACTAACAGAGAGACTTCAAGTTTTGTAGATCATTTAACCTAGAAATTATAAGTATACTCACAGGATTGCAAACCCAAGCAGATGGAAATATTATGTAGCATTTTAAGAAGTTGTTGAAAATTGATCTATAGTCTGAATTAATACCTGAATTATTCCTCAACCAATTGCATTGAAAATGGTTGACTTTTCATTTGTCTCATTTGTAGGATCTTGCTGTGCCGAAAATGGCCTCCACATTGATTCAAATAGTTCACTGTATATTGCACTCCAAAGTGTTTTTGAGAGATTTGATAAGGCCATCTGAATGCAAAGCTTTCTCTTTTTTAACTTTTCTCTTTCATTCCTCTTTTATAACCCCCCTCCACTGTCTTTGTTGTGCCAACATTGTCCTTCAGAGGAGGGAGTGAGCTGGCCTGGGCCAAGGACTTTCTCTAACTGGCTGATGGGCTGTGCTTTACTGCAAGGTGAGGTTAGGCTTCTAACCACCTTTTATCTCTTCAAGCTACATGTTGTCCCAGTGCAACACATTCCATCTCCTCAAGAGCCGATGAAACATGACTGTTGGGGTACAAGCATGTGAATGATTCTTTATGGTGGAGAATGGAACCAGAGTCTCTACAGCATGAATGTTGAGCACTGTATGATGAGCGCTACCCACGACTGTAACACTTTGCAGCAATTGGTACAAATGGTGAATTTTTAAAGGCTGCATATAGTGACACCACAAGTCCTGGCCAGAATGGAGATGATTGGGTAACTGCCCCGTCAATCACACCTGGTGCCCTCACTGCTATAAGTGATTGGGATTGATTTTACGTACATAAGTAACTCTGCTCCACTCACTGCATTTTGCTGGAGAAATAATCCTGCTTTTATCGGGAGACTTTGCTGTAGTTTCAGTCATGAGTTCTGTTTGCTGTAGTTCATAGAGACTCTGTTTAAATAGACTCTGTTTGCTGAGTAAGTTGACTGTTCACTGTAGTGCACTGTTTAAATAGATTTTGTTGCTGTTTCCTGAGTAAATAGACTGTTTGCTGTAAAATAGACTCTGTTTGCTGTAAGTCCCACCCCGCCTCCAACTCATCGGCTGATACAGTGGTGTGAATACTCACTACGATTTTAAAAAGAAGTCTGTTTTCTGGGTGAGAACTTTTACCCCTCTCCTCTCCCAGTGTGGTGGTGTTACATTCAAAGATCATTTTCCCACTGCTCCTTCTTAAAGGGAAATGTTCATGTGGAATCTTTGTTGACCCACTGATTGGAGCAGGGCACAGAAGAGAACATTTAAAATGAGGGATACAACAAAATAGTAGAAACAAAGAAAAAATGTGTTGTCATTCCAACTTTTGAAAGAAGGTGACTACTTTTTATTTGTAAGATCACAAGTTAATTATGGATAAGGAAGGCCTTTGGCCCACCAAAGTTCATGCATCCAGTCACCCTATTGCAGTATCCAATTAGTTCTCAAATGATTCATAGGTGTTTGCTCCACTATTCTATCTGAGAGTCCATTCCAGGTGCTGATCACTCTCTGTGTGAAGAAAAACTCCCTGATATGAGTCCTAAATTTGTCTTTTACTAGTTTGAACCTGTGTTCTCCTTGTCCTACAGTTTGAAGTAAATTTCTGGATTTCCATTCCCTTTACTACCTTCTAGCTCTATAAGCTCACCTCTTAGTTGTCTCCTATCCAGACTGAAAAGCCTAAGTTTCTCCTGTCTCTTCTCGTAACTCAAACCTCTAATAACAGGGTTCGGTCTTGCGGCTTTATGCACTGTTTTCAACGCTTGAATGTCTCCCTTAAGTCTCGGTGACCAGAATGGGACACAGTGTTCAAGGTGTGCTCTGATCAGGGCACTATACGTTGTTTCCCTCTTTTAAAATCTGGACTGTACCTTTTCTTAGCTATCTTTTAATTTCTTTAAAAAAAAATGTTTTGTGCTTATCAAGGTGAGCAACGTTAGTGCTAGGGAATGGATTAATTTCTATTTCAGTTTCATCATGTCGTTCTCCCGGGCCAGGTGTCGCAGAGTCAGATGCAGACTAAAGTTCCCTCTGTTCCACCACTTCAGTGCCAACCTCAGAAGAGCGCCCTCTACTGCACCAGTCTGACATTGCACATTAGGTCATACTTAGTTTAGTATTGTAGGCCCATTAAGACTGCTTTAAACATCGGACCCTTACAGACAGAAACCTTCATCCCATCAGTTTGGGCTGGATTTGAACCCAGGTCCCAGGAAGGCCAGGATCTAATTTATTACGTACCCAGTTCCCCACTCTAGCTTTCTTAATGTGTATTTCTGCACAGACCAACTTGTTATTGCCACCTTTTTGAAGGGGCACTAAACAATTGACTAAACGTTGTAAATTGTAATACTGTGTTTTACTCCTTTGGCTTTATTACGATGGTGCTGCATTGTAGAGAAATTCAACTTGTGACATGACATTTGGCCACCACCAGGGGGGCACCATTTCCTTCTGACCAAACTGCAGTGAACAAGGGCATGGTGTTCACTCAGCAAAAGTGTCAACATTTATTCTTGTTTTTTGGAGCTCTGACATGAAGCAAATGAATAAAACTGCATTGTTCTAGAAATTATGATTTTAATAAATATTATTTGCTCTCATGGGAATTCCTGTGGTAAAAAAGTGCTTAAAGTACAACATTTCTTTGTGCAGCACTTTTAAACCAGTTTATAAACTTTCCTTTGTTTAAATGTTTCGAGAGGGTGGACATTGTTTTTTACGCTCTGAGAACATTTAAAATTTGCTTGTAGAGAGTGGAGTTTGTACACATATGCGCAGAGTTCTCGTCTGGGCCTCTGAATCCCCGCTACAACCAGGCAGTATAAACAAGGTACTGTCCTCTGCAAGCTGTAATAGGGTTGCCAACTCTGATTAGACGTATTCCTGGAGGTGTCATCACATGACCTCCTGTCTCCAACCGCCCCACCCCCACACTCCTGCCATTGGTCGTTCAACACACCCAACATCCTTGTGGTGCACTGCCTTCCCATGCCAATCAGAAAGCGAACAGACTCTTTATAACTAATAACCAAAGTGTTCTAAGAATTTTTTTTAAAAACACCATTTTTTAACACCTCTATGATTGCTCTCCTGGGTTGCAGTGTCCTGGAGACTTCTGGAGGGTTGGCAACCCCACTGTAAATTGATCTCTGATTCGTAACTACAATATAACTGTACCCTCGGACAAGGACTGTAATTACGTCCAATGACAGGAGGATAACGTACTGAGAACCCCCTGTTAACAGGCTTTAGCATTCCTGTGTGTATTCTGTAATATACCACTCATTATGTTCTGGAAAAAAAGCTCATTTGTAATTCAAATGGTCAAATGTGAAGATAATAACAAACTAGGAGGGACAGTGGAATCAGAGGAGGCAGCTCAGAAGTTACGGAGTAAGTGGGCAGAAATGTAATTTAGGCAAGTGTAAAGTACCACACAGAAAGGAAAAATAGACGACAATGAAGGGTGGTGTAATAGCTAAGGATGAAACTGAAACTGACCTACGAATGTTAGTAGATTTGACGCTAAACATGTCCGACCAATAGAGAACAGCAATTAACAAAGCCAATAGGATGTTGAACTCTACAGTCAAAACAGTGGAATACAAGTCAGAGGCGGAGGTGATCAAAATTTGAAGTACTCTGGTCAGACTGCACCTTGAATACTGCGTCCAGTTCTGATCACTGAGAAACAAGAGACATTCAAGTGGTGGAGTCAATGCAGAGGAGAGCCATAAGACTGTGTCAGCGGTCTGAATTATGAGGACAGACTGGAGAGACTTGGGCTTTTTAGCTTAAAAATGAGATAACATAGGAACAGGAGTAGGCCATTCAGCCCCTCGTGCCTGCTCCGCCATTTGATAAGATCATGGCTGATCTGTGATCTAGCTCCATATACCTGCCTTTGGCCCATATCCCTTAATACCTTTGATTGCCAAAAACCTATCTATCTCACATTTAAATTTAGCAATTGAGCTAGTATCAATTGCCGTTTGCGGAAGAGAGTTCCAAACTTCTACCACCCTTTGTGTGTAGAAATGTTTTCTAATCTCGCTCCTGAAAGGTCTGGCTCTAATTTTTTGACTGTGCCCCCTACTCCTAAAATCCCCAACCAGCGAAAAAAGTTTCTCTCTATCCACCCTATCCGTTCCCCTTAATATCTTATAAACTTCGATCAGATCACCCCTTAACCTTTGAAATTCCAGAGAATACAACCCCAATTTGTGTAATCTCTCCTTGTAACTTAACCCTTGAAGTCCAGGTATCATTCTAGTAAACCTACGCTGCACTCCCTCCAAAGCCAATATGTCCTTCCGAAGGTGCGGTGCCCAGAACTGCTCACAGTATTCCAGGTGTGGTCTAACCAGGGTTTTATATAACTGCAGCATAACTTCTGCCCCCTTGTACTCTAGTCCTCTAGATATAAAGGCCAGCATTCCATTAGCCTTCTTGATTATTTTCTGCACCTGTTCATGACACTTCAATGATCTATGTACCTGAGCCGTTAAGTCCCTTTGGACATCCACTGTTTTTAACTTTTTACCATTTAGAAATTACCCTGTTCTATCCTTTTTTGATCCAAAGTGGATGACCTCACATTTGTCTACATTGAATTCCATGGGCAAAATTGTGGCAAATTCACCTAATCTATCAATATCCCTTTGTAATTTTATGTTTTCATCTACACTGCTTACAATGCCACCAATCTTTGTGTCATCAGCAAACTTAGATATGAGACTTTCTATGCCTTCATCTAAGTCGTTAATAAATATTGTGAATAATTGAGGCCCCAAGACAGATCCCTGCGGGACTCCACTAGTCACATCCTGCCAATGTGAATACTTACCCATTATCCCTACTCTCTGTCGCCTTTCGCTCAGCCAATTTCCTAACCAAGTCCGTACTTTTCCCTCGATTCCATGGGCTTCTATCTTAGCTAACAGTCTCTTGTGTGGGACTTTATCAAATGCCTTCTGGAAGTCCATATAAATAACATCCATTGACATTCCCCTGTCCACTACTTTACCAGAGAGGTGATCTTATGTCAAATTGTTAAGGATATAGAAGGTGTTAACCTGGAATATTACTTTAAATGAAACTGCAGGAGTAGAACTAGGAGACACCGGTTCAAACTAGTAAAAGGTAATTTTAGAACTGATATCAGGAAATTCTAGTCCACACAAAGAGTGATCAATGTCTGGAATAAACTTCCAGATAGAGTAGTGGAAGCAAAAACCCTGGAATCATTTAAGAGACAATTGGATGTCACAATGCTGGGTAGGTGGGGGGGGATGCAGGGCGGGCGGAGGGGTAGGATCTCTCTGAATGGATAAATCAAGATGGACCAAATGGCCTTCCTCATCTATAATTATCTCGTGATCTTGTAAAAGGAAATCCAGTTCTAATAGAATCATTGACGGTAGTCACATTTGTGCACACTTTGTTGTGATCTTGTGAATCAATCTCTGACATCCATGTTTATTTTTAGAACTACTTCTAGATGACAGATCTGCTTGGTACTCATGTAGGACACATCTGGGGCAGTTAAATATGATGCACATACACTTGTCCGCCTGACTGGAATGGATACACACACATCTGTCTATGACTGAGATGGATGTGCATACACCTGCCTAGGACGGATACACATACACCTGTCTACCTGCCTGAGACAGATATACACACACATCTAGCTAACTGACTGAGACTGATATACATACACCTGTCTACCTGTCTGAGACAGATACACAGTATTTATCTGGCTCAAGCAAAATGCTTTTCAGATAAGGGTTGATTGTTTTTGTAAGATGTGTGTTTGCTCCAGTAAAACCTAAGTACCAGGGTGATGCAGCAATACAAATCCACTGCAATCTGTTGTGGAATTTAGTGTATCTGAACACTGCTCTCTGTCAAGAGTTTAAATGGTCTGCACAGAATCCATGAGAGAGTAGGTTGTACATAGCCCATTGACGGAGCAGGCTTGATGGGCAGAATGACCTTTTCATCAATATAAAAGCAGCTTAAGAAAATTTAGGACTTGTGTTGCCAGCACAAGATCAAGCTAAATCATCCAGATTTTATAAGACCAGCAGCTAATGGGGTCTGTTTTTAACTGAGTCTTTCTGAGTGTCACTGGTCTAGTTGACTCCAGTAAAAATGCTGTCCCAGTTTCCTGTAGTGACATTGTGATTCTCATCCTCGTGATCAAATGCCTCCCCGACCTCGCCCCTCCCTATCTCTGTAATCTCCTTCAGCCCTACTGGAGTTGGAGGAACTCTGCGTTCCTCCAACTCTGGCCTGTTGAGCATCCCCCACTTTCTTCCCCCACCATTGACGGCCAAGCCTTCAGCCGTCTAGGACCTAAGCTCTGGAATTCCCTCCCTAAACCTCATGGCCTTTCTACCAATCTCTCCTTCTTTAAGGTGCCCCTTAAAATCTACCTCTATGACCAACCCATTGGTCATCTGTCTTAATGCCCCCTTCTTTAGCACGGTGTCAATTTTACGCTCCCGTGAAGCGCCTTGGGATGGTTTACTACCTAAATGTATGTTGTTGTTATAATGTTGATGTCCACTTGCGCACCGCCTTGTAGCCTTGGATATTTTGGGAGTCTGGCATAACGTAGTACTGAGATCGTGAGTCAGCAGTGACCAAACTGTCATGGTCAGTTGTGTGTGCATTATATAGTGTGAATCACATGGAGACTGGCTGGAGAACTGGAAGTAAACACAAGGGATTTTAAAGTGCATTTAAGTCATTCTCCCACACCTCAGGCTGCAATGTGAAAGCAGCTTTATATTCTTATGTTTATGCACCTGCCTTATTTTCAGTTACGCCGGGAACAGGTGGTATTTACTGATGGAAAGTAGTGAATATTTAGTATACCTTGCCCTAGTCACAACTTTTTATCTGTATGATCTTAGAACTTAGTTTTTCACTTTCCAGCTTAACCTGTCTAATATTTTTAATTAACATAGCCATATTTTAATACTGTGCATTGTCTTATACTGTCTATAACCAAACCACCCCGTTTGCTGTCAATTGTGACTCTCGCCTCTGAGTCAGAAGGTTGTGGGTTCAAGTCCCACTCCAGAGACTTGAGCACATAATCTAGGCTGACCCTTCAGTGCAATACTGAGGGAATGCTGCACTGTCGGAGGTGCTGTCTTTTGGAAGAGACGTGAAAGTAAAAGTTCCCATGGCACTATTTCGAAGAAGAGCAGGGAGAGTTCTCCTCAGTGTCCTGGTCAATATTTATCCCTCAACCAACATCACTGAAACAGATTATCCGGTAATTTAAATCGTTGCTGTTTGTGGGATTCTGCTGTGCATAAATTGGCTGTTGGGTTTCCCTACATTACAACATGACTACACTTCAAAAGTACTCCATTGGCTGTAAAGTGCTTTGGGACGTTCTGAAGTCGTGAAAGGTGCTATATAAACAAGTTCTTCGTCTTCGGGAGAGCAGGATTGTCTGATTCGCAGGCGCCTCTAAAGGACTCAAGTGCAATTCATCGGTTGATCCACTGGGGGGCACCATTGCATGATACAGGATACGTCATGGAACCAACCAGGGAACAGGCGATTTTAGATCTTGTATTATGTAATGAGACAGGTTTAATTAGTAATCTCGCAGTAAAAGAACCTCTGGGGAAGAGTGATCATAATATGATAGAATTTCACATTCAGTTTGAAAGTAACGAACTTATGTCAGAAACTAGAGTCTCATACCTATGTAATTGGCTTTATTTAAGTTTGAGGGGCAAGTTGTCAAAGGTAGATTGGGAAATTAGATTAAAGGGTATGACGGTAAATAAGCAATGGCAAACATTTAAAGAAATATTTTAATATTCTCAACGAATATACATTCCATTGAGAAATAAAAACTTCACGGGAAAAGTGATCCACCCGTGGCTAGCTAAAGAAGTTAAGGGAGTATCAGATTGAAAGAAGGGGCCGATAATGTTGGCAAGAAGAGTAATAAGCCTGGAGATTGGGAGAGTTTTAGAAACCAACAAAGGACTACCAAAAAATTGATAAAAAGGGAGAAAATAGTATATGAAAGTAAACTAACAAGAAATATAAAAACGGATTGTAAGAGCATCTACAAGTATGTAAAAAGGAAGAGAGTAGCGAAAGTAAACGTTTTTCCCTTAGAGGCTGAGACAGGAGAAATTATAATGGGGAAACAGGAAATGGCAGATGCGTTAAACAAATATTTCGTATCTGTCCTCACAGTAGAAGACACAAAAAGCGTACCAAAAGTAATGGGGAACCAAGGAGTATATGAGAGTGAGGAACTTAAAACAATTGATATCACTAGAGGAAAAAGTACTGGACAAACTAATGGGACTAAAAGCCGACAAATCCCCTGGACCTGATGGCCTGCATTCTAGGGTTCTAAAAGAGGTGGCTGCAGAGATAGTGGATGCATTGGTGGTGATCTTCCAAAAATCTCTAGATTCTGGAACGGTCCCAGTGGACTGGAAGGTAACAAATGTTACCCCGCTATTCAAGAAGGGAGGGAGAGAGAAAACAGGGAACTACAGGCCAGTTAGCCTGACATCGGTCGTCGGGAAAATGCTGGAATCCATTATTAAGGAGGTGGTAACAGGGCACTTAGAAAATCATAATATGATTAGGCAGAGTCACATGGTTTTATGGAAAGGAAATCATGTTTGACAAATTTGTTAGAGTTTTTTGAGGATGTAATTAGCAGGGTATATAAAGGGAACCAGTGGATATAGTACATTTGGATTTTCAAAAGGCATTCGATAAGGTGCCACATAAAAGGTTGTGACACAAGGTAAGGGCTCATGGGATTGGGTGTAATATATTAGCATGGATAGAGGATTGGTTAAAGGACAGAAAACAGAGAGTAGGGATAAACAGGTCATTATCAAGTCGGCAGGCTGTAACTAGTGGGGTACCACAAGGATCGGTGCTTGGGCCTCAGCTATTTACAATCTATATTAATGAATTAGATGAAGGGACTGAGTGTAATGTATCCAAGTTTGCTGACAATACAAAGCTAGGTGGAAAAGTAAGCAGTGAGCAGGACACAAAGAGTCTGCAAAGGGATATGGACAGATTAAGTGAGTGGGCAAGAAGGTGGCAGATGGAGTATAATGTGGGGAAATGTGAGGTTATTCACTTTGATAGGAAGAATAGAAACTATTAAATGTTGGTGTTCAGACAGACTTGTGTGTCCTTGTACAAGAAACACAAAAAGTAAGTATGCAGGTACAGCAGGCAATTAGGAAAGTAAATGGCATGTTGGCCTTTATTGCAAGGGGTTGGAGTACAAGAGTAAGGAAGTCTTACTACAGTTGTACAGGGCTTTAGTGAGACCTCACCTGGAGTATTGCGTACAGTTTTGGTCTCCTTATCTAAGAAAGGATATACTTGCCTTGGAGGTGGTACAACAAAGGTTCACTAGATTAATTCCTGGGATAATAGATTGTCCTATGAGGAGAGGTTGAGTAGAATGGGCCTATTCTCTCTGGAGTTTAGAAGAATGGGAAGTGATCTCATTGAAACATATAAGATTCTGAGGGGGGCTTGACAGGGTAGATGCTGAGAGATTGTTTCCCCTGCCTAGAGAGTCTAGAACTAGGGGGCATAGTCGCAGGATATGGGGTCGGCCATTCAAGACTGAGATGAAGAGGAATTTCTTCACTCAGAGGGTTGTGAATCTTTGGAATTCTCTACCCCATAGGACTGTGACTGATGCTAGTCATTGAATATATTCAAGGCTGAGATGGATGGATTTTTGGGCTCTAGGGGAATCGAGGGATATGGGGATCAGGCGGGAAAGTGGAGTTGAGGTCAAAGATCAGTCCTGATCTGATTGAGTGGCAGAGCAGGCTCGAGAGGCCGTATGGCCTACTCCTGCTCCTATTTCTTAGGTTCTTATGAAGCCCTCCTAAGGCAGTTTCACCTCCCACTGTAAGTGAGACCTTCCCTACAGGTGCAGTTTAAACTTGGATCTTGGCCTGTGGTTTTCACAGAACAGTAGATGTAATCACAGAATGAGAATGACAAAACACCAGTAAAAGTCCCAAAATCCCATGTAATAAAATTGGAATTTGACTTAATCAGTCATCATAAACCTTTGAATTTCCCTCCAGCTGCTTTGACATTTAAATAAATATCTTTGCAATATCATTCAGTTTTCAGGATGAATTCAACCTGAGTAAAGAAAGAAAGACTTGCATTTCTGTCATGCCTATCACAACCCCAGGATGCCCCAAAGCGCTTTCTAACCAATGAAGTACTTTTGAAGTGTCGTCAACAGCCAATTTGCAAGATCCCACATACAACAATGAGATAATGACCAGATAATCCGTTTTTAGTAATGTTAATTGAGCAATAAATATTGGCCAGGACACCAGTGAGAACTGCCCTGCTCTTCTTTGAATAGTGTCATGGAATCTTTTTACTTCCACCTGAAAGGGCAGACGGGGCCTCAGATTAACAACTCATCCAAAAGACAGCACCTCCGACAGTGCAGCACTCCCTCAGTACTGCACCGGGGCGTCAGCCTCAATTTTGTGCCCAAGTCGCTGAAAGTGGGACTTGAACCCACGATCTTCTCGCTCAGAGGCGAGAGTGCTACCATCGAGCCAAGGCAGAGGCTTATATGGAACTAATGGGTTGAGTATTCACAGTGTTTGAATTTTGAAGTGGCCGTTGCAAAATTCATTCAATTCTAACGGAACTTCTAACATTATCCGTCTGTTTAAGCCCTGGATAATTCAAATGAGTGTTGCCCAACTGAAAGAGGAAAGAAACAACTTGTGATTATGTAGATCCCTTCACACCTTCAGGATGCCCCAAAGAGTTTTACAACCAAAGGGATACTAAGGTGGTTAAGGAGCGGCAGAACTAAGAGGTTGAACTAAACTCTGATCTCAATGGGAAGAATAAACACTCACTGCAGGTGTGCTTTTAAAGGATTCCCAGATATCCCTGACTAATGACCACAAATCTTTTGATGGTTCCAGATTTAGTTCATCTGTTATCAAGTTCCCTCCTAAGTAAATAGTGAAAAATAAATCTTTTGTCTTTTGAAGTGCAGCATGCACCCATGTGCGGAGTGATTACTCATTGACTCAGAGATCTGTGCCCTGGAAAATTCCTGAAAAGGGTTGTCATTCAGGAGTTTCTGACTTCTACGTGAATTATTAAAGGAATTCTACAGAAAAGAACACCTCCCTTGCACAAAATGACCTCTAAAGCATTGTTATGCCTTCAGTTAATTTCCTTGTAGACCAATGATTCAGTTGTGTAGTACTGATCCTTGCAAACCAGGAATGGCCAGATTTGATCCCTGATCAGTGCTGAGTTCATAGAATCTTACAGCACAGAAGGAGGCCATTCGGTCCATTGTGCCTGTGCTGGGTCTTTGGACAGAGTTATCCTATTAGCCTTGCTGGGTGTCTGTACATTACTCAGGTTGAATTCATTCTCAAAACCCAATGATATTGCAAAAATACTTAGTTGGCTGATCTTGCACCGCGATAGCTAGGGTGCTACAACTAGCCTCCCTTAGAGAGTCATCAAGCAGTTCGGGTTCTCATTCCTGCTTATTATCCAGTAGTGCTAGAAATTACTAGTGTGTTGATGCAGGGTGAAGGCAGGATCTGGCTTGGCTGTGATAATCATTGATAGCCCCCACAGTTGAATATCTGGGCTTGCACCTGAAGAACAGACAGTTGGGCAAGACAATGGAGACCACTGCCTGTGGAAACGTACCTCAACATTAGGCAGTGCCTCCAGGACAGGAAGGGAGAAAGTGGAGGGAAAAACAAGTGCGATACTGGAAATGACTCTGGACTTCCCAGTGTTGCTCCTGGGCAGAATATAACATGCACTTCAATAAATGATGGGTAGGAAATGCCAGTTTTGATGCGTCACCGCACCAGTACTCTTTTGTGCCATGATGAGTTGGGCTTCAGTGACCTTAACAACGGCTTCAGTGACCCTAACAACGGCTACAGGGTTAAATTCTGTTAATTTTGTGTTACAACAGCACATTTTGAGACCATTAAGAATTCCTTGTTATGTTCATCTCGCCCTATTTGCTGTGAGATGTTTACTTTATGTTGCAACATGAAGGAGCAGGCGAGATGTTATTAATATCAACACAGGAACTGGGTGTTGCAGTGAGTTAGATATTGACCTGTTACCTCCGGGGCCAGGGTTTCACATCCAGTCTCTCTCACTGTTGGATGTAAGGGCCTTACATGAAATCAGTTGGGAGGCCTCAATCCAGTTCCTAATGGCCAAGAGCCCACAACTGTTTGGAATGAATTGACTGTCTTATCAGAGGGCCCACAGGATGGGCTTGTTGGTAATGGAAAAAATCACACTGATGCACTAGGGAGGCACTCTTCTAGGGCTAAGACCACACTGTTGGGACAAAGTAAAGGCTTTAGTCTGCATCTAGTTGTGGCATACCTCGCCTCCCGCGTGACTGTGTGGGCCTGCTATGAAATATGTTCCATCACACGCATACACGCAACTTAACTAAATTACAGTGTATAATTGCCTGAAAGGGCGGTGGAAGCAGATTCAGTAGTAACTTTCAAAAATAAATTGGATATCTAGTTGAAAAGGATAAATTTGCAGGGATATGGGATTAGAGCAGGAGAGCGGGACTAATTGGATAGCTCTTTCAACGAGCCGACACAGGCATGATGGGCTGAATGACCTCGTTCTATGCTGTATGATTCTATGAATTCTTTTTAAAAATGGTATTTATGCCATGACTACAACAGCAATCCTACACCGCCCTGTAGAATACCAGCAACTTATATTAGAAAAATTCTATATGCATCATCTGATCAATAAATATAATGAACGAACCAATGGGTTGGATATCCGAAAATGTTTCCAATTTTCTTTAATAAAAGATACCCCATTTCCTTATTTTTGTCAGTAGGGAAGATATGAGGGTAGATTTGTGCCTTTGTGGCCTGGGCAGTAACCTGGTGGAGCACATCGCCCGCACATTATAGAACCCGCCTGATTTTCATTCCATTGATTTCGTAAAGGGTGGAGAGTTCACTCCACCAAATTCCGGAGAATAGTGGACCTGTGGAACAAGTTGCCGGTTCGTGTGGTGAACGCTGATTCGCTGTATTCCTTCAAGCGAGAGCTGGACCAGTTTCTGGCTGGGGTGGAGGTCACCTCATACAAGAGGTAGGTATCCTGTAACGTAAATCAAGGCCAATATGATCTCCTGGACTAGTTTCGATTGCCCAAGGAGGGCTGGAGAGGAATTTTCCAATTGTTTCCCCTAATTGGCCTGGGTTGTTTTATCTCTTTTTTTTGCCTCTCCCAGGAGATTACATGGCTTTGGGCAGGTGGGATGTGTTATGTATTGTGATACACAAAGCATCATAACTGTGTGGGACAGACTGGATGGACCAGTAGGTCTTTTCCTATCTGTCATTTTTGTATGTTCGTATTATCGCCCAGGCCGTTAAGACAAAAATATAACTCCATGGGATCACCATATGAGCTACACCAGGGAAGCTCTCCATGTTCCTTCTAGATTCCTGGCCCATTTGTGTCTGTGTGTTGGAGGAACATTCAAATAACATTATTAAAATTCACTTTTCACTAAAATTCGTTCAGTAACAACTTGCATTTATATAGCACCTTTAACATAGGAAAATATCCCAAGGTGCTTCACAGGAGCGTAATCAGACAAAAATTGACACTGAGCCAAAGAATGGGCTATTAGGACGGTTTGGTCAAGGAGGTAGTTTTTAAGGAGGGTCTTAAAGGAGGAAAGAGAGGTAAAGTGGCGGAGAAGTTTAGGGAGGGAATTCCAGAGCTTACGGCCTAGACAGCTGAAGGCATGGCCACCAATGGTGGGGCAAAGGGAATGGGGGATGCATATGAGTTGGAGGAGCGCAAACTATGCTGAAGGTTGCAGGGCTGGAGGAAATTACCGAAATGGGGAGGGGTTTGAAGACACAGTAAATAAAGTAGTGTCGTGTCATTATAAATACATTTTAAATTTGGCCTTTGCTCTTGTACTTCAGTCATCCAGTCTGCCATCAATCGCCTGGTGTGCTGCAGGGGGTACTTTGAACATGATGACGATGGTTTTATTTGTTTGTTTGTGGTAAATCTGTGCTGCAGGTAAGCGGTAGTGAGATGGAAAGGGGCCTCCCTTTGAGTCACTCTCTGGAAACATTCCTAGCATTCACCCCACTAATGGTGCACATTCTGCTGGTTGAACTACCTACCCTTATTCAAATTTAGTATTGGGAAACTGAATTCATCAGTCTGTTTTGAACTTTGTTTATGAATGTTTTTCTCTACTACTTCTGAAATGCAGGAATGTAGCCAAACAATTCAATCACCTATTGGATGGACAGCTTGTGTGTTGCCCTAGTTACACTTAGCTTGGCAGTAAGTTTGTTGTGTCACAGGACTGAACCCAGGCGAGGTTTTGCTGTGGGTATAAAATCTGAACAATGTGTCACTCAGTACAACACCTGGAATGCATAGGAACAGGAGTAGGCCATTCAACCCCTTGAGCTCCGCCATTCAGTTAGATCAAGCCTGATCTGTACCTCAACTCCATTTACCTGCCTGAGCTCCATCTCCCTTGATACCCTTACCCAGCAAAAAAGAAGCAGATAAAAATAAAACTAATGCAGGATTGCAAAGGACAAGGCAGAATCTTAGTAACTGGACTGAAACAGTCAGGAGTTAATCTCTTAGTCTGCACCTACACCACACTACCTGACTGAGACTGGTGGCTGTAGAATGCAAAGGGCAGCCTGCAAGACCCAAGTTATACTGTGGCCTGTAAACACTGGTCGCCAGGAGGGAGCTCTGCAGATAGGTACTTACACGCATAGACACTGCTTCACACCCCCATTGGCTGTTTTTAAATGTTAGGAACACAGATAGGAGCTTCCACTTTCTTGTAACATTGAGAAAGACCCTGCAGTAAGTTTAAAAAGTGGAGGGGTGGAGTGAGGGGGCGGTGTGGAGAGGAGGAGGGGTGCAAACCGATTTTTTTGTTTTCATTGAAGTCAGTGGAAATGAAAATCGGGAGAGATGCAGAACGGGCTGCCGATTCGCTGCCACCTGTTTTATACTATTGCACAAAGTCAAAGTCTACCCCAGTGTGTTCAGGAGATAAGGACGGAAAATTGGAAGGGTTTTTATCAGCTTCTAGCACTCCCATATGATTTACTTCAATCCTGATGGTACTTCCTTTTACACAGTGCTTCAGACTTCATGCAGGAAATGTAGCAAATTGATACTGCCGAATTAAAGTCAAATCATTATGCTGGGATGATGACTCACTCATGACTTATTTAATAACAATAAAATGGTATAAACTTTGTTTCTACAAAATAATTTCACTTGCACACAGCTGTCTATGTAATTGCTATAGTTAGAGGTTACACATATACACCTGTTACACAAAGACCTGACTCAAGTGAATTATAGCATAATGCTCTTTTTATCGATGCTTGCTTTTTCCTCTTGTCTCCTGAAAGTCTTGCTGGGCATATTTCCATGGATACTGACAGCCCTCGGCATCTCGCCCAAAAAGCCACTCTTCATGCGTGAGCTTGGACAGTGAGTGATAGGAAGCTGTTTGACCATGAGAGTCGTCACAGTTGACCCTCATCTTGCCCTTACCCAGCATTCACACAGGCGCACTTCCAGCAGGAGTTGCAGGGTAGCGATAAAGAGGGTAAATCCTGGCTGATCTTCCTACTGAGGTACCCTAACTTCTGCCATGGCTGAGGTCAACTAACTGTACACGGATCAGGAACTGAGCCTGGGGCCTGCTGCTCTTTATGGATTACTGCCACACTGGCCAGTGCCTTTATGCACTTTCACTACTGGGTGTTGGGGGGGTGTGGGGGGGGGGGTTTATAAAATTCTGCCTGAGGTCTTCTGTATAAAATTAGATAATGCACAGAAGCTTTCACAAGGTAAACATACAAGTGCTGGCAGACCTACAGCAGGCATTATGTTATATTACTGATTTTACTGATAATAGACAGAGAATTATGAGAAGTAAAACAATTTTTCATTCACATTGCAATTCTCAGTTCCTCTAAAGAGATTCCTTCGGGCCAGTTTGTTTAAAATCAGGAATTCACAGCTTGTAGGTAGAAATTTTATAATAAATATGCATGCTTCTTGCTATCCAACATGGCAATGGTTGGAGGTTAGATTCCTGTCTTCCCCTCCAGCTTTCTCCTTTCCTTACCTGAAGGTGCTGACTCCTGCTGAGATGCAGGCGCCAGCAACTCTTCAACACCTGGTCCTTTTTGTATGTAATTTTAGAGATTGTCATTAAGCTATTCAACTGCAGCAGTATCACAACCTAGCCCAGTTGTTTCCTCACCCAACACCGCACACGTGCACTTGATAGCAATTTGGAGAAAGAACGAAATTGCATTTATATAGTGACTTTCATGATCATAGAAGAAGTTACAACATGGAAACAGGCCCATCGGCCCAGCATGTCCTTGTCGCCCAGTTTATACCACTAAGCTAGTCCCAATTGCCTGCACTTGGCCCATATCCCTCTATACCCACCTTACCCATGTAACTGTCCAAATGCTTTTTAAAAGACAAAATTGTACCCGCCTCTACTACTGCCTCTGGCAGCTCGTTCCAGACACTCACCACCCTTTGAGTGAAAAAATTTCCCCTCTGGACCCTTTTGTATCTCTCCCCTCTCACCTTCAATCTATGTCCCTTCGTTATAGACTCCCCTACCTTTGGGAAAAGATTTTGACTATCTACCTTATCTATGCCCCTCATTATTTTATAGACTTCTATAAGATCACCCCTTAACCTTCTACTCTCCAGGGAAAAAAGTCCCAGCCTATCTAACCTCTCCCTATAAGTCAAACCATCAAGTCCTGGTAGCATCCTAGTAAATCTTTTCTGCACTCTTTCTAGTTTAATAATATCCTTTCTATAATAGGGTGACCAGAACTGTACACAGTATTCCAAGTGTGGCCTTACTAATGTCTTGTACAACTTCAACAAGACATCCCAACTCCTGCATTCAATGTTCTGACCAATGAAACCAAGCATGCCGAATGCCGCCTTCACCACCCTATCCACCTGTGACTCCACTTTCAAGGAGCTATGAACCTGTACTCCTAGATCTCTTTGTTCTATAACTCTCCCCAACGCCCTACCATTAACGGAGTAGGTCCTGGCTCGATTCGATCTACCAAAATGCATCACCTCACATTTATCTAAATTAAACTCCATCTGCCATTCAACTGCCCACTGGCCCAATTTATCAAGATCCCGTTGCAATCCTAGATAACCTTCTTCACTGTCCACAATGCCACCAATCTTGGTGTCGTCTGCAAACTTACTAACCATGCCTCCTAAATTCTCATCCAAATCATTAATATAAATAGCAAATAACAGCGGACCCAGCACCGATCCCTGAGGCACACTGCTGGACACAGGCCTCCAGTTTGAAAAACAACCCTCTACAACCACCCTCTGTCTTCTGTCATCAAGCCAATTTTGTATCCAATTGGCTACCTCACCTTGGATCCCGTGAGATTTAACCTTATGGGGCAAGACTGGCAGCTCAATATTCCGGGGTACAGAATCTTCAGGCGAGACAGAGGGGGAGGTATAAGAGGGGGTCGCAATATTAATTAAAGAATCAATTACTGCCATAAGGAGGGATGATATATTAGCAGGTTCCTCTAATGAGGCCATATGGGTGGAGCTTAAAAAGGGGGCAAGCACTTTGATGGGAGTGTACTATAGGCCCCCAAACAGTCAGGGGGAGATAGAGGAACAGATATGTAGGCAAATCTCAGAAAATTGTGCAAATAATAGGGTAATAATAGTGGGGGATTTCAACTTCCCCAATATTAACTGGGATACTCAGAGTGTAAAAGGCTTAGAGGGTACAAAATTCTTAACGTGCATCCAGGAGAGCTTTTTGAGCCAGCATGTAGAAAGTCCTACAAGAGAGGGGGCGGTACTGGACCTAATTCTAGGGAATGTGGCCGGCCAAGTGGAAGAAGTGCTAGTAGGTGAGCACTTTGGTGACAGTGACCATAATTCGGTGAGATTTAAGGTGGTCATGGAAAAGGATAGGGAGGGGCCGGAAATAAAGGTTCTAAATTGGGGGAAGGCCGATTTTAATAGGATAAGGCAGGATCTGGCCAAAATGGACTGGGATCAGCTGCTTGTAGGAAAATCCGCATCGGAGCAATGGGAGTCTTTCAGAAGGGAGATTGAGACCATACAATGGCAACATGTTCCCGTAAAGGTCAAGGGTGGTTCCAAGAACTCCAGGGAAGCTTGGATATACGGGAATGGATTAGGAAAAAAAGGAGGGCTTTTGGCAGATACAAAAGGCTAAAGACGGAGGAAGCCCTAGAGGAGTACAAAAAGTGCAGGGGGATACTTAAAAAAGAAATTAGGAGATCAAGGAGGGGCCATGAAATAACACTGACGAGCAAAATAAAGGAAAATCCTAAGATGTTTTATAAGTATATTAAGGGTAAGAGGATGACTAGGGAAAAAATAGGGCCCATTAGGGACAAAAATGGCAATCTGTGTGTGGAGCCGGCAGATGTAGGAGGGGTTCTAAATGAATTTTTTGCATCTGTTTTCACTATGGAGAAGGACGATGTAGACATAGAAATACGACAGGGGGACTGTGATATACTCGAACATATTAACATCGAGCGGGAGGAGGTATTGGCGGTTTTCGCAGGCCTAAAAATGGATAAATCCCCAGGCCCGGACGAAATGTATCCCAGGCTACTGTGTGAGGCAAAGGAGGAGATTGCGGGGGCTCTAACACACATATTCAGAACCTCTCTGGCCACAGGGGATGTGCCAGAGGACTGGAGAACCGCTAATGTAATACCATTATTCAAGAAGGGGAGTAGGGAAAAACCGGGGAACTACAGGCCAGTGAGCCTAACATCAGTGGTAGGAAAATTATTGGAAAAAATTCTGAAGGACAAAATTAGTCTCCACTTGGAGAAGCAAGGATTAATCCGGGATAGTCAACATGGCTTTGTCAAGGGAAGATCATGTCTGACTAATTTGATTGAATTTTTTGAGGGGGTGACTAGGCGTGTGGATGAGGGTAACGCAGTGGATGTGGTATACATGGATTTCAGTAAGGCCTTCGATAAAGTCCCCCACAGGAGACTGGTCAAGAAGGTACGAGCCCATGGAATCCAGGGTGCCTTGGCACTTTGGATAAAAACTGGCTTAGTGGCAGAAGGCAGAGGGTGATGGTCGAAGGTTGTTTTTGTGACTGGAAGCCTGTGGCCAGTGGGGTACCACAGGGATCGGTGCTGGGTCCCTTGCTGTTTGTGGTCTACATTAATGACTTGGATATGAATGTAAAAGGTATGATCAGTAAGTTCGCTGATGATACAAAAATTGGTAGGGTGGTAAATAGCGAGGAGGATAGCCTCAGTCTGCAGGACGATATAGATGGGTTGGTCAGATGGGCGGAACAGTGGCAAATGGAATTTAACCCGGAAAAGTGCGAGGTGATGCACTTTGGAGGGACTAACAAGGCAAGGGAATACACAATGAATGGGAGGACCCTAGGCAAGACAGAGGGTCAGAGGGATCTTGGTGTGCAAGTTCACAGATCCCTGAAGGCGGCGGAACAGGTAGATAAGGTGGTAAAGAAGGCATATGGGATACTTGCCTTTATTAGCCGAGGCATAGACTATAAGAGCAAGGAGGTTATGATGGAGCTGTATAAAACACTGGTTAGACCACAGCTGGAGTACTGTGTGCAGTTCTGGTCGCCACACTACAGGAAGGATGTGATCGCTTTGGAGAGGGTGCAGAGGAGATTCACCAGGATGTTACCAGGGCTGGAGCGCTTCAGCTATGAAGAGAGACTGGGAAGATTGGGTTTGTTTTCCTTGGAGCAGAGGAGGCTGAGGGGGGACATGATTGAGGTGTACAAAATTATGAGGGGCACAGATAGGATGGATACTAAGGAGCTTTTTCCCTTCGTTGAGGGTTCTATAACAAGGGGACATAGATTCAAGGTAAAAGGCGGGAGGTTTAGAGGGGATTTGAGAAAGAACTTTTTCACCCAGAGGGTGGTTGGAGTCTGGAACTCACTGCCTGAAAGGGTTGTGGAGGCAGGAACCCTCACAACATTCAAGAAGCATTTGGATGAGCACTTGAAATGCCATAGCATACAAGGCTACGGACCAAATGCTGGAATATGGGATTAGAGTAGACAGGGCTTGATGGCCGGCGCGGACACGATGGGCCGAAGGGCCTCTATCCGTGCTGTATAACTCTGTGACTCTATGTAACGACCTACCATGCGGTACCTTTTCAAAGGCTTTGCTGAAGTCCATGTAGACCACGTCTACTGCACAACCCTCATCTATCTTCTTGGTTACCCCTTCAAAAAACTCAATCAAATTCGTGAGATATGATTTTCCTCTCACAAAACCATGCTGACTGTTCCTAATCAGTCCCTGCCTCTCCAAATGCCCGTAGATCCTGTCCTCAGAATACCCTCTAACAACTTACCCACTACAGATGTCAGGCTCACCGGTCTGTAGTTCCCAGGCTTTTCCCTGCCGCCCTTCTTAAACAAAGGCACAACATTTGCTACCCTCCAATCTTCAGGCACCTCAGCTGTCGATGATTCAAATATCCCTGCTCGGGGACCCGCAATTTCCTCCCTAACCTCCCATAACGTCCTGGGATACATTTCATCAGGTCCCGGAGATTTATCTAGCTTGATGCGCGTTAAGACTTCCAGCACCTCCCTCTCTGTAATATGTACACTCCTCAAGACATCACTATTTATTTCCCCAAGTTCCCTAACATCCATGCCTTTCTCAACCGTAAATACCGATGTGAAATATTCATTCAGGATCTCACCCATCTCTTGTGGTTCTGCACATAGATGACCTTGTTGATCCTTAAGAGGCCCTACTCTCTCCCTAGTTACTCTTTTGCCCTTTATGTATTTTGCCTCCTTCTTCTTTTTGACTAGGGCCTCAATCTCCCGAGTCATCCAAGGTTCCCTACTTCTACCAGCCTTGCCCTTCACTTTATAAGGAATGTGCTTACCCTGAACCCTGGTTAATCTCAGGACATCCCAAAGTGTTTTACAGCGAGTTAAGTACTTTTGAAATGTAGTTGCTGTTGTAATTTAGGAAACATGGCAGACAATTTGCACACAGCAAGCTCCCACAAACAGCAATGAGATAATGACCAGATAACCTGTTTTTTTAGTGATGTTGGTTGAGGGATAAATATTGGCCAGGACACCAGGGAGAACTTCCCTGCTCGTCTTCAAAATAGTGCCATGGAATCTTTTTTCATGAGAACTTTGGCTAATTTCTTTCATTCCTCCCTTAGCCTAGGGAGTGCTGCAGTTATAACATTCCTATTGCTGTTTTGGCTTAGATTAAACAAGAGGTTTGAAGTTGGAACCTTTCTTATCCAAATGTTTCACACAAGGCAATGTACTCACCAACACATCTATCACAGAAGTTATGTAATCATAGATTATCTTTTCAGTATCTTTTCTATCTTCCTGGTTGCTGGCACTGACTTTAGGATAGAAAGATAATTATCAGACTAGTGGATGCCATAGGGGAAACAAGGTTGGGTGGTGCTCGGCAGTGCATCATTACTGTATGTGTACGCTGCATTCCTGAGCTGCTTATGGTATTGATGAGACTTGGAAATGCCTAGTTATATTTGTGCTGTCAGTTCACCACATGCAATGCCACGCCCAGAATCCGACATCCTGCACAGCTTCCTCCCTCACAGTCAGCTGCAGTCTGCAGAGGTCATATCCAAAATCAAAGTCTCCAGCCTCACCATGAATCTTTTGTCAACACTTTCACAGGCATTAGATGCGTCATCACAAGGTGCAGTCAGGAAAGTGCCACATCTGTGTGGCATTCCATGCGTGAAATACATGTTAAAAAATGTCATTTAAATTAGCACTTTTGCCTCAAAATTCGGCTGTTTGAATATCGGCATATGAAATATCAAGATATGGATGCTTAACATGTTCCTATGAAGCCTTGTTTTCAGATTTTATTTTAAATAAGTTAGCACATCCAGAAAATAGCGAACAAGGGAATTTTATATTGAAGGTACCAAGCCCTTGTATGTGAATGTTCATTGCCTAATTTTAAGGTGTTTAAAGGCTTAAGCGCTGGAAACCGTCGCAAGGGGAATGCACGCCCGAAGGCATTGGCCTGAGGCTCACTGGAAATTGGGCCTTGTTTGCATAAAACGGACGAGTTGCAGATGCCAATCGGGCTGGCAGTCGCCATTAGTACTAGAATGGAGCCAGGAGGAGCGCTCCTGTTCCTCCTGGCTCCACGTTAACGTAAGTTTAAAAAAAAAAGTTAGCTTTACCTTTTCGACAATGGGGACAGAAGAACTGCAACATCCTTATTGGATTTAGAAGTATCTGTGAGAGGTAGGCTTAGTATACTCCAGCCTATCCTATTTTGGATGCATCCTCCTTCCCTTTGGCCATATTTGCATTATTTGTGTGGTGACAAATTTGTTGCTAACTAGCTTCGTAGATTTAGGAGGAAATTTTCCAGGTTGGTCATTTTAAAGCTGACTTCTCCCATTCTAGGCGTGGTCTCATTTGGCCGTCATTGGTGCTGATTCAAGTTTGCCAAGTTAGGATTCAAATGGTGGGAAAAAAGCAGCAATTAGACCAATTAATGGTTGGGTGGATCCAATTAATTTTAATTGTGTTGCATTTTCAAAATAGTTCAAAATGTGTGCACATTAAGGTGTAAGTCACACCCATAGAAGGACTAAAAGGGCACACTAGTGGGTAAACCCACCAGGACGGTAGCAATAGGGCAGTAGCTCTTATCTTGGTTACCATTGACATTTGAGGGGAGGAATGGAATGAATGGGAAGTTAAGGACAATCTGATTGACTCTAGCTAATAGACTCTAATGCCAGGAAAGAAACTTTGTACATCAGTCTGCCTGATACCAGCTCACTTACACTGATCCTTCACACAAACTTCAGACCCATATGAATGATTACAGATAAATAATGACTAGGATAAATTAAACTACCAGCCATAGGAGAGGTGGTCCTTCTCCATTGTCCCACCTACACAATCCCTATTAAGTAAGACCCACTGATGCTTTTATGTCGAGTGAAAAGTACCTTTAACCGAGAGAACAAAGGCAAACCTCTTGTCTTCGTTGAACGAGTATTAAATGCGCTCCCTGTGTATACTCGAAGGTCTTAACCTCTGGAACCTCTGTCTTTGTACGTGCGCAAATGTCCTTTGTGCTCTCCAGTGAAAGGTGACTCATCCAACAATGGGCTTTCAATCTGTCGTGAGAGAGTGATAGAGATATAAGCAGCAGCATTCCCCGATGATGGAGTATCAGAACACACAAACCAACGAGAGCAAATGGCCTTCAGAAGTTCCCTAGGGCCTCTGACGACAGGGACAGGCTGCTGATCACTACATTTAAGAACATAAGAAAGCATGGAAAGTAGCCAATCAACTCATCAAGTTTACAACTTCCACTATCTGTGTGCAATCAGCCCCATCATCATCTGTACCAAACCCATTTAATCTCTTGAGAGAAAGTTCTGCATTACTTCCTGATCTCTGACGATAATCTTCAGAAGATTCATCCATCCGACCATACCCGTGGTCTGCTATCCTCCATAGATGACATTCTAAGGTTCCAGCCCCCAGCAGTAAAGGAACCACTGTATCCCATAGCGAATTCAATCATCTCAGTCCTCACATTTTTAGACCATGATGCTGGGAGATCGCAAGTGGACTGAGTTATTCTGAAGCCGGATTGCCAATCAGATTACCCTGATTGGTGGAAGAATCGCTAATATTGCAATTCTACTGCCAATTGAAAAATAAAATTAAACTTACAATTAACTTCAAGGGCCCTGTGTCCCCACTGTGTCTGACATTTTGAATGGGACGAGCAGACTGCAGTCAGATTTTTCTTCCCACCGGGAGTCTGACACTGCTTGCCAGGGAGTCTGTTCTAATGATGGATGCACTTGGGGAGAGATTAAACTCGTGGGGTGAGAGGTGTGCCTGACAATGTCTGCAAGGGGGAGAGCAAGCTCCTTCCAATTTTATTGGTGGTTCTTTAGTTTTTCAAAAATGGTGTAGATGGGGCTCTTGTTGAGGCCTCCTGGGAAAAGGGAGTGAAATTGAAAAAACAGGCAGCATCACTCGCCTGTCATTCAGTCCCATTGACTTCAATGCGCTGTTGTATAACTGGCTGCAAATGTAATTTCGCCTGATTTGCTCCCCCTGACCAAGTCCAGTTTCACCCCCTGTGACACTGAGGCCCTTTTCCCTACGTTTACCCCATAGCCAGATTTAGCCTGGCTTTTGTACACCATTTTCATTTCTATGGCACTGGTGGGCAACGGCCACTTCTGTGAGTCAGAGATAATAATAGAGGAGTAACGAGAAAATGTACATTCTCCCATAACCAATGCCTCTGACAGTAACTCGATGGAAAGTGCACAGGAAGCAGCTTTACTGGGACGCTTCCTGGTTCTGCTCACTGTCTGCATCCCACGAGAGCAGCAGGATATCCCTTTATGTTATTGAACTTTTTATTTAAATTATTATTGAATGAGATTTTCAGTCAGGCTTTGTAACCTTAATAAATAACTTTCCTTTTTAAAAAAAATGTTAACTTCTCATTTCTGTAATTTTCCATGTATAACCTGGAGTTCTCCCTGCCTCTTAAATGGATAGAACTTGTGCCTAGATGTGAAAAGACTATTCAAAATGTTGACCTTTATATTTGTATGGTTTGAAATACGGTTAAAATGGAGGCTGCTCTCCCTTCATTTCAATGGAAATAAAAATTGGGAGATATGTATAACGGGCAGCTGAATTGATATCGCCTGTTTTACACTATTGCCCAAAGTCACAATTACCCCCATTTAGTTATTGAGGCCTTTCCCCAGTGGTTTTCCTGGCTTGGCTGTTGAATATTATCTTTACTAGTTCTGAATTAATTAAATCTCTTTTAATCACCCAGTAAATTCATCTCAATATAATCGAAAGCAAAATACTGCGGATGCTGGAAATCTGAAAAGGAGTTCTGATGAAAGGTCATCGACCTGAAACGGTAACTCTGTTTCTCTCTCCGCAGCTGCTGCCTGACCTGCTGTTACCAGCATTTTCTGTTTTTATTTCAATATAATCTAAACAAGGCAGTGTACACAAAACCACCTCCTGAGCTGGTTTCACTTTCACCATTTTGCTTTCATCCAAGTACAAGCAGATTAAAGATAGAAGATTAATTGATGATTTAATTGAGGTGTTTAAGATGATTGAAGGAATTGATAGGGTAGATACAGAGAAACTATTTCCTCTGGTGGGAGAGTCCACAACAAGGGGGCATAATCTTAAGCATTTAAGATAAGGGGGCTCACCACCACCTTCTCAAGGGCAATTAGGGATGGGCAATAAATGCCGGCCTCGCCAGCGACGCCCACGTCCCATGAACGAATAAAAAAAATTAGAACTAGTCCATTCAGGGGTGATGTCAGAAAGCACTTCTTCAAAGGGCAGTGGAAATCTGGAACTCTCCCCCCTAAAAAGCTGTTGAGGCTAGGGGGTCAATTGAAATTTCAAAACTGAGATTGATAGATTTTTGTTAGTCAAGGATATTAAGGGATATGGAACCAAGGCAGATAGATGGAGTTAAGATACAGATCATCCATTATCTAATTGAATGGAGGAACAGGCTTGAGGGGCTGAATGGCCTACTCCTGTTCCTATGTTCCTTCCTATGTTTAAAATCCAGGCAGGCAGCTGCACCACACTGTATGAATGACATTAATGATCGAAGGTCAGAATATCACCGCCCCTCCCTTTTTTTTCACTTCAAAAGAACAACTTTGTTGTGGTCAGGGTAAATGTTTAACACTGCTGCTCATAAAGAATGTGCTTGGTTACTCAATCCATGAAATGTGTGTCATTTAGTGTTACCCAGAAACAGTTCATACATGGCGTGTTGCCAGCTGGGTCCACTGTTAACATGTGCTCATGTTGAAGGTTGGCAGGACTTTGTACACTGCCCATAGGTAGCTGCTTGCTTTGAAGCACACAAAGGGTAGTAGAAATCTGGTATTCTCTCCCCCAAAAGGCTGTGGTTGCTGGGATAATTGGAGCTTTCAAGGCTATGTAAGGGTATCCAGGGATATGGTGCAAAGGCGGGTAAATGGGGTACAAATCAGCCATGATGTAATTGAATGGCGGATCAGGCTCAGGGGCTGAATGACCTCCTCCTCTTCCTATTAAACATACAGTTCTTTTACCTGAAGTTCACCACATCCATATCGATTATCATATTTGAACCTGCGTTTGTTCTCACCAATGCCATCCTTGTGCAGATGAGAGCCCTAGTAGGTCTCTTCTGGATGGCACCTGTTCAGTTGGTTGGTTTCTCAGGCTGAGAGACAGCAAGACCCAAGTCCACACACCACGCCTTGATATGATAGTTGAGTGTGTAATGTTCAGTGGAACTGTGGTTGCTTTGATCGAAGGGGTCAGTTGGTGGGTATTGACTAAAAAGATGGTGGCAAGGGCCCTGTAATCGTTTTCAACATTTGCCAGGACAGACTGCTTCCCTACAAATTGCTGGCGGAGCAGTGCCATTGGGTCGTAAACAGCCAGTAACGTGGCAGTAGACTTCATTCATTCCTGCGTCAGGGTGGAATAGCTTCATACTGAAGCACAATATTCAGCCATTGAGTAATATAGAGTAAATGCTGCACTGTACGGGGCTGTTGTGTCTACAGTCCTGGTTTGAGTTAGTTTATATAGGATATTATTCCTTGTCCAAGCCTTTTCTGTGCTAAAAATTGATCTAGTTATTCCACTAAGATTGATTGAATGGCTGCTGTGTCCCAAATGTCAATCTTCCCATATGACGTTGGATTGATTGATGGCCTACTTCTCATTTTAGAATGCACACGCTTGCATTTTGTTGGACTCAGTCTGAAACAGTCCCATGGTACACTCGACTTCCTAATATAAGATATTACAGATAAGAGTATTCAGCATTTTCCTCTAAGTTCTGTTTTGATTTTACAAAATGCTTTCTACCCTGTATTGTGACTTTACACGGAAACGTCAGTGCGGGACACTTCCTCATTCGCTTAAGTCTGTTGTACCAGAAGACTGAGTATTGACTGCCCTGCCATTGTGCAGCTACTTCCCTCTCAATCAGAACAGAAACTAATTGTGGAATATCTTTGAAAGAACCAGAGTGATTTATTGACCCGCTTTAACCTGTTCGTTATCTCTTTTATTCTGTACACCACCAAAAAAAAATTCACTGTTTATCCATTTAATTTGCTATTTGTGGGATCTTGCTGTGCACCAATCGGCTGTCACAAAATAACAGGGACTACACTTGAGAAGCAAATTACCAGCTGTGAAGTGCTGTGGGACGTTCCAAGGACACGATGAGGCGCTATATAAATGCAAGTTCTTTCTTTTCACTTTTACTCTAATCAGATTGAACCCAACATTCACACAATTGAACCACAAGTTGGTTCTTGATATGGCTGGAAATTTTGGCCATCGTGCAGTTAAGGATCCCATGGCACCATTTGAATAAGAGCAAGGAGTTCTGGCCACTACTATTCCTTCAATCAATTCCACAAAAAATAGATTAACTGCTGTTTATCTCACTGTTGTGTGTGGGATCTTACTATGTGTGAAATGACTGCTACATTTGCTGACATAACAACAGTCACTGAATATCAGAATATTTAATTGAACGTAAGACAGTTTGAGGTGTTTATGAAGACCGTGATAAGGGAGGGGCAGGTCCGGGGGCTGCAGAAGACATTGTTTTCACCACTATGTCTGACTACAATTTATTTTAAGACAAATCATCCACATCTTCGCTGATTTACATTGGCCCTTTGCCCCCAAATTCAAACTCCTCCTCATCTTCAAATCTCTCCACAGTCTTGCTCAACCCTATCTTCGAAACCTTCTCCAGCCTTATATCTCTACACACACCGTTAACTCCACGGACTCTGGTAGATGGGGGAAATACAGTGGATGTAGTATTCATGGACTTTAGAAGAGCCTTCGACAAGGTGCCACTTGGAAACTACTGGAAAAGAGTAATGGGTATGGAATTAGGAGAAGGATAGCAAGCTGAATTAAAATGAGGTGGTGCATTTTAGTAATAAAAATTGCAGCAGTAATTATACTCTGAATGGAAGTGGGCTAGATGCTGTGGAAGAACATTCACAGGACTTTAAAGGCAACACCTCAGGTGGATATAGCTGTGAAAAAAAGCTAATAGAATTCTAGGTTTTATCACAAGGTACAGAATAAAAAAGCCACGAGATATTGATGGGCCTGTATAAAATTAGTTAGTGTACTGTGTGCCGTATTTGGCTATACACTACAGGAAGGTTATCGAGGCTTTCGAGAGGGTACAACACAGATTCACTAGGATGTTGGCTGGAATGAGGAAATACAAATATGAAGAAAGACTTGAAACATTGGGGCTTTTTTTGTAAGAACAGTTAGATTACGGGGCAATATGAAAGAAGTGTTTAAAATTATGAGAGGATTGGACAGGTCATATAGAAGCAAACTCTTTCCAGAAGTTGAGGGGTCAAGAATGAGAGGCCATAGATACAAGATTAAATCTAAGAGATTTAGAACAGGGGGCAAGAGAAACCTCTTTACAGAGGGTGGTGAGGCTCTGTAATTCACTTCCAGGGTCAATGGTTGAGGCAGAATCCATGTCAACATTCAAGATTAGATTGGGTAGGTGGATGAAGAAAAGGGAGTTGAAGGGATATGGGATCAGGGTAGGTAAATGTAATCAGAACTATTTTCTTGCATGGAGGGTAAACACCAACACAGATTTGTTGGGCCGAATGGCCTGTTTGCATGTTGTAACTTCTATGTATTTCTATGTGTATGTGTGACCAGTAGGTGAGGCTCCTCAGTGATTGTGTAGTCATAAAATTGGCTTTACAGTGTACAAGTTAGACCACACTTGAATGACTGTTCAATTCTGGTCACCGTGCTACAAAAGTACTTTGGCAAAGGTGCAAACGAGCAACAAGAATGATCCCAAGTGTAAAGTCAATGAGCTGTAAGGAACAATTAGAGAAGCGTAAGTCCTTTAGTCTAGTAGAAGAATGTTAAAGAGAGAACCTCGTCGATTCATATGAAATGTTCAATGGTAATAATGTGAGATCAGAATATTACTTCAAGATGAGTCAGGCAGTAGGACCGGAGAAAATAAACATAAATTAGTGAATGGTAAATTTATAACCAGTATCAGGAGGAACACCTTTACTCAAACAATGAATCGACTGTATGCCTGGTTAAAATACACAGCAGAAATCAGAATGGGGGATAAGACAATAGACCCCAGTAATTATAAGGCGGTAGGTAATGCATTAGAGCATTCTGGAAGACCAATGCCTCTGCTCATCGCTATGGCCTCAGTGTTCGACCGTTATCACATCTCTCAGAAATGTCCCAAGGTGTTTCACACACTGTGGATTTGTTCGACGTGGAGTGGCGATGGTGATAAATGTGATAGCCAATTTGAACACAAGATCCCAAAATCAGCAATGAGTTGAATGACCAGTTAATCTGTTTAGTTATGTTAGTTGGGAGGAGAATGTTGGCCAGGATATTAAAGGCAACTCCCTGCTCCTCTTCTATGGGATCTTTAAATATACACCTAAACATCAGGAATGGGCAGACGGGACCTCGGTTTAACATCTCATCTGAAGGATGTCACTTCTGACAATGCAACAATCCCTTTGTACCCCACTGGAGTACCAGCCCAGATAAAGCATTAAATCCTGGGGTCTCTAAATCTACATCTAAAATATACATTTTCCTTAATATTCCTTTCTAGTGGTTGTGGCAGTATTAAAACAGAGCTGCATAACCTAATTTTTTTGCCAAGCTCCTTCTAAAGCCTTGGATTGTTGCTGGTATATAATTCCAGGAGTGCTAAATAGGCATTCTTTGATCCTAGACAGTGAGTATTGGCTGGTTTTCTAAACACAGGGGACACAACACCCAGTTTCTAGCATATTCATTGGACCCACAATCAAGAGCGGGAATCCTGACTGATTTTCCCTCCCTAGACCCAGGATACTGCTGTCAATTCTAGCCCCTACTCCAACCCGAGCTGAGATCAGCAAACTAAACACACATCAGAATTGAAACCCTGTCCTTCTAATCCGGATGGCTTAATGACATTCCCTCCACTGGCAGCCTTGCCTACAGCCACCTAGATTTCACTGTTTGGCATTCCCTCCTCAAACCCCTCTGCTTCTGCACCTCTCTCTTCCTTGAAGACCTCCCTTAACATCCATTTCTTTGGCTAAGCCTTTGGTTACCATCTTAATTTGTCCTTCTTTGATGTCCATTTTTCTCATGATTCCGTGAAGCAATTTGAGGCATTTTACTACGTTAAAGGCACTGCCTAAATGCCAGTTGTTGTTACCTTTATCAATTGGTCCATTAATCTCACTACAGATACACCAGTGTTGCACTCCTGATGCAAAATATAGCAGCTGTTCTTTTCAATTATTATAGAGAGTCAAACATGGGTATATCTGCAGGCAGTCAGTGCAGATGCGGTGTGTGTTTACAGGTTAATCAATATCTATCCATTACTACTCCTATGATAAGCACAGCCCAACTCTGCTATTTGCAGCAGAAAGACTAGCCTTGCAGGTCCCAGCAGTAGACACATTTACTTATTAGATCTCACATGATAGTGTAGGTTTGCTACTATGTGACTGACAGCCCAGAAATAGCTTGGTTAACTAGATAGGAGAGCAGATATCGCAAAATTATAGTGCACGCATATGGTCAAGTCGTACAAATGAGCTGAATGTCTACAATTGTGCTTTGGAGATTTTAGAACAGCGTTAAAATGTACTTATGAGGTAAATTATCCCAAATGCAACACCATGTGTAAACTTGTAGAGGGAGAATACTGCCAGAAGCAGCTGTCCTAATGGCTCCATAAGGAATATTTGCTTAATGTGCAGCAGAACCTTGCAGAAAGGGAAGGTCCCAGGTCATGGCTGAGTTAAGTGATCTCAACTCGGGCAGCAATGGGGCCACTGCAGTGGACCTTCATGTCCTCATGCTAGAGAGAGGACAAATCACCAGGGCTCCTGCTGCTGATCACTATCCAGCATCTCTTTGGGAAAGGTGGAAAGTGTGTGTGCGCGTGTGTTTACTATGTGGTGTGTTAGTAGCCCTTATATGAACACTTGTCCCCACAAAAGAGTCAACGAACCAAAACCAGCTGTTATTGAAAAAATCTGGTATAGTTGTTTTAAATTTATTCTTGACAAGTTTACATTTAGGACCTCTATCCTGGGTTACTTGAAGTTGATGTTCAGGATTTATCAGATATTTAACTAAAACATTTACCATGTGATACATTTCATCAAGGTTGCCCTTGTCTTTTCTTTATTATTAACATGTTATAATAAATGCTGTTCTCATCTCTAAAATACAATTATGGATGTTCAGACTATTTTCATGATCAAACAACACGAGTGGATTAAGAGGAAGTGCTCCAATATGTGTTGTCCCTTCTGTCTAGACAAAGCTATTTCTGGCCAGTCAGTCACAAGTAATAGACCTGCACTGTCATGTGAGATCTAAAAAGGGAATGTGCCTACTGCCAAAACCTGTAAGCCTGATCCTCCTGCTATACACAATCATGCACATTTGGAGTTGTGTGTGTCTTTCTGGATGCTATAATATAAAAGAGATATGCAAGCATGGAAAGGGTGCAGAGCAGGGCAATGAGTATGAGATTCCAAGTGTAAGGGAGATGGGTGAAAAAGGATCACTGTCTGCAGCCTAGGGAGAAGAAGATTAAAGGGAGATCTCATGAAGTATGTAAAAAATGAAATATCTTGAGGAAAAATCCTGAACATTACTTTAAAATAACCCAGGATAGTAGGACCAGAGGTCATGAGTATAAACTAGTGAAAAGTGACTTGAGATCGGATTTCTTTCAGAAAGAACTTCATCATGGAAAGTGTGTTAAATGTGTTGAATAAATACCAGGTAAAGTGGTATAGACACAGGCTTTATGGATGTTGAAAATGCAGCTGGAGGCTGAAGCATTAGGATCCAAAAGAGAGACGAACTTTGGTGAGCCCAAAGATCTTTATTTGTCCTTTAGTTTTCTTAGGAGTCAGAATGATATCACCATGCATGGATTTCTTCAGGCATTCGATCAATGTAGGATTCCAATGATGCTAGGTGAGAACAGGATCAGAATTGGCTGCTGTGCCCCATGTGTGGGTGTCTACCCTGTCAACACTCACTGCCTAGGCTCACATCTAAAGAAGACCACTTGGGCCAAGTACTGGAGGGCTACTGCCAGTCAGAGAGCCATAACCATCATACAGCTGGATGCTGTAGTGGAAGGATGGTAAGCCTGGTAATCTGGAAGCACGAGACAAATTGGTTAAAGAACCTTCTTCATCTGAGCCTTTCTCCTGCATTTCAGATCGTGTGACACAACGAGAGTTACCATTGATAGGAGAGGAGGGAGAAAGCCTGCAGAATTTTACAAGCAGGAATGAACACTGCTACCCCAGCCCATTAACAGTCCTCAGTACCCTTTTCCCTTCTATTTTTTTCTTCTTTGTTTCTTTACTATTTTTCTCCCTACCCTCTGTTCTATCGGCCTTATAGTGCACCTCTCCATATCCCCTCCCGAAGCTTACTTTTTTAATGCTTTGCCCTGTTACTATACTTATTCTTTGCCCCAACCCCATATGCTCCAAGATTTGCCCTTCCCCCTGCATTACTAGTTTAAATGTTTCCCCATACACTATTTCTGTGAGGACATTGGTACCGGTTCAGTTTAGGTGAAGTCCATCCCATGTGTAGAGCTCCCCCCTGACCCAGAACCTGCTCCAGTGTTTCATAGATAGTGGAACATACCACATGTTGAAACATCAGTGTATAGAATGGCAGGTCATGGGTCTGAGGAGAGAAGAAAATTTAGGCTGGAATTTGACCTTTTGAAACCTACTTTATGGGTGATGGAGGCTATTTAAGGTTTTAATTATCATGGTGATTGCTGTCATAATCCTGTGAAGTTTTTTTTATACTAATGAAAAGCCAGTTTTAGTTTTCAATTTTACTTTTTGCCTCCTTAATATACAAGACAGCAACAAGCTGATCTTAAACATGATGCTTCCTTTATGGATTTGTTTTGATGTTTGAGGAAACCAACCCAGAAATTAGTATTGGCAATATAAGCAGACAGACACTTAATGAATTTAATGAGTATGTGAGCAGTGGCATTAACCCCTACAATAAAAGGGGTTAATACTTGTGTTAAATTGGCAGATAGAAGAATGTCTAATGAACCCATTAAACATTCATCCACGGACATCACTGATAGTAATTTCTAGGCTCTTGTTTCTTGTTTGCCTACAAAACAGTGACTGCGCTTCAAAAAAAAACATTTTTTCCGATGTCCTGAGGATGTGAAAGGTGCTATCAAAATGCAAGTGTTTTATTTTGTTTTTATTCCCAAACCAGAAATGATGTGAAGGGGAATGGTTTGGATATTCAAACTGTTGGGACATTTAGGCAGCATCCCTCGCTGTCAGTGAGTGTCAGGGACGTTAGCCCCGATTTTAACTCAGGGCGTCTGTGTGAGAGCTGAGACTGGCAGGAAACCGTCCGCCCCCCCCTCCCCCACAGTAAGGTTCAGGAGATTTTAACTCCCTGGCCTCATTTAAATCAGACTCCCGCCCAAGTTCAAGCACTTTTGCTCCTCCCGGGCCGCAAGGAAACCAAAACAAAATGAACGTTAGGACCTCTTCTGGCCCTGGTGGCTCCAGCACTGGGTGTCACTGCCGTGATCGGCAGTTAAAATCAAGTCGGGGTCTGTATGACATCACAAGACCCCAAGTATTAAATATTAATGAGGCTCCCACCTGCCTATGGCAGGTGGCCCTGACACTGTCGAAAACACGGCAGTTAAAATGGTGGCGGGTGTAAACACGTTGGGAATGCAGTGGGAAGCGCCCGACGGCTATATTAACCGTGGGTAGGGTTAAAATTATTGGCCTGATTATCTTTGATGTTAGCATATCGAGCTCCAACAAATCGCCTTGGTGTTACAACAGTTAAGAGAAGTATATTGAAAAACAAATGAACGTTACTATGACAACAGAATGCCAGATCAACGTTAATCTCTCGAAACAGCCAAACTGAATCCGGAACATATTTGAGCATGAAAATAAAGAGAGACTTAGGGATTTTTTTTCGGGAGGGGGAGGGAAGCACCAGCTTTATAGAGAAGAGAGTACAAAGTGCTTGTATATGAAAATTGCAAAATGACAATGGGAATTGGCTCACTGATGCAATGGCAGGAACACTGGGTTTGGTTTCTGAGGTGCATTAAAAAATCCCAGTGCACTCACTAAGAACATTCATGTGGCATTCTCTCCCCTCTTCACCTGAAGCACTGACTATTACGACTTTATGTTTCCATGACAACCGTCACTCAAATGGTCATTTTTCACATGTGAGCCGAGAAGAGCGTCAGCAGGCCATTCAACCATGAACCTGATCTGCTCCTCACCCAGTGTCATTCCTTCACCATCGCTGGGTCAAAATCCTGGCACTCCCTACCTAACAGCATTGTGGGAACACCTTCACCACACGGACTGCAGCGGTTCAAGGAGAAGGCTCATCACCTTCTCAAGGGCAACTGGGGTTGGGCATTGAGTGGCGGCCTTGGTAACGACGTCCATATCCTAAGAATGATTTTTTTTAAAATGCATAATTTTCCAGCAAGAATAGCAATCAAGATCAGGAACCCTGGCTGATTTTTTTCTTCCCTGTCTAAAGCAGGAATACTGTAGTAAATTGTAACACCATAGCTGTTGGCCAAGATTAGATTAGTTTTGCAAACAATAAAAGAAAGAACTTGCATTTGTATAAAACTTTTCACATCCTTTAGGACATCCTAAAGCACTTCACAGCCAATGAAGCACTTTTGAAGTGTAATCACTGTTGTAATGTAGGGAATGTGGCAGCCAATTTGTGCACAGCAATAAGATAATGACCGGGTAATCTGGTTTGGTGGAAGGATACATGTTGGCCAGGACACCGGGAAAAAAGCTTTACTCTTCTTTAAATAGTGCCATGACATCTTTTACAGCCAATTGAGAGGGCAGACGGGGCCTTCCTTTAAGGTCTCATTGGAAAAATAGCACCTCCAATAGTGAAAAACCCCCTCTGTACAGCACAGAAATGTCAATCTAGAGTGGAGCTTGAACCCACGGCATTTGACTCTGAGGTGAGAGTATTACCACTGAGCTAAGGAACATAGGAACTTAGGAACAGGAATAGGCCATTTAGCCCCTCGAGCCTGTTCCACCATTCAATATGATCATGGCTGATCTGTGACCTAACTCCATATCCTTAGCCCCATATCCGTTAATACTTTTGGTTAACAAAAATCTATCAATCTCAGATTTAAAATTAACAATTGAGCTAGCATCAACTGCCGTTTGTGGAAGAGAGTTCCAAACTTCTACCACCCTTTGCGTGTAGAAATGTTTCCTAACTTCACTCCTGAAAGTCCTGGCTCTAATTTTTAGGCTACGTCCCCTAGTCCTAGACTCCCCAACCAGCAGAAATAGTTTCTCTCTATCTACCCCATCCGTTCCTCTTAATATCTTGAAAACTTCGATCAAATCACTCCTTAATCTTTTAAATTCCAGGGAATACAACCCTAGTTTGTGTAATCTCTCCACGTAATTTAACCCTTGGTGTCCAGGTATTCTAGTAAATCTACGCTGCACTCCCTCCAAGGCCAATATTCTTCCTAAGGTGCGGTGCCCAGAACTGAACACAGTACTCCAGATGTGATCTAACCAGGGTTTTGTATAGCTGTCGCATAATTTCTACCCCCTTGAATTCTAGTCCTCTAGATATAAAGGCCTGCATTCCATTAGCCTTTTTGATTATCTTCTGTACCTGTCCATGGCATTTTAATGATCTATGTACATGGAACCCTAAGTTTCTTTTGGCCTCTACTGTTTTGGGCTTTTCACCATTTAGAAAATACTCTGATCTATCTTTTTTAGGTCCAAAGTGGATGACATCACACTTGCCTACATTGAAAGCCATTTGCCACAGTTTTGCCCATTCACTTAATCTATTAATATCTCTCTGTAATTTTATGCTTCCATCTATACTGCTTACATTGCTGCCTATCTTTGTGTCATCAGCAAACTTGGATATGTGACTTTCTATCCCATAATCTAAGTCATTAATAAATAGAATGAATAGTTGAGACCCCAAAACAGATCCCTGTGGGACACCACTAGTCACATCCTGCCAATTTGAGTACCTGCCCATTATCCCTACTCTCTGTCTCCTGCCACTCAGCCAATTTCCTAACCAGGTCAATAATTTGCCCTCAATTCCATGAGCTTCAACTTTAGCTAACAGTGTCTTATGAGGGACTTTATCGAATGCCTTCTGGAAGTCCATATAAACAACATCCATAGACGTTCCCCTCTCCACTACTTTAGTCACCTCTTCAAAAAATTCAATCAAGGCTGATAGGCAGTTCAGAGAAGGTTCACTAGGTTGATTCTGGGTATGGAAGGGTTGTCTTATGAGGAAAGATTGAACAGGTTGGGTCTATACTCATTGGAGTTTTGAAGAATGAGAGGAGATCTTATTGAAACATACAAGATTCTGAGGGGACTCGATAGGGTAGATGCTGAGAGGATGTTACCCCTCATGGGGGAATCTAAAACCAAGGGGCATAGTCTCAGAATAAGGGGTCGCCTGTTAAAGACGGAAATTAGGAGGAATTTCTTCTCCCAGAGGATCGTGAATCTTTGGAATTCTTTACCCAAAAAAGCTGTGGAGGCTGAGTCATTGAATACATTCAAGGCTGAGTTAGACAAATTTTTTGATCAGCAAGGGAGTCAAAGGATATGGGGAAAGTGGAGTTGAGGTAAAAATCAGATCAGCCATGATCTCATTAAATGGCGGAGCAGGCTCGAGGGGCCGAATGGCCTACTCCTGTCTCTTATGGTCTCTTATGATAGTATGATCGGTACAGATCAGGAAGTGAAGCTGGGACCTTCTGGCCTGTAATGCTTAGTACCACACCACATGATGCCAATTACCCAATGGAGTTTTAATTGTTCTGTCTACTTACAGGCTTCTTATTTTCTACTGGTGCTCTTTTTAAGATGTTCTTTTAATCTTTTAGGTCTCAGCCTTGGCTCAGTGATGCCACTCTCACTTAAGTCAGAAGGTTGTGGGTTCAATGCAAAGAATTGAACACATAATGTAGGTTGATGTTTCATTGCAGTGCTGAAGGAGTGCTGCAGCATCGGAGGTGCCGTCTTTTAGATGAGGTATTTAACCGAGGCTCCATCTGCCCTCTCGGGTGGATGTAAATGATCCCATAGGACCATTTGAAGAAGTGTCAGGGAAGTTCTCTCGGTGTTCTGGCGAACATTTATCCCTCAACCAACATCACTAAAAACAGATTATCTCATCTGCTTTTGGCATCTTGCTGTGCGCAAATTGGGTGTCGCATTTTTCTACATTGCAACAATGACTGCGCTTCAAAGGTTTATTGGCTGTGAAGCGCTTTGGGGTGTACTGAGGTCATGAAAGGCGTTATATAAATGCAAGTTCTTTCTTCTTTGAATTCTGGTTCTGGATTCCTGCGTCCACGAGTCCGTCACGAGTGCATGGGAAAACAGATTTAACAGCATTAAAAGATGAACAATATAAAAGCAGCTTTTAAGTTGAGATCCTTTAGGATCGTGGGCCAGATTAGTTCGATTTTTTTTTTTCTGCATATTGAGCTCAAATATTTTTTGCGCTGTGACTTGCTGGAAGTGCGAGTTAATAGCTCTGCTTTACCTTAGATAGATAAGCACTAACATAATAACACTCGTGTAGTAAAGTGTTCGACCTCTGTATATCTGATAACAGGATTGACCGGTTGTATCTGTGGGCCTTGCATTCTGATGTCAAGACACTTGGCTCCTCCTGTGACCTGAACGTGTTGACATGCTTCAGTGTGCCTGCGTAATTGACACAAAATAGCATTGTGATGTAAGCATTCCGATGCACTATAGTGGCTCGTGTCGATCCCCAGGCTTGTCACATCCACTCATGTTCTGTTAAATTTATTTCCTGGTGTGGTATTGGGCTTAGAAAAGCCATACAGGCCAGCGACGTCCAATTCCGGAGGTTGGGGACAAGGGGAGAATAACTCAAGCAACAGGAAGGTTATTATACCCTCCGAGATCTCTGCATTCCTCCAATTCTGGCCTCTTGCGCATCTCCGATTTTCATCGCTCCAGCATTGGTGGCTGTGCCTTCAGCTGCCAAGGTCCTAAACTCTGGAATTCCTTCCCTAAACCTCTCCACCTCTCTACCTCTCTCTCCTCCTTTAAGACGCTCCTTAAAACCTATCACATTGACCAAGCTTTTGGTCACCTGTGCTAATGTCTTCTTATGTGGCTCGGTGATTATGCTCCTGTGAAGCGCCTTGTGACATTTTACTACGTTAAAGGTGCTATATAAATGCAAGTTGTTGTTGTTGACTCTAGTGCCTTGTAGGCCTACTGGAGGCCAATTCAGAAAATGGAGACCAGGGTTGCCAACCCTCCAGGATTATCCAGGAGTCTCCAGGAATTAATCTCCCAGACACTGCTGCCAACGACCCATTTTCTTTGAACACTTTTGTTTATTAATTATAACAAATATTGGAGATGGGGGAGAAAAGGTTTGACTGGGCAACTCTAATGGAGATCCAGTAGAGTAGAGGCAAAGAACAACTCATTGTGGTTCATTGATGGATGGAGGTCAGTTTGACATTGCTACCCCAAGCTCTGGTTAGTTCTGGCTTCACATAACAGAACTGGCTTTGGTGAAAGGCTTACTGAATTGAAAGGATCTCCCTTTCAATGCTACATCGAATTAACTAAAAACATTCCTCACTAACCACCTCAGAGATTCATGAACACAGTGAAAATACTTCCAAAACTCTCGCAGGCCCACAATTGTGTATTTTAATGAGGTTGTTGTCACTGCTTTAAGGAGTTTAAGGAGTTACTAGGCTCCTCCCCATTCAGGTGTAGGCAGCGCTCTACCTGTGTCACTGGCTCTGCAGTCAGGGAAGGGGCGTGAATGAAACCAGCCATGCAGTATACTCAGAAAGCAGGAGAGGCAGTAAAACTAGATTGTCCGTCTAATCCAGTCAAACATCAGGCATTTAGCTGGAAGCAGTCCAGGGGCTCAAAGCACCTGCTTCTCACGGGAGACGCACACGGGATTTGAAGCATAAACCCAGCTGTATTAACTGAAGCAGTGGAGCTGGCCTCAATTACAGTAGGTCTCAGTAGTTGGTAAGGATTTCTTTCTCTTCCTTTCTCTCTTGTTTTCCTGGATTATTGACCGAGTATTTTTCAGGGAGGAGTAGGTGTGTGTGTGTGTGTGTGTGTGTGTGTTTGCGCATGTTTGGGGAAGGGGGGCCGTGGGTTGGTGGAGAGCCTGGGTGTGGTACACTGTAGTGTTGATAGTGCAGTACTTGTGTAGTTATGTGGTGTTCAAGGTTCACAAATTTCTGAACAGGTTAATTCGGACTTCTCGGTCCCTATTGTGAGCAGTTGTGAGAGAAAATCCTTTCTGTATGCTCTTTTCCCTGCCCATGACCTGCTCCAGGGGGAAGCAGGCATTTATACAACAGCCCTCCAGTTTTACAATGCTGTTATGGGTAACATGGCACTTAGAATGATAGTTTACTTTCAATGTAGCAGAATTGGGGTGACTGATGGGAGAGGAGCAGAATTAGTGAGTCAAAAGCAAAAACAATCAAAAACCATCGGTCTATATTTTTAAACATCAGCAGTTTTATGAATCTTCTCAAAACCGTACTGCGTAAGGTTACAGTCGTGGTCAGACAGAGGAAGCACAGCTGATCAAAGGGCAAAATGGCAACTGGCTGTGTTTGAATAACTCCAAGATCACCCATTCCAACATAAAACCAGCATAGTCGCTGTCGGTAAATGTGTGTCATATACAGTATGGTACTGCTTTTAAAGCGACACTGTGCTCTGAGAAATTAGACTTCTGGGACTGAGCACCCACTCAATAAATCAGTCACTGCAGTTTGATCAAACTTCTATAGGCCTTAGTGTATATAAAATCACTGCCTCTTTCCTACTCTCCTCATCTCTCCTGAAGCTGCTGATACATGTTTAGGTGCTGGTTTTCCAGTGCTTCTTTCAACTAGCCATTCTTTATGTGTGAGATGCAGTTTTTAAAAAAATGTATTCTCAGAATGTGGGCATCACTGACCAGGCCTGCATATATTGCCCATCCCTTGCTGCCCTGACTGAATGGCTTGCTAGGCCACTTCAGAGGACAGTCATGAGTCAACCACATTACTGTGGGACTGGAGTCGCACATAGGCCAGACTGGGTAAGGACGCCAGGTTACCTTCCCTAAAGGACATTGATGAACCAGTTGAGTTTTTACAACAATCCGACAGCTTCATGGTCACTTTTACTGATACAGTTTTGAAACTGAATTCAAATTTGCAAACTGTCATGGTGGGATTTGAACTCAACGTTCTCTAGATTATTAGTCCAGTGACATTACTGCACTACAGTACCCTGTAGTGTCATTAAACAATTGGGAGAGCATCCCATCCGAGCATAATACTGCTCTCATGGGCACACTTTGCACCAGGACTGCCTGGACAGTGACTGGGAGAAGGGATATCCTCTGCGTTATATATAGCAGTCACAAACACGTTCTTCATGAACATATTTCTGCTATCTCTGCACATAGCATAGGGAGGAACTGTGCCACACCTTGGCTAAATGTTTTCTTGACTGGGAGTGCTGCACTATTGGAGGTGCTGTTTTTCGGATGAGAGGTAAAATGGAGGCCCTTGTCTGTCCTCTCAAATGGATGTAAATGATCCCATGGCCAGAGTTACAGTAGGTTTGTTATTCCCATACTGGTGTATGGTAGTTTGTAGCCAGTTCCCTGATCTTGTACTAGGGATCTCTTCAAGTTCTCGGGCAAGCCAAGGGACTATCGGTAGAGGACATGGCGTCAGGGTCTAGATCCTTAGCAACCTTAAGAGGTTTCATGCTTCCACATCTCAAGAACATTTTGGGAGGCTCTCACTGGTTTCTGGTTATCAGGGTTCAGTTGCAATTTTGCTTAAAAGCTCGCCCCTCACAAATGTACAAGTCTTAATTTATTGCATTGGTGGGAAGGACAATACTGTTCCCCCTCTCTCTCTGCGCCCCACCCCCACCTCCGCTTCCCCCAAATACATCAAACAACTGTAACCAAAAGAAGAATAAAACACAAAACCTGCTGTGGGCCCTAGAGTAATGTATGTTAACTGCTTAGCCATGATGAACGGTCTGTTAATACGCTGTTGCCCTGTTACTGGTTAACCAGTCTTCCACCCACACTCTAGCTTGAAAGTTTGAATTAATTTTCAATTTACAGAGATTCCTCATGACGCAGTATGCACTCGATGACAAAGACACACGAAAGCCTGAAATTCCACTGGGGTTATCTCCGGCAGGAGACCCTCACGAAATTTCAGGGCTTTTGTGTTCAGTGTCCTTGCACTAGTCTCGACGTGGGGGTGAGGGGGTGAAATATTGGCTGACCCTGTACGAAAATAAAATTGGAACAATACGCCTGGAAAGGGTAGGAGAGTAGGCAAGAATAATGAAATTCAAATAATTGTGGAAAGGATGTTAGATACATATTCAAATAGAAGCATACTCCACCAATGGTATCGACACAGTGCTACAATGCCATGACTCTTGCAGGCTAGTATTTTAATAGAGATACTCACTGTTTCCCACACCAAACATATCTCTTTTACAATACTTACATATGGTTGCACTGTCACCTTTGAAGGGGCGAAAATCAGGTCCATTGTGTCATCCCTATGTTACTGCTATTTGGTGCTCATTACCTCCCCCGCCCCCACTCACATTGTGAGCTCCCTCGGATGCCTCACTGTGTTGCAGACATTATATAAATGCAAATTGTTTACAGTGCAACCTTAGCATCGGAGCAAAGCTCTGACAGTTACAATGAGTTCAACTCCCCCAGCCAGTTGCTGCAATCTTCAACCATTTTTAAAGGCCTGTCATACAAATTTCCACCCCTCCTCCAGCACAATTTTCCTGAGTCACATGGGAGTTAGTTGTACTGTTGAAACATAGTGGGTATTTCACTTAGCTGACCCAGCACTCTCTATGCTCCACTTATTGCAGATATTGAAGGTGCTTTTGTAGTCCTGTGGTGTGCAGGAGAGTTGACATCTGTCTATCTCCCAGTGTCTACGTAGGAACAGGAGTAGGCCATTCAGCACCTGGAGGCTGTTCCACCACTCACTTAGATTATGGCTGCTCTGTACCTCAACTTCATTTGCCCGTCTTTGTTCCATATCCCTTGATACCCTTACTTGACAAAAATCTTATCGATCTCAGTGTTGAAAATTTGATCCCCAGCAACCACAGCCTTTTGGGGAAGCAAATTCCAGATTTCCACTACCCTTTGTTTGAAAAAGTGCTTCCTGATTTCACTCCTAAATGACCTAGCTCTAATTTTAAGATTATGCCCTCTTGTCTTGGATTCCTGCACCAGAGGAAATAGTTTCTCTGTATCCACAAGAGAATTGTAGTCCTACATTTGCACAGGTCTATAATTCAAAGGGATTGGTTTATGGCAATATAAATATAGGAGCCGGCACATGGTCACTATTCTCCTGCACAGCAGAGTTCAGAAGCACCAAAGGTATAATACTGTAGAAAGTTTTGGCTCAGACACTCTTTCAATTACTAAGAAATAATCTTAAATCTGCTCTGGAAATCAGAAAGAAAGAAACAAATTGCATTCATGTAGCACCTTTCACGACCTCAGGACGTCCCAATGTGCTTTATAGCCAATGAAGTACTTTTGAAGTATAGTCACTGATGTAATGCAGAAAGAGATGGGATGATTTTGATAAAGCAAAGCCCATGTGAAAACCCAAGCACAGAGGTAAAGGAAGGGTTAATGGCCCTTTTGTCATAATCTCTTTGTTGTCTACACAAGGCTTCAACTACAGGTTGTTTCAAAGAACTGCGTTGCAATCCAGGTTAAAGAGAGTTTGGTTCTACTTCAGCAGATTTTAATTGTGTTACAAACTGAGTGGATTTTTTTTCATTTAAAGGTGCACTGTTTTGAGGGTTTCTGTTGCACAACAGAAATTCCTAACCATAAACAGAAAGAGATAAATGGACATAGTTGTTCTGGTAACGGGGCCTGAACCCATAAACTCCAAACCCAAAGAATTTGAACAGAGTACATTTTCTTGTCAGAGGAAGCCCTGATGAATCACCTGCCTCATCGATGCACAAGTTTTTTTTCCCCTTTTGCTGCCCTCTGCAATTTTCTCCCCTCCTCTCCAGAAGGCCCAGTGGATAGGTCCACAGACACCCTGCAGCGTCTCACCCAAGCACTCATTCTGGACAGTGAAAGTTGGTGGGCTCTTCGACCGCAGGGTGCATCACAGCTACCCCCAGTCCTGAACTCACCCGACATCCCCATATTGTGCTTTCTAACACGTTTCAGGAATCACTGAATAAAGTTCAAGCATGGGAATGCCTGGTTTATTTTCTTCCCTCTCGCTCTGGTTAAACCAGGGGTACTGAGGCCAGCCATGGCACCTTTACCACCACCGAGGCTAAGTAAGTGCAGACTTGGGGTTGAACTCGTGACCTTGTTCGTTTGTATGGTTCAGGCCTACACTCTGCAATGTATTTACCAACTCAGTGACTGGGGGCAGCGCTGATGAATAAGCTTGGCTTTATTTTGCTTCTCCACAACTTAAAGAAAGAACTTGCATTTATATAGCACCTTTCACGACATCAGGACTTCCCAAAGCGCTTTGCAGTCAATGAAGTGCTTTTGAAGTGTACTCACTGTTCTAATGTAGGAAAACATAACAGTCAATTTGTACACAGCAACATCCCACAAAAAGCAATGATATAAATGACCGGATAATCTGTTTTAGTGATGTTGGTTGAGGGATAAATATTGGCCAGGACACCAGGGAGAACTCTCCTAGTCTTCATCGAAATAGTGCCATTGGATCTTTTATATCCACCTGAGCCTCGGATTAACATCTCATCTGAAAGGCGGTACCTCCGACAGTGCAGCACTCCCTCAGTACTGCACTGGGAGGGTCAGCTTAGATTTGGTGCTCAAGTCTCTGGAGTGGGACCTTCTGACTCAGAGGCGAGAGGTATTACCACTGAGCCACGGCTGACACCGACAAAGCAACTCTGGAGGAAGTGAATGAAAATAGAGAGCAGTAACCCTGTATGATTTGGAGTTTGAGGGCGTGTATTTTTACCTAGATTTTATCTGCAGCACTTGTTTTAACTTGCTACAAAAGTCCTCGATAAATACAGCTTTTTTTGCAGAATTGCCTGATTTAGACATATTTCCGGATCTTGCTGATCGAATGCATGAACAACCTTTAGAACAAATCAAAAGAACAAACAAGATGCTGAAAACACTCAGCAAGTCAGATAGCATCTTTAAAGAAATGACTATATTAACGCTTCAGGCATAGCCCTTCTTTAGAACCCTGACTCTTATGTCATGTTTACACTGGCACTTGGAAAGCAGGCACTCCAAACTTTGCTAGCCAGTCCTGTTTCAGTTGGCACTACAAATCGGCAACAGATGGCCTGGTTCTCAATAGGCAATCTACTGTGGAATTGAGATAGGAAGAGGAGTAGGCCATTCAGCCCCTCCAGCCTGTTCTGCCATTTAATTAGATCATGGCTGATCTGTACCTCAGCTCCATTTTACACTTACCTGTCCCAGCATCCACAGACTTTTGGGGGGGGGGGGGGGGGGGAGAATTCCAGATTTCCACTACATTTTGTTTGAAAAAGTGCTTCCTGATTTCACCCCCGAATAGCCTTGTTCTAATTTTACGATTGTTCTGGATTCCCCACCAGAGGAAATAGTTTCTCTGTATCTACCCTATAGAATCCCTTTATCATCTTAAAGACCTCGATTAGTTCACCCCTTAGCTTTCTAAACTCAAGGGAATATAAACCAGATTTATGCATCCTGTCCTTGTAATTTAACCCTTTAAGCCCTGGTATCATTCTGGCGAATCTGCGCTGTACCCCCTACAGGGCCAATATATGTTTCCTGAGGTGCATTGCCCAAAACTGATGGGGTTTGATCAAGGCTGTCTACAACTGAAGCATCACTTCCTCACTTTTGTATTCCAACCCCCTTGAGATAAAGGTCAATATTCCATTAGCCTTTTTGATTACTTTTTGTACCTGTGCATTAACATTTAGCGATCTGTGCTCATTGAAACAGTTCACTGATTTATCTGGTCTGGTTTACGAACATATGAAATTGACAGGCAGGAAAAGACCATCTGGTCCATCAAGCCTGCCCCACATCATGATGGCTGGAGTATCATGGCTAAACACTTCCCCCCCCTTGCCGGAGCTATGCAGCTGTCCCAAAGAATGGGAGCTGACTTGATTCAGGTACACTGTACATTTACCCACCATTAGCGTAGATTTACCTTAGTGCCTATTTTTAATTGTTTTGCACGAGACATTTAAATTGTGGTTTGATACAGAGGACATTACAGCAGGGGTGGAGATAAGGTTGAAGGATTGTGGGGGTGGGGGTGCGGGGATCGGGGATCGAAGTCCAGATTTGGCCGACTTGGCACAGCACGGCCACAATGCTGTCCTGCAAAGCTGTGTTGCTGTTAACACCAGACTCAAAACCGCAAGGCGATCGCGATCAGGAATTTAAAAGTTAAGTGAGTAAGTTATTTGCAGTCAGTTTTGCTTGAGTCCCGACATACACATTGGCTGACTTCAAAGTGATTGGGGGTGGGGGGGAGGTCATGACCCCGCACCGACCCCTCACTGGTTCCGTCACTGTATTACAGTTTACTTGCAGGTACACGTTGAGTGTTAACCATAGTTATACAGTTACTGTGGTGCATGCTGCATGCATTTCTGCTATAAATCTTGGAATATGTCCATTAATTTACAGCAAACTATCTTTCCCCAGGAGTTTCTAATCTCTTTATATTTGAAGCTGTGGCTGAGATATTGCATAGAATTACATAGAATCTACAACACAGAAACAGGCCATTCAGCCCAACCAGTTTATGCCAGTGTTTGTGCTCCACACGAGCCTCCTCCCACCTTACGTCATCTCAATTTATCGACAATCCGTCTATTCCTTTCTCCCTCAGGTACTTATCTAGCTTCCCCTTAAATGCATCTATCTTAGTCGCCTCAACCACTCCATGTAGTAGCAAGTTCCATATTCTAACCACTCTCTGAGTAAAGAAGTTTATCCTGAATTCCTTATTGGATCTTCTGTTGCATAGATGCTCCAGGCATGTCTTTGGTACCTTGTGTTTTCCTGTGGCTCACAATAACCTTCCATGGTCCTGCACCATGACAATGCCATTGGAGCACCAACGTCCTGTGCGTGCTTGCTTGGCTAAAATCCAGGCCAGGTTCCAAGCTGGCTGTGAATTGGACACATTGATTCCGGCTGACTGCGAAGCAACTGGAATGGTCCCAGATCAGCGTAATTGAATTGCTGTTCATTGGCAAGTGGATTGAAATAGGTTAGCAGCACTTAATGGCTAATTTACAGCGTCACTGCTTTCGGGTCCATCTCCCATTTATTTCTTTTTCATTCCCACACTATACACTATCCTAGGCCAAGGCTATCTCAATAGTATAAGAGTAATTTGGGCTGAACATCGCTCCAGGGAAAACAGTTGCGTACGATGGCTCCAGCCTACCTCAGATAGCGAAATGTAGAATTGGGCCGGAGAATTGTATGTGTTAATCCCATATTTGTCTAATGTGGGACACAGTGGATTTGCACGTCACTGCAGTTAATCATTAAGCAACGGAAATACCAACCATCATGAGGTCTAATGGCTTAGCCCGGGGCTCGAACGAGTGGCGTGTCTATCAGGGTCCTTGCCTTTGAGTTTCTACTCGGTTACAGATGTATTTAATGATACTCTGTGATGCCCACGTTCGGGACAGAGCCTGCTTACTGACCTGATTCCAGGAAGCTGCGAGTTCAGTGAAATGCCGAACAAGAGAGAGAGTGAGAGTGAGAGAGATCAAGGAGTAAAGAAAGAAAATGCATTTATATAGTGCCTTTCACAACCTTAGTCAAAGAAGTACGTTTTGAAGTGTAGTCATGGTTGTAATCAGGAAACATGGCAGCCAATTTGTGCACAGCAAGGTCCCACAAACAGCAATGAGATAATAACCAGACAACGCACACTAAATTGGGCCGTGTAGCGCCCGTTGTTTCAGTGCTACATGGCCTCTCTGACATTCAAAATGGCGTCTTGGCTGCGCACGCATGTTTCCAGTGTGACGTATGCCGGACGCCATCTTGGTATAGGAGTTAGCGCAGGCGCGGATAAGGAATGCTGGAAGCATGCAAAGTAGGGAGAAAATGGCTACAATCAATGGGCAATGCTGATTTAAAGTGATAAGTCCCAAAATGGTGTCTAACGCTCAACTCAACGCACGGTCTTAACCCCAACCATCTGAACGTGTCTTAGAGTGCCTGGAAGACCCCCACCAGCACTACGTAAAAGGACCATGCAGGATTCACAGGTTAGTGGCTGGATTATTGCTTCTGGCTGCTGAGACATTTGTAACTGTTTTTGGAGGCCACCTATGCTTGAATACTAGGACGGGGGGACATAGCCTAACATTTAGAGCCAGGACGTGCAGGAGTGAAGTTAGGAAATGCTTCTACACGCTAAAGGTGGGAGAAGTTTGGAACGCTCTTCTGCAAACGGCGTTGATGCTAGCTCAATTGTGAATTCTAAATCTGAGATTGAAAGATTTCTGTTAACCAAGGGTATTAAGGGATATGAGGCTAAGGCAGGTATATGGAGTTAGATCACAGGTCCACCATGATCTCATTGAATGGTGGAACAGGCTCGAGGGGCAAAATGCCACTGCCACTTTCTGCCTCCTGATATGCGCCACCTTCTCCTGCAAGAAAGCGGGTCTCCTGCAAGAAAGCGGGACGTGAGTCTGGGTAATGTGCTTGTCATGGTTGAATAGCTGCCAGCGTGTGTGGCCTGTGAGTCGTGGATGGGCAGCTTGCAACAGTGGTAATGTGTAAGGGTGAGAGGAAGCATCTGGTTGGAAGAGTTGAGTACTGATGGAAAGAATTTGTTGGTATGTGGTGATGGGGGATGTAGTGCTTGGTGCAGTTGGTAGGAGAGACCACTTGACAGTTGACCTTACTCACCTTGACTACTCATGTCAAAGCATTGAACTTCTTCCTGCACTGCATCCATGTTCATGATGCTGTGCGTCTGGCATTAACTTCGTCCCCCTCTGCCTCCCACTGCCTTTTGGGTATATGTCTGGAGGGCCTCTTGCCCCCACCCCCCTGCGGATATAGGATGACCCTCCTTCTGACCACCTCTTGCACGCAAGGTCTCTAGCGCATCAGCAGAGAACCTTGGTGCACGCATTCTTGCAGGTCTGGTACCAACTCAGATCGGCAGATTGGTGAGGTCTGGCGTAGAGATTGGAGGATGAGGGATTTAGTGGTGCGCAACCTTTATTCAATGCTTTAACATAACTCATCAGTGTGTAAACATAGGGATTGGACCTGCATCTGTGTTTTACGTGTGCGATGTCTGATCTCCATTCAGACAGTAGAGTGTTATTTTCAGCAAATAATAGGTACCAGCTACCTTTAAAAGATTTCTAAGAAACATCCTCCCTTTAAGGGATTGGGCTCCACCTGCTGGTGGAATGTGCGAATTGCATTGATTCCACATGTAAGGCCCGGAATGAAACGCTGATTGCAGGTTAGTACTCAGGCTGGCTGAAACTCGCGTCCTGCCTGCGCAGGGTTAAAATGTCCCGATCCAATTTTTCCCCCAACATGTTTTATTGATGTTGGTTGAGGGATAAATATTGGCCAGGGCACCAGGGAGAACTCCATTGCTCTTCTTCGAAATAGTGCTAAGGGATCTTTTACAGCCACCTGAGAGGGTAGATATGGCCTTGATTTAACATTTCATCCTGAAAGACGGCACCTCCGACAGTGTAGCACTCTCTCAGTACTGCACTGAAGGATCAGTCTGATTTACGTACGCAAGTCTCTGCAGTGGGACTTGAACCCGTAACCTTCTGACTCAGAGGCGAGAGTGCTACCACTGAGCCACGGCTGACACCTTCCAAACAAGTTTTTATTGAGTATTGTAAAGTTTGTGTGCTCTGTTGTGTTCTGATACAGCACACGTCACATTCGCAAATACACGCAGGGAGTAATTTTCACCTTCAGCCCAAAACGAGCGTGAAGTCGTCAGTGGTCTGTGGCACCTCCCCCGCCGAAAGTCAACATCGGGAGGCCTGAACCACCCTCGGGTTTGGCCCTCATTTGAAGTTAACCAAATGGTTGCTCCGCTGCTGCCCGCCAGTTTTGGAAGACGGGAAGTCAGCCGCCTTCTGCACAGAGCTGGCGGGCAGGCAGGTAGGTAGGTAGGACCTTGTGGGGGGGTGGTGCTGTAACAGGTCAGCAGCGGCCCGTTATAGTTTTGTGGGACTGGGAGGAGTACACCTGCTCCTCCAGGCCCCACGAAAATTGCCCCCCCCCCCCCCCCCCCCCCCCCCAAAATTTCCAGCAGTCCCTTTAAGGAGCACTGGTATAACTGGGCCCACCTTGCACAGCATGCGCTCTGCCGATTTGTACATGAAAATGACAATCGGGGTTCCATAACCAGCGTAAGACCCGGGTTTTGGGTGGGCGTGCTGGGCGTCCATTTAAAATCCTGCCGGAAAATTGATCCAGAAGGGCCTTGGGCAGCACAAAATTTTCCTCTGCTGTTCACCTGTTCTCTTTCAGGTGAGGAACAGGTAAGGTTGCCATCCCTGGATCGACAGATTCCAGGAGCTTTCATCACATGACCTTTCGCCCCCTCCCCCACGCTCCCGCCATTGGTCGCCCGACACGTCCATCCTCGCGACGCACCGCCTTCCCCAGCCAATTGGAAAGTGAACAGACTCTTGGTTATCCGATTGGATGATTCTTGACTGTCAGTCCAACTGCCTTTTTTCTCCCCCTATCTCCAATGTTTTTATAACTAGTAAGTCAAAGTGTTCAAAGAAAATGAAAATATCAGACAATTTTGCTCCCGGGTGTTGCTCGCAGCAATGTCCTGGAGATTAATCTTTAATTCCTGGAGTCTCCAGGACAATCCTGGAGGGTTGGCAACCGTAGGAACAGGTGGGCAGCAGTTAAAAATCGCTGCCGCAATATGCTACATTTAGTCAGTAATATGTGCAAATGGTGTCAGGGTCGTTTTATACCCGGAGGATAGGCAGGGGCTGGGTAGAGAGGCTGATGCTGCAATGTGTGGGTGGCGTTGGATCAGAGTGTGGTTTTTAGCAGTGCTTATGTAGCCAGTGGGCTGCCTGTTAACCCCAGGTTGCCTGTAGCCATGCGGGACCTGGGAGGGAGCTGGTTCAAGTCAGCCCACATTGCTTGGTGATTCCCTACAAGGCGGGATCCGGGCATTATCTGATCAGACTGACCTATATATCTAATAATCCCTCTGCTTACATAATCAAAAGCAAAATACTGCGGATGCTGAAAATCTGAAATGAAAACAGAAAATGCTGGAGAAGCTCAGCAAGTGAGGCAGCATCTGCGGAAAAAGAAACGGAGTTAACGTTTCAGGTCGAAGATCTTTCGTCAGTTCTGACCAGTTCTTTTTTTTTTATTCGTTCACGGGATGTGGGCGTCGCTGGCAAGGCCGGCATTTATTGCCCATCCCTAATTGCCCTCGAGAAGGTGGTGGTGAGCCGCCTTCTTGAACCGCTGCAGTCCGTGTGGTGACGGTTCTCCCACAGTGCTGTTAGGAAGGGAGTTCCAGGATTTTGACCCAGCGACGATGAAGGAACGGCGATATATTTCCAAGTCGGGATGGTGTGTGACTTGGAGGGGAACGTGCAGGTGGTGTTGTTCCCATGCGCCTGCTGCCCTTGTCCTTCTAGGTGGTAGAGGTCGCGGGTTTGGGAGGTGCTGTCGAAGAAGCCTTGGCGAGTTGCTGCAGTGCATCCTGTGGATGGTGCACACTGCAGCCACAGTGAGCCGGTGGTGAAGGGAGTGAATGTTTAGGGTGGTGGATGGGGTGCCAATCAAGCGGGCTGCTTTATCTTGGATGGTGTCGAGCTTCTTGAGTGTTGTTGGAGCTGCACTCATCCAGGCAAGTGGAGAGTATTCCATCACACTCCTGACTTGTGCCTTGTAGATGGTGGAAAGGCTTTGGGGAGTCAGGAGGTGAGTCACTCGCCGCAGAAAGGTCTTCGACCTGAAAGGTTAACTCTGTTTCTTTCTCCGCAGATGCTGCCTCATTTGGTGGGCTTTTCCAGCATTTTCTGTTTTTACCTCTGCTTACGTACTTGTAGGAGAGTTTGATTGTACCACAGCGATCTGAATCAACAAGAACTGTGCCAACCTGTAAACCGTGGGATATGAGGCCGAGTGGGCAGAGGTTAGATCTGGTGATGGGGGGGTAGGAGTGGGAGCGGGCACAGATGGTAGGGTAGTTCACAGTCTTCATGGATTCTAGAATGTCCGTCGTGAAAGGCTGGAGATTGGGGCATAAGCAGACAGGTTTCTTTTTTAATATAAAAATAAAAACAGAAAGGACTAATTTAAAAAAGGAGTATTTATCAGTAAAGCGAATGACTCTTCCACTCAGCTCCCGCTGGCAGGTTTGAAGGTGCTTCAGTCAGTAAACAAAGGGATGAAGAAGTGTGAAAGTGGTATCTGGTGTTGATATCTGTGGGCGGACTTAACCCCAGAACCACACTATTAAATATTCATAAATACGAGAGAGGCCTCAGAACTTGCAGGTCTTTGAACGTTCTGATGTGCTCTTTATAAATGCATCTCCTGTACGTAAGATGCGATGAGTGTGGCAGCTGTGCGATGTTGCGCATCCAATCCAGAAACCGAAAGCTGCACTACATAAGTCACAAAATGTTCTGTTCCTTTTTTTTTGTTTTTCCCGATTGCACATTAAAGCGATGGACTCCAGAAGCTTTAAAATGCAATGTTTTTTTTTCCTTCTTGACAGCAGAAAGGTTCCATTTTGCTGTTTTACGTCCTGATCAGAAATCTAGCCAGGAAATGACGCCACGGTCAGATGTGATAGTTAACCTCCTTTTATAGTGTTGCGATGGGCTCTGCGATGTGAGGTGCTTGCTGCCTGAGATCCTTCATAAGTGTTGATATGGCTGATGTTATTTCCATGGCGTATCAAGATTGTAAGAACATGGACTGCTACTTGACCTCTGCAGTCTATACACAGGTAAGGGCGCCAACAGGGCACAGCTGGCGCGATGTTGCCCTTGTGCATTTGCCCGTTTTTCAGTTGTTTGCTACTGAAAGCACTTCATGCGCTGTTTATTATCAGCTTTGCGGACAGCTGCTTCCCCTTTTACTCCCATGGCTTCCTGTGCAGAAGGCAACTATTCTTGTTTATGTTAGAAATGACAATGATCCAATTATTGCTGGGACGGTAAGCAAACCGAAATGCTTTTATGAGATGTTCTTATCAGACACAACTAGAGTGAGCTTCGCTCTGTACGCTCAGTGTGAATTGGGACAGTCTTCCAACTCGCACTGAACATTATTTATTGCTAGTTATTCTTTTAGTGCTTGATATCCAGACAGATTTTTCATTCATTAGCAGCATCCATGTGCAATTAAATAGCATTAAGACAGAAAATAAGGCAGTAGATTCTTTCCCCCCCCCCCTCGCTTGGTTTCTTCCGTACTCGGGAATTAAGGGAGTGATTTTGATCCATACGTTTGAAAACTCGGCTTGGATAGTCACGGGGCTGTGACTCTCCACTTTGTTCTACCTTTGTTAAAGGTAACACAAACTTGTCTTCTGGCTGAATCTCCCTTGGCTTCACGGATTAGCAAATATGCGCAGCATGATACGTGCTGGCTGCCAGCAGTAAAACAGTTGAGATCAATGAGATGTAAGCTGCACCAACTTCAGTAAGTAAAGATCATAAAGAAATTGGTTTCGGGGAGTGGACTTTGAGGGGATGAACTGCTGTGTGAAAGGGCTATTTAAAAGGAAGGGATGTGGAGGGGAAATGGGAATGCTTTAAGGAGATGTTTTTCGCACTGCAGAGGCAAGTTATCCTAGCAACAAGTGGTGGACCAAACTGGAGAATAAAACTCACATTGATGAAAAAGAGTGTTGTTATGGAGGCATTAAGGAGAAAGGAAAGAATGTATAAAGTTTTGAAATCTACAGGGAAGGAGCAGGATAGAGAGTGCTATCAAATTAAGCAGAAATCAGGCAAAAACTGATAGGAAATGCAAAGAGGGATCAACAGAAAATACAATGTCAGCACATTTCAGGTCGAAGACCTTTCGTCAGAACTGACGAAAAGTCTTCGACCTGAAACGGTAACTGTTTCTTTCTCCACAGCTGCTGCCTCACTTGCTGAGCTTTTCCAGAAAATACAGTGCGTCAGGTACAAGTGAAGAGAGCAGAGGGATGTTGGGCTGTTTGCCAGGGGCAGTGGGGAGGGGAGAACAGGGAAATGGCAGAATTACTAAATCATTATTTTGAGACAGTTTTTAAATCACTGAAAGGGGAGATAGATATCTGAGTTGTTGAAAGAGGAGCATAAAGGAGAGAGCTCACTGGAAATCCTAAGTATCAAAAAGGAAGGCATAGTAGAACGGTTTAGGAAGCTAAAGGTAAACAAGGCCCCAGGATCTGAAAATAACCACCCAAGGGTGCTAGTGGAGTAGGCTGAGGAGAATGCAAATCCCCTCACTGATAACATTAAAAGTTCCGTAGAATTAGGTGACGTTCAAATAGAATGGTAAGTAGCAAATGTGACCCCCACTCCCCCTTTAAAAAAGGAGGGAAAGGACCCCATAAATTACAAAACTCTGAGCCTTGCCTCGATTGTGGGGAAAGTGTTCGAGACTTTGATGAGGGCCGGCATAGGGAATCAGCTGGAAGGCCAAGGCCGGTTAGAGAAAGCCAGCTTGGGTTCAGCACGGGTGCTTGTGTCTAGGGTTGCCAACCCTCCAGGATTGTCCTGGAGTCTCCCAAGAATTAAAGGTTAATCACCTGGACATTGCTGCGAGCAACCCGGGAGATAAATCATAGGGTCATTAAAAACATTGTGTGTTTTGTTTTAAACACTTTTTATTAGTTTTAAAAATACTGGAGATAGGGGGTGAAAAGCTGTTTGACTGGGTAGAGCGGTTGGAGGCGGGGGGACATGTGATGAAGCGTCCAGGAATACGCCCAACCAGAGTTGGCAACCCTACTTGTGTCTGACCAATTTATCAACTGTCTTTGAGCAGGTTGCAGATCTGGTGGATAAGAGTGAGGGAGTGGAGGTTATCTGTCTGGATTTCAGGAAGGCACATGATACTGTCGCACGTTCATTCATCAGCTTGAGGGCTTAAAGATTCTCACGGGTGTGGAGAATTTGGACAAGCTCTTCTGTCGGGCACAGGACTCGAGGATCAGGACCATTGTTTAATGTTAAAGGGCAGAGAAGAAAATAGGATATTTAGGCCACGTTTTTCAGTGAGAGGGAGGTAGAATTGTGGACCAGATTACCAGTTGGGATGATGGGAGAGAAAACCACAGCAGTTTAAAATAAAAGGACTGGGTGAATTCCTGTGTTAAGTCTAGAATCACAGTAAGGAAACTGATGGACGGGTGGGCTAGATGGATCAATAGTCTCCTGCCCAAAACATCTCTGTGACGACAACACAGAAAGAAAGCTGGCAGTGCAGAGTAATATTTGCAAAGCAAGAGAAAAATAATCTGCTTCAAACAGAACATTGTGGGATCTTGCACAGTTCTGTACATTTGGGAGATATTAGAACCATACCACTGAAGTTTACAGCACAGCACTGCCTGACTGGGCCAAGCTCCTTGCCTGGAAGGGCTTTCAGGGCAGCCAGGAAGGGCGGGTCAGAGGACTCATTTGGGTGTTGGGTTTGGAGACCGCATGGTCTGAATTAACCTTTGGCCTCCTGGAACGGACAAGGGAAAATTGTATAATAGAAGACTCGATTAGTGACAAAATGCTTTCGAATCATGTACTTGTTACCTATTTGTGTTTTTTGCAAAGAGTTGTGAGCATGTCACTTAAAGGATGCTGCTACTACCATTTGTGAGTACTGTATGTCTGGTCATTTGCACAGGTTGATTGTTAGTTTGGTTAAAAAAATATATAGCCTCCTGAATGTGAGTCTCCTCCAGTCCTACATCCTTCCTCCCCCCCACCAAACTCCCTGTTCCTCGGACCCTTGGGCATCACCCCTCTCTTCGGCCCACCGTTGGTGGCCGTGCCTTCAGCCGCCTGGGCCCCGCATTCTGGAATGGTTTCCCTAAACCCCTGTGACCCTCCACCTCCAAGGACTTCCTTAAACTCTACCTATCAGTGCTCTTTGTCCAATCTGCCTCTTTGTGAAATACTTCGGGATATTTAAGTGTGTTAAGTGTGCTTTTTCAGCACAATTTGTTGTTGTACCTGTCTTATTGAATTATTGCCTCTTGGCTATGCTCCCAGCGCTCTCTGTTCGAGATGCTCCAATTGGGCTTCTGTCTTTCCCACAACACTGAGGCAGTGCTGGTCAAAGTTAAAAATAACATCCTGTGTCACTGTCCCTCCTCATCTCACCTCCGCCTTCAATACCATAAACCACCCCATCCTCTGTGAATGTCTCTTCCACAGTCCATCTTCCATGGCTCTGCTCTCCAATGGTTCCACTCTTACCTGTTGAATCATGGACATTATATTGTCTCCATTGGCTTCTCTTTCCATGCCTAATTAGTCAGCTCTGGTGTACCCCTGCTATCCATCTCTTATTCTCTCCTCTTCCTTGTTTATAAGTTTACGCTCGGTACCATCATGTGGAAGCATGGGGCCAGCTTCCATGTATACCCAAAGATACATAGCCCCACTTCTCAACCTTCTCCATTGACCCCAAAGCCTTTGTCGTACTCTCCAATTGCCTGCCCAACATTAAGACTTAGAAAAACCATAACTTCCTCGCAGTAAATGTTGGCAAAACCAAAGCACATCATCCTTGCACTCACCAAACTCTACTGGCTACCCATGCCCCAGAAACTTGACTTAAAGATGTTTGTTTGTGCCTTCAAATCCTTCTGCAACCTTTGGCAGAAATCTCTCCCACTCAGTGCTTATCACACTATAAAGTGTACAGGCTACACAAATGTAAGTTGTTGTAATCATTGCAGTTATTCCTTACTTGCTTTTTGTTCAAAGCCAATATCTTGAGCAGTGTCTTGTTCGAGGGCCATTCTAGAATGCTCCAACCCACAGCACCACAGAGTGATGAGACACAAGTCTGCATCTGTGATTTCCCCACTTAGTGATCATGGTGACTTACCGTGCAGAGGCCTGGCATTTTCTCACAGTAATGGGAAACATCTATGGTCCTGATAGTCCATGGGACTGTGTTGTGCCCTGGAGGTGTGATTTGCACCCGTTGATTGCCAGAGAAGACCGGGTCAGCTAATTTAAGTACCCACTGGTGTTTCAGTTGTGGAACTCCCGTGTAACCCAGGAATAACGTGTTGGAGGAGGGGTGGAAATTTCTATTGCAGACCTTCAAAAATGGCTGAAGATTGCAGCAACTGGCTGGGGGAGTTGAACTCATTGTAACTGTCAGGTAAACACCACCGAGGGCTCTTGTGAGATTTTGTGGCACTTTTAAAGAATATCTTCAAGTGGAGGACTTGGCAGAAGTGTCCAAAGAAGAGAGCAGGACATTGGAAGGAGACAGAAAAGAAGAGCGCATTATTTTACTGAGACCAACCTTCAGACTCTCCTGGACAATATGTAGCAAAGAAGACTTCCTCTCATGGCTGGGTGTCCATGAGAGGAAGTCTCAGAAACCTGTCTCTGAGGCCGTGTGGAGTGCTTGTCTCATCCCCAGGACTGCCAGAAAAAGTTCAATGAGCTGATTAAGGCAGGGAAGGTAACACACTGGCTGCTGTCCTGGAAAGCAACAGGACGAGAGGGAAAGGTGCTGAATCGCAACCTCTGTCACTATCTGAGCCCTATAAGGCTGTGAATGGAGTAGAAACACATGGACCAGCAAGTCTGTCAAGGGCGACAAGCAAAAGGGAGGCAAGGCTGGAAAGTAGCTATCTGGCCTTACTTTGAGCATCAGTGGGTTGTACCGTTTCTCACAGGCGTATATGTTTTTTGTTGTCATTTTGTCACCAGTGCAGTAAATATAGAGCAGAGTGTGGTTAGGACATATTTGAGTGGTTTTGATGATGCCTTAGCTGGGAGAATAAAGCTCCGATAGTTTCAAATGTTATCAAAATGATGGGTGTTCGGTGCTGTGCTACTTGCATTTTATATTTTTGGTCATGTCCCATAAAGAACGCACTTACAATTTGACTAAATAAAATAAGCAGACAAATTTTTTCCCTTAAGTGTTTACATGAAAATAAGAGTGAGGATATACATTTTATGTGTACTGGGGAGGGACTGGTCATACAGGAAATTGTTTTTGAGCAGAATGTAGTTGTTTTGTACTTTTTAACCACACAGGAATGTTTTCAGTTCTTTGCTATCCTCTTTGGAATATGTGAAGTTGATAGAAATAACGAAATAACTTGCATTTATATTTCATGTCCCCAAGACATTCCAAGGTGCTTCACGGTCAATGAAGTACTTTTGAAGTGTAGTCACTGTTGTAGTGTAGAGAAACGCGGCAGCCAATTTACGCACAGCAAGATCCCACAAACAACAATGAGATAAATGGCCAGATAATCTGTTTTTTAATGATGTTAATTGAAGGATTAATGTTGGCCGGGACACTGCGAGAACTCCCCTGCTCTTCTTTGAATAGTGCCACGGGATCTTCTGCGTCCCCTCTGATAGTTAGAATTGGACATATGTGTGCGTGTGCCCATGTGTTCGTGTTCGGAGTTGATAGTTGGAAGGTTAATTTATCCCTTTACCCATCGCTTCCAGCATGCTCCTTGGTGCAAAGTTAAACCCAGTCTCAGTTCCTCAGAATAACCTTTGCATTCACAAAAATAACTACAGGTAATTATGTACCTATCCTCCATGGAAATCTGCAGCACTTACAGTAAGAATACTCTTACTTTCCCTTTCCAACCTTTACCTGAATCCCAGATAAGTGTTATCTCCTCAGTCCTCCACTTCATTGTCCCACCACTTGGCCTTGTCTGCTTCATTTTATACTTTCCTCCAATGCAGGTGGCGGCCCACGTACCAACATTTCAGCGTTTCAATTTGCTCTGTCCGTTCACATTATTTAGGGCTCAAATATATACGTCTCACTTTAATTGAAGCAGCCAGAGAATTTGTTCATTAACACAAAGCCCAAGGGCTCCATGGGAGTTGTAACCATTGGGAACTGATTTCGGAATAAAAATAACATTTCAACGGCCTACTTATGCAAAGACATCATTACCATTGGGCTGTTAACTAGTTTGCCATATTGTTTTGCTAGCTTAATGTCTAAATTCTCACAATTTATGATATGATAGCTCAAACAGGCTATCAGTTAACTAGTGCTAAAACTGTTACTTGATGCCTCAGTTATATCTCACACCTGCTTTCAATGGAATCAATTGTGAAATGCGATCCAATTCTTCTACTATAGACTATGGAGCGAAATCGGAGACCTGTGGGAATACATGTCCAATTTGTAACTATCAGCAACAACAACAACAACTTGCATTTATATAGTGCCTTTTACGTAGTAAGACGTCACCAAGGCGCTTCACAGGAGCGTAATCAGACAAAAAATTGACACTGAGCCAAAGAAGGAGATATTAGGACAGGAGACCAAAAGCTTGGTCAAAGAGGTAGGTTTTAAGGAGCGTCTTAAAGGAGGAGAGAGAGTTAGACAGGTGGAGAGGTTTAGGGAGGGAATTCCAGTGCTTAGGGCCTAGACAGCTGAAGGCACGGCCGCCAATGGGGCAAAGGAAATTGGGGATGCACAAGAGGCCAGGATTGGAGGAATGCAGAATTCTTGGAGGGTTGTAAGGCTGGAGGAAGTTACAGAGATAGGGAGGGATGAGGACATGGAGGGATTTGAAAACAAGGTTGTCATGAGAATGACCACAGGTGCTATTTGAGGCACCATACATTCAACAGTCAATAATAAACCCAGTACATGAGTGGATAATTGGCCTTAAATGAATAATTTTCAACTTGAATAAAGACTCAAGAATAATTGATTTTGTTATTGGTAATTATAATTATGTAATTGGTTGATAACTAATATGCTTACACAGAAAATGTGAATGAGACTACTCTCGTCAGCAAATGTATTTAACGACTGCTATTGCTGTTTTATTACTGCCCATTCTTCTGACCAACTGCAGTGTTGTTGAACACCTCCCCTTCCCAATCAAGTTGTGAATCGCGGTTATATACTCGCGCCTATTGTTGGCTCTGTATAACGCTTAGCGGCACTGTACTACTGACGAGCATTTTCGCATCAAAGTTTACTATTCTAAACACCTCAATGCTGGGAGTACATCAAAAACACCAAATATTGTGAGATTTTGTCAAGTCATTGAATCCAGTATCTACCCAAAGAGCCACTGATGGGCCAGGAAGACTGCTTTCTGAAACACAAAAGTACTGGATTGAAATAATTAAAAAGGCTAATGGAATGTTGGCCTTTATCTCAAGAGGGCTGGAATACAAAGGGGTGGAAGTTATGTTGCAGTTGTATAAAGCTCTGGTTAGACCCCATTTAGAGTACTGCATCCAGTTCTGGGCATTGCACCTCAGGAAGTATATATTGGCCTTGGAGGGGGTGCACCAGAATGATACCAGGACTAAAAGGGTTAAATTATGAGGACAAGTTGCATAGACTACGCTTGTATTCCCTTGAGTATAGAAGATTAAGGGGTGATCTAATTGAGGTGTTTAAGATGCTCAAAGGAGTTGATAGGGTAGATAGAGAGAAACCATTTCTTCTGGTGGGAGAGTCCAGAACAAGGGGGCATAACCTTAAAATTAGAGCTAGGCCATTCATGGGTGATGTCAGGAAGCATTTCTTCACACAAAGGGCAGTGGAAATCTGGAACTCTCTCCCAAAAAGCTGTTGAGGCTCAGTCAATTGAAAATTTAAAAACTGAGATTGATGATTTTTTTTTTAGGCAAGGGTATTAAGGGTTACGGAACCAAAACGGGTAGATGGAGTTAAGATACAGATCAGCCATGATCTAATTGAACAGCAGAACAGGCTCGAGGGGCTGAATGGCCTACTCCTGTTCCTATGTTTCTATTTTCCTATGAATTGACTTTGTTCTTAAGCTATACGGTGTTCTGTGAGCCCCTTGGTCGACTTGTTGCCTTTCAATTAGCCCTAGTGTAACTTAGAAAAGAAGGAATGTTCATTTATATAATGTCTTATCACAGCATCATAAAGCACTTAAGAGCCAATGGATTGCTTTGGAATTGCAACCACTGTTTTATATAGGCTAACAAGGCAGTCAATTCACAGCAAGGCTCCGCAAACAGGAAATGAATGAATGTCCATAAGCTTCAGCCAAATTACGTGTTCAAGTCAGTAATGAGGCTTGAACCGACAACCTCCTGACTCAAAGGTGAAAGTTAATCCCCTTCAACATCATCTCTCATAAGATAAGATCCCGCAGAGATGTTTCAAAGTTCTACGATGGTTGTCAGGCCCTTTTTGTAAACTGTCTTTACCTTTCTCCTACCCCACTCACCCTCTCTGCCTCATTCTTATAATCAAGATTCATCACAAGGGGTGTCCTATTCTAAATCAGTCTTTCCCAGCGCGTCAAAACTGTCTTCAGCTCTTCCTATAATCTTACAGGCTTTTAAAACCTAAGCTTGGCTTTAACTAACATGCCATTATTATGACATGAATTTAGATTTGAGGTTAGGATCAGATCAGCCATGATCTTATTAAATGGCGGAGCAGGCTCGAAGGGCCGATTGGCCTACTCCTGCTCCTATTTCTTATGTTCTTATGTTCTAACGTAGTTCGTGATTTACCTCAGCTTCTTTCCTTTCTTTCCTGCACTATAGGCCTTGGCTTTTCACCTGAGTTTTTTGGTAAAAGAACAACCCAGCAATTTATCTTTTACCTTATATTAGTTTCATGAAAATTCTCTCCATCAGGTCTATGCATGTTTATATCAGGACAGATAGACTGCACCCTAGACAATCGAGGTCCATTTTGCGGCAGTCCTGTGCCATCTCATACCAAGTACTCCTCTTTGCATACAGGTTCTGGGTACCTGTATAAGTTATCATGATATGACACCAAACTGTTTGTGTGACATAAAAAGTGGCATAAATATCTTTTTGTTTCATTATATTATATAAAACAATAGATGAGCAAAGGGATGAGTAGTTGATATGTTTTGGGCCCCACATTGGTTACAGAACTGTATTTATACTCCTAGGGTCAAGGCACTGAGCTAAAACTAATGCAGGACTGCTCACACACACATGTTATATGTATATATATGTATATTCTTTAACCATGTGTTTATCAGTTTATTCTTTATTTAAGCCTCTAAATGTCACCTATCTAACAATATGTGGTTCTTGATATGTCTATTTTTAATGTACTTGTCAGAAGCGCATTTCCTTCCAAACCGTGCAGTTTAAATTCAATGTTGATTGATTGCAATGAAACTTGTTGACTTTTTCTTGCACCTATGGCTTTTAATTTCCTTAGTTCTCTTAATTTTTTGCCATGTATCTCATCTATCTCAATTGATATTTTGGGTGTATTTTTATGCTCATCCAGGTGAGAGGGACATCACTGGACTCTGACACTTAGCACTTCCAGGGCGACTATAGCAAAGGAGAGAGGCAGAGCAACCCTCCTATGATGTAATGCCTCCCAACAACAGTACCCACCCAGCCAGCTCCCCATGCTAATCTTTCCTGCACCAGCCACTCTTAACATCTTATGAGTGAGATGCCAGTTTTTTTGCCAAATGGCAGGGAATTTTGAGTGTGGGTCCATTGCCACTAGCTACCAGACTTATAACTGCCCAAATCCATTTAAAATAAGAGTCTTGCAGCCGGCAGAAAGGCAAGACTTTTAGCCCATCTAACAGAGCTGCATTCAAACCCAGGTCCCAGTGGTGACGGAGGATCTAACCCACTACACCAACTATTTCCCGTTGTACTACGAGTTACTTTTACTCTGGTACCTGTACAATTTAGATTCTGAGAAACCAAACAACCCTGACCAGGCTCCACATGTTTACATTGCTAAATCTAACTCCTTTGTCCTGCCAGAATCACAGATCCAGTTCATAGGATCATAGAGTTATTCATGGGTATGTGATTTAGCTGCAAAGATAAGGAACCTGGATTTAGTACTTCAAAGGAGGGAGCTGGTTAAAAAGCCTCAGTCTCCCAGACCATGAACTAAATACGTGCCAGTATCAAAGCAGCTTTATGTATACATATCAACAGTCACTGCACTCCAAAAGTACTTCTGTGTGAAAAAGAAAGACTTGAGTTTATATAGGGCCTTTCAAGACCTCAGGAAGTCCCAAAGCACTTTACAGCCAGTGATGTAGTTTTGAAGTATAGTCTTTGTTGTAAAACAGGGAAATGCGGCAGCCAATTTGCATACAGCAAGATTCCACAAACAGCAATGAGATAATTGTTTTTTAGTGATGTTGGTTGAGGGATAAATATTGGCCAGGTCACCAGGGAGATCCCCCCTGCTCTTCAGATATTGTCATGGGATCTTTTGCATCCACCTGAGAGGGCTATCAGGGCCTTGATTTAACATCTCACCTGAAAGACCGCACCTCTGACAGTGTAGCACTCACTCAGTACTGCACTGGAAGTGTTAACCTACATTATGTGCTCAAGTCTCTGGAGTGAGACTTGAACCCACAATCTTCTGATTCGGAAGTAAGAGCACTACCACTGAGCCAAAGCATTTTGTGTCATTTTGATATGTTAAGACACGATATATTTCAAGTGCTTCTTTTAATGGAGTACACTGTTCCCCTTGAAGACATCAGTATGAAACAGCCCCAAAAACATGACGTGTGTATATATATTATGAAGAATAGTGCAGCCCTGAGTGTGTCTCAAAGATGTTACCAAACTGTAAAAGTAAAGCTTTTTTTTATTCGTTCATGGGATGTGGGCGTCGCTGGCGAGGCCGGCATTTATTGCCCATCCCTAATTGCCCTTGAGAAGGTGGTGGTGAACTTGAACCGCTGCAGACCATGTGGTGAAGGTTCTCCCACAGTGCTGTTAGGAAGGGAGTTCCAGGATTTTGACCCAGCAATGATGAAGGAACGGCGATATGTTTCCAAGTCAGGATGGTGTGTGACTTGGAGGGGAACGTGCAGGTGGTGGTGTTCCCATGTGCCTGCTGCCCTTGTCCTTCTAGGTGGTAGAGGTCGCGGGTTTGGGAGGTGCTGTCGAAGAAGCCTTGGTAAGTTGCTGCAGTGCATCTTGTGGATGGTATACACTGCAGCCACAGTGCGCTGGTGGTGAAGGGAGTGAATGTTTAGGGTGGAGGATGGTGTGCCAATCAAGCGGGCTGCTTTGCCCAGGATGGTGTCGAGCTTCTTGAGTATTGTTGGAGCTGCACTCATCCAGGCAAGTGGAGAGTATTCCATCACACTCCTGACTTGTGCCTTGTAGATGGTGGAAAGGCTTTTGAGAGTTAGGAGGTGAGTCACTCGCTGCAGAATACCCAGCCTCTGACCTGCTCTTGTAGCCACAGTATTTATATGGCTGGTCCAGTTAAATTTCTGGTCAATGGTGACCCCCAGGATGTTGATGGTGGGGTATTTGGTGATGGTAATGCCGTTGAATGTCAAGGGGAGGTGGTTAGACTCTCTCTTGTCGGAGATGGTCATTGCCTGGCACTTGTCTGGCGCGAATGTTACTTGCCACTTATCAGCCTGGATGTTGTCCAGGTCTTGCTGCATGCGGGCACGGACTGCTTCATTATCTGAGGGGTTGCGAATGGAACTGAACACTGTGCAATCATCAGCGAACATCCCCATTTCTGACCTTATGATGGAGGGAAGGTTATTGATGAAGCAGCTGAAGATGTTTGGGCCTAGGACACTGCCCTGAGGAACTCCTGCAGCAATGTCCTTGGGCTGAGATGATTGGCCTCCAACAACCACTACCATCTTCCTTTGTGCTAGGTATGACTCCAGCCACTGGAGAGTTTTCCCCCTGATTCCCATTGACTTCAATTTTACTAGGGCTCCTTGGCACCATACTTGGTCAAATGCTGCCTTGATGTTAAGGGCAGTCACTCTCACCTCACCTCTGGAATTCAGCTCTTTTGTCCATGTTTGGACCAAGGCTATAAGGAGGTCTGGAGTTGAGTGGTCCTGGCGGAACCCAAACTGAGCATCGGTGAGCAGGTTATTGGTAAGTAAGTGCCGCTTGATAGCACTGTCGACGACACTTTCCATCATTTTGCTGATGATTGAGTGTACACTGATGGGGCGGTAATTGGCTGGATTGGATTTGTCCTGATTAAAAGTGAAGCTCATTTGGTTTATGCTCATTGTGTCACAAACACCACCCTGTGTGCTTAGATGGGCTATCAGTTCGGTAATTATCAGGTCAAAGTATCTGAAAATATATTTTACTCCAGGAAGCTGACAGGTTAAATCTCTAGCCTGTGCTGAGTTAGCTGATCTCAGCTAGGGCAGTGGTGGAAGGCTACCTATTGGCCATAGTGACTTCAGATAGGGATGGAAAAAAGTATCAGCTGGGGTCCTGATGCTGATTAATATCCAGGAACCCTTTCTGGAAAGTACATGTATGTGAACATCAGAAGAGGACAGACTCAGACGTGGCTGTGATGCAGCGTAACATTCAACGTTACATTGTTGAGCTCTCGTAAATTCTGCTGATGACACTTCCTACCAGTATTTTAGGATTAAGCTAATGGCTTGGATTTTTTTCCAAGGGAAACCTATATTATCTCAGTAGGTGAAATGTAGATATGTGCAAACCTGGAACTAAGTTGTTACTGTTAAGATGATAAACGTATTTCCATGCAAGTCCAGTGGCTTTCAAAAGTTTAGTCGGTTATTCAGCAGAAGGAAGAATCAAGAAGTGTAGCTCTTTATTGAGGTAAACTTGAATTTTGAGTTAGGTTTGTTCAAGTTTGTCTTTTTCTTTAATATACTTAGATTTCTACTACTTGTTACTTTAATGCGCATGTTTTTAATGATTGTTATATTATTTGGTGAAGTTTTTAACTGTGCTTTTCAAAGTCCACACCTGGAACTGGAACATTTCCATATTTGGGCCACCCAGTAACATCATCAAGCTCACCCAGGTCAAGGGGAGCGCACCCAGGTCAAGGGCAGCGCACCCAGGTCAAGGGGAGCGCACCCAGGTCAAGTAAAGTACACCGAGCTCAGCCAATTACAGAATAAAGTTCTCTCTTCTCTGTGCCAAATATACTTTAACCACAAACTGAGAAGAACACACTCTACTGTGGTGTGAACTTTTAACATACCGCATATCAAAGTCCCTAAGGTGTCTCTGAATATAATTGACAATATTGTGCTGTGGGATTAGGTCCAATTGGAACTAGGTTGAGTTTGGGCTAACACATTTTATTTTAGGACCTTTACAGCTACCAGAGAGAAGATATTTTACTGCGTTGGTCTGTGCAAAATTTAAATCCAGGTCACAAGGGTGAAGGGATGGCAACTCAATTCCATCTCCCGTGATTCAGTGGTTTTAATTATGATGTCTGGAATATCGCTTGCATTGTTTAAAAAAGTGTATTTTCTTTTGAATAAGTGAGTGTTAGCTTTTTGCAATTCTCAGTTCTGAATCTTTATGACATCTAAATCTGAGAAGCTTCTGTCCCTTTTCGATTCTGAAATGCCCACTGCTTTTCTATCTGACTTTTGCTAAATTGACTAAGCACGCTGTCCATTTCTCTTGATACTCTTAAGGAATTCTAACTTCCCATTTGGTTGACCCTCCGTTCCATATCTAGTTTTGATGCTTTGTTAAAGGTTACAATGGGTGATTGCCTGTTAGTCTATCATCTACTGTTTCAATTTAGGCTCTAAGATAGTGGTACTGCATCTGGAATAATAAGGGTATTTCTGTCATCATTTCATGTACTTCTGAAATGGTTGGAGTTAAACTGTATCCTCTGCCTTTCCTTACCAAATCTCAAAATGGAGCGCAGGAGAAGAATTGTTTATGGGACCAGGTCTTGATTGACCTGGAAATTAGTCAGGATATAGGGGCTTTGCAAAGTGAACTGTAATTGGAAATTTATTAACATGTAATCAGAACTCAACGATGCGAGCGCCAGCTCATTATATCATGTGCAATAATTCCTATTGGTCCCACTATGAGTACATAATCTAGGCACAGATCGGGTGCGGGACGTTGCGCCCCGAAATTGGTACTTTTTTCTGCCCGGAAAATGGACACAACGAGGACCAATTCCTCCCCCTTGTTGTTTATGAGACTCTATAATGAAGAGTATTTAGACCCCACAAGGACTGATTCTAATTCCTTTCTTGCTGTGTTGTTTCAGTATCTTGCTCTCTTATCCTTTGACTTTTGTACACGATTTAACGTCTGGAACTTTCCGTCCAGTTCCTCAAAGCCATCCTTTTTGACTATGATGTCAGCCGTGGTTCAGTGGTAGGATTCTTGCTGCTGACTCAGGAGGTCGTGGGTCCAAGTCCCACTCCGGAGACTTGAGCACCAAATCCAGGCTGACACTCCAGTACAGTACTGAGGGAGTTAAACCGAGGCTCTGTCTGCCCTTTCAGGTGAACGTAAAAGATCCCAGAGCACTATTTTGAAGAACAGCAGGGGAGTTCTCCCTGGTGTCCTGGCCAATATTTATCCCTCAACAAATATCACTAAAAAAACAGATTTGCCGGTCGTAATCACATTGCTATTTGTGGGAGCTTGCTGTACCCAAATTGTCTGCTGTGTTTCCTACATTACAACGATTGCTACACTTCAAAAGTACTTAATTGGCTGTAAAGTGCTTTGGGATGTCGTGAGGTCATGAAAGGTGTTATATAAATTCTTTCCGTCTTATTACATTGGGCCAAGAGGTACCTTTGTTAAGGGAGCTGATATGAAAATTAGAAAGGAAATATTGTCCTCTTCTTCATGGGCCCCTAGGCAGAACCCACCACCCAACCCCCAAACCCTGGGTATGGCCCACTTCTACCCTTCTGGAGGCTGGTACGCCTGCTGTCACTGGGAGTACTAGCCTCCAGACACACACTGGGTCGTATTTGGGATGGGCAAGCTGGAACCCTCAGTGTGGAGATCCCCTGCACCCTCTACCTTAGAAAGGGTGGATGGAGGCTCCACCCCTTACCTGGCCAAGCAGGAAACCCTTGATTTGGTCAGGTCCTGGTGTATCTGCGGCCAGGCCTATTTCTGAGCTGTTCCCCCACACTCCCGCCAAAGTTACACCAGGAATCTGGTGGGACGGCCGAAGGAAATTCGGCTGCTGTATTACTAGCGTTTCCTTTTTTGTTCGTGTGATATTTACGTATACCTATTTTATTTATAATACAGTGCACATCTAAAGCTTATGATGCACAAAAGCTCGGCCACCAATTGCAATAATTTCCCTATGTTGCTGCGTTCTGTCCATGTAGGAAAGATGCTGAGGTCAGAGGCAGCTCAAACCAGATCAGGGTTATCCCTGAGTTAACAGGAAACCACAGTTTATGCCGTGGGATCGGAGGGACATATTTTAAGTTTACTGCCACATGATCAGCGATGGGTAAAGCGTGGTGCGAGATAGATAATATTTGACTTAATAACAGGAAACAGATGGCAGTCGTAAATGGGAACTTTTCAGGCTGGAAAGCGGTTACGAGTGGGAATCTACTCGAGAATCATGTTCTTGAGACTCATGCTATTTTAAAATAACGTCTACAAGGGTACTGTTTTGAAAAAAAAATCCAAATTTTATATATCATCAAACGAGGAGACAGAGAAAATAATGCGACCGGGTTAAGATCTTTTAGGTAATTGGGCCAATTTAGTGGCAGATGAAATTCGATGCATAAAATGTAAGATAATTAGTGCGGAAACAAGGGTCCCAAAGAGGGAGTACATACAATAAACTGTGTGCTGATCAAGAAAGGGATCCAAGAGTTATTGTGGATCAATCTATGAAACTGTCAGTCCAGCATTGAGCTGCAGTGTAAGAAAAAGGCAATTAAAATACTAAAGTACATTAACCGGGTACAAATCTAAAGCAGCTGTTAAGCTATTGGTCAGATCTCTCTGGAGAACACTGTGTAGTTCTGGTCACTTCACCACAGGAAGACTATTGTTGTCCTTGAAAGTGTGCAGAGATCTGGAAACAAAGATGATTCTGGGTATGAAGAGGTTATGAAGAAAGGGTTAAGGAAGCTGAACTTGTTTTCTTTGGAAAGAGAAGGTTTCAAGGTGATCGAACTGAAGTTTCAAGATTATCAACAAATTTGACCCAGCACTATTTAATATTTATGCCTTCATTGAATTGGTTACCGAGTGTTGACACTTACATGCCTACTTTATATGCTTGTGGGGAATTAGTCTGCGTCCGGATAACACAATATATATCAATGATTTGGATGAGGGAACCAAATGTAATATTTTCAAGTTTGCTGACGACACAAAACTAGGTGGGATCGTGAGATGTGAGGAGGATGCAAAGAGGCTTCAAGGCGATTTAGACAAGTTGAGTGAGTGGGCAAATACATGGCAGATGCAGTATAATGTGGATAAATGTGAAGTTATCCACTTCGGAAGGAAAAACAGAAAGGCAGAGTATTATTTAAATGGTGATAGATTGGGGAATGATGATGTACAAAGGGACCTGGGTGTCCTTGTACACCAGTCACTGAAAGCAAACATGCAGGTACAGCAAGCAATTAGGAAGGCAAATGGTATGTTGGCCTTTATTGCAAGGGTATTTGAGTATAGGAGCAAGGATGTCTTACTGCAGTTATACAGGGCCTTGGTGAGACGACACCTGGAGTATTGTGTGCAGTTTTGGTCTCCTTACCTAAGAAAGGATATACTTGCCATAGAGGGAGTGCAGCAAAGGTTCACCAGACTGATCCCTGGGATGGCAGGACTGTCGTATGAGGAGAGATTGGGTCGACTCGGCCTGTATTCAGTCGAGTTTAGAAGAATGAGAGGGGGTCTCATTGAAACATATAAAATTCTGACAGGGCTAGACAGACTGGATGCAGGGAGGATGTTTCCTCTGGCTGGGGGGTCCAGAACGAGGGGTCACAGTCTCAGGATACAGGGTAGGACATTTAGGACTGAGATGAGGAGAAATTTCTTCTCTCAGAGGGCGGTGAACCTATGGAATTCTCTACCACAGAAGGCTGTGGAGGCCAAGTCACTGAATATATTTAAGAAGGAGCTGGATGGATTTCTAGACACAAAAGGCATCAAGGGGTATGGGGAGAGAGCGGGAATATGGTATTGAGATAGAGGATCAGCCATGATCATATTGAATGGCAGAGCAGGCTGGAAGGGCCGAATGGCCTACTCCTGCTCCTATTTTCTATGTTTCTACGTTTCCGGATGGTTTTTGCAAAATTCTTCCTTGAATTGCAGTGTTATGTACAAGTCGGAAACAAATTCACTGGTAGGAAATATCGTGGGGAAGGTCAGCATATATACAGTGGTAGCTGGTGAAATATTTTATACTTGCACTTTAACACGTTGCAAGTGTAAAGGGAGTACAAACAGGGTTTGACTCCATAAGTACAGGTGCAAGGAGAGATGAGGTGGCTGGGTGGGTGACTGCTTCACTGCGTGTTTTTGCAATTTTTTTCCCTTTTATAATGCTAAGATCTGCTTATACCATCTCCTACCTGTATTCATGAGAGAATCCTCGCCTGTATACTAAGACCTGCTTACACCATCTCCTATCCTTCTTCATTGCCATTTGAACCCCAAACTAACGTAACTCTGATTGTTCCAGTTCTGAGGGAGACTGGCAAGTTCAGTAAGTGGTTGAACTTGGGTTTGACTGCAGTGCAGACCAATGAGGTAAAGTTTCCTCTCTCTGGCGACTGTAAGAATCCTGAGTGAAATGAGTTGAAGTGCAGACAGTTGGGCTTTCCCACTTCGGTGGAAATCCAGGGTCGAGTTGGTGGGTTGGGATTTGCGTTCGACCGACGCTGACCGTGACATTTTTAGAATAATTGTGTAGGGCTCCTGGTGGGATTCCTGGCTGCACGGGGAGCCCACCTCGAGGGGGGAAGTTGAAGAAAATGAGTGCTGCGGGCCCTGGATGCCTGTAGTGGTGGAACGGGGCTGACTGCCTGCAAGGGCATCTGAGGAGAAGGGTCATTTTTCTATAAAAATGTTAAATTTCACAGGGTTGGGATTATAATCAATCTCCCCGCAATTGATTAGACTCCCTTGAGGGACCTTTTAAAATGTAATTCCCCTGCCTACATGCCCTGTTGGTGTTCTTTTGCTCAGCATTACTATTTCAATAATAACTGAAAATGTGACGTCTGATGTCACTCCAGCAGAAAATTCCAAAAAGGAAGGACATATTGGCCTTGGAGGGAGTGCAGCGTAGGTTTACTAGAATGATACCCGGACTTCAAGGGTTAAGTCACAAGGAGAGATTACACAAATTGGGGTTGTATTCTCTGGAGTTTCAAAGGTTAAGGGATGATCTGATCGAAGTTTATAAGATATTAAGGGGAACAGATAGTTTCTCTCTATCCACCCTATTTCCGCTGGTTGGGGATTTTAGGAGTAGGGGGCACAGTCTAAAAATTAGAGCCAGACCTTTCAGGAGTGAGATTAGAAAACACTTCTACACACAAATGGTGGTAGAAGTTTGGAACACTCTTCTGCAAACGGCAATTGGTGCTAGCTCAATTGCTAATTTTAAATCTGAGATAGATAACTTTTTGCCAACCAAAGGTATTAAGGGATATGGGCCAAAGGCAGGTATATGGAGTTAGATCACAGATCAGCCGTGATCGTATCAAATGGTGGAGCAGGCATGAGGGGCTGAATGGCCTACTCCTGTTGCTATGATAGCAATTGGCAAGGAGCCAAAGGATGAACTCGCTAACTAATTTTTCAACCCAGGTCTGCCCCATTCCGTTGTTGTCTGCTTGACACTTTACGCTATCACAGGTAAAAAATACAAAGCCGAGAGAAAATCGAGACTGATTGGCACTGATAGGAACAAGGGAATTGCTAGACGAGAAAAGACCAAGGACTATCTAGTTCGCCTTCTCCCATCCTGGTAGCCGCATGATGCAACGATAATGGAGTTGTTGACAATCATCAATCTCCATCAATTAGTCTACAACAGGCCCAGACATGACACGAGGAAAACCTCAGTGGTGGAGAGATTTGGGAACGATACAGTGCGACCTTGTGCGTGCGCCACGCGGGCCCTGCCAGCAGCGACGTTAGCAATAATTGCGTCCTTATATAAAATCATGAGGCAGTTTGATGGTGAGTATTTTGCAGTTTGTACGTACTGAATGCAAGTACCTTGGTGACTGCACGCACATCCCTCCAGTAACATCAGCCCAGAAATTCCAGTTTGCCTCTGAATGTTGCTTGTCCGATCTTTAAATTCAAAAATTTTGACTGGAGTTCATCAGTCCTGCAGGCAGCTCGATGTTATATTATCCGTCACTGGGCAAACCCAGAATGGGCAGAAGAATGGGCCAATTGACCGGAGCTATGCAAATTGTGGGAAGAAAAGAATGGATAGATCCAAACAGACTCAGTCCAGATCGGGGAATGACTTTGCAGCTCATCACCATTTTACGGCAGTTTGACTGTCACTAAATCACTGTTATCCTGCTGATGCTGTCCCCTCTGACACCTAATAGAAATCTCATAATAGGGGATTCCACACACAGGGGTACAGTCCTCTTTTAATTTCATTTAAAAAAAAGGGTCTCTTATTGCAGTCTAGTCTACATTACTCATTTATCTATAATATGTGTCCTGGCTTATCAAAATGTTTTGTATTTGAAGCAATTTATTTGCAGTACGTTTTATTGTAAACATAATGGGGGTGATTTCAAACCCCAAGAACGGGTGGGAGTTGAAAATAGTTGTTTTTTTGGGTCGCAACCGCAAAATTTTCAGACTTTGCATTCCCAGTGAGAAGCCTGTACTTTTCCGTGCTGACGTTAAACCCGGAAATAAAGCCGGGTTGCAGTCGCGACCCAAAAAACAACTATTTTTATCTCCCATCCGCCCCCAACCCACCCGTTCTTGGTGTTTAAAATCACCTTCCAATACAATGATTCCTTGTTAGTAGAGTTGTTTTGCATGTTTTGCATGAATAAAAATTTCAACCTCTTGCATTATTTTAGATCTTTAGGAATGAGCCTGTTTCACTGTGTAAAGACGGGCGTGTTAAGAGGAAGTTCTCTGTATTTTATTGCAGTAGTTTCGCAATCATTGGAAAAAATGTTAAAGCTGTAATTTTTTAATATAGTTGATTCATTAAGAGGAGAATCCAAGGGGTCTGGGAGCTGCTGGGTGGCACTGTGGGTCAGTCACTGGCCTTTCACCCGCAGAAGCTGTGTTTAACTGCAGCAGAGACTGATGGGATGAGACTCTCTTCTGTCTTTATGCTGTTAAGCTGCAATGTGAAAGAAGTTTGGGCAGTTTCAGGCCCCGTGGGCCCACAGCACACAATTGGTACTAATCAGCAGTCTCACACCGAGAGGCCACAGGACGGCTAGTGCAGTACAAGAGGTGGTGCAGGAGGCTTGAGAAAAGTCAAAGCTGCTGCCAGGGGTGTCGCTGTGATGTAAAGGGGGCATAAGTTTCACCTCAAACCCTTCAAACTGCGGGTGAGGGGGTTGACTTCGATTTTAACAGTCAGTCAACGTAAAATTCACGGGTCAGAGTCTACTCTCGTACTATCACCACCACAGATTTAATGGTTAGCTTATTTAATTGGTTTAAATCAGTGGTGCGGCCGTGGGACATGTGACATTCCCTCTCCACCTCGCCACCTCTTCTCCTTTAAGATGCTCTTTAAAACCTACTTCTTTGACCAAGCTTTTGGTCACCTGTTCTAACATCTCCTCATGCGGCTCATTGTCAAATTTTGTCTGAAAACGCTCCTCTGAAGCTGTGGGATGTTTTACTACATTAAATGCCCTATATAAATGCAAGTTGTTATTGTTGTTTTGGCATCAATAAGGAAAATCCACCCACTATTTCCATTGGAGTGTCACATTTCAACAATTATATAATACGCACATTGTGCACTACTTCCTCGTTGTATGTGTAGTGACTGTTCCCCACCCAACCTCTGGGTCATTCATACCGACTGTCCATTATTCTATATGGAGTGCCATGCTGAGTTTCCCAGGCTAATTGGCAGAGAAACAGTTGATGTAACGAGATAGTTCTGCGCCCAGGAGTTCCCCAACAGTTGACAAGTCTCAGTTCAATGTTGTGCATCTTGCTGAAAGAGTAAGATAAGTGCCAGGAATATGAAGCACTTCCCCGAATTGGTATCCCTCTAGATTTAACTGGTCTCTCATCTCATTGCTATTTGTGGGGCCTTGTTCGGTGCAAAATGGCTGCCATGTTCACCGACATAATGTGGAGATGCCGGTGATGGACTGGGGTTGACAATTGTAAACAATTTTACAACACCAAGTTATAGTCCAACAATTTTATTTTGAAACCCACAAGCTTTCGGAGGCTTCCTCCTTCCTCAGGTGAATGTGGAACTGAAATCCACCTACATAATAACAGTGACTGCACTTCAAAATAATATGAAGCAGTTGTATGTGAAGCACTTCTGGAAATTTCTGAGAGACATGATAAGTTATTATACGAATGTCAGTCTTTCTGTTCGTTCTTCTTTTTAGATAGTACTTTCACCTAGATTAATCGGTAAGTGGTAAATGTGCAGACAGTAAGGGTATTAATTCTGGGCATATTTGGACCCCAAGGTAGGAGACCTTAAATACTAGGGGGCTGGGCTTCAGTGTGCTAAAAGGTCTTTTCTTGACTTTTCCTCTGTTCTTAAAATAGTTTTCCTGTTTTAAAACTTAGCAAAGCCTCACTGGAGACTGAAAGACAGGGAGGGGAACCTGATACAATTGGTCTGTTTTTGATTAGTCACATGGACACTAGTGATAGTGGAGATGGTCTGAGGGAATCCGCTTGGATTACTTCTTCGCAGTGTTAGAAATTCAACTATGGAGGTACCACAGCTGAACCTGATCCTGATCCTATTGTCCACACATTTGCACTTTCTCAGCAGAGATCACTAGACAGTGATCAGGGTTGCCACCCAGCCAATTCTGCATTAAATAGGTTGATGTTCAAGATCCCATGCCACTATTTGAAGGAGGGGAGAGATTCCTCATGGTGGCCTTGGCCAACTTTCCTCCCTCCACCGACATTGCCAAAAACTGATTAACTAGTCATTCATCTCATTGATGATTGTGGGATCTCGCCGTGCACCGAATGGCTGTCACATATACCTGTATAATAGTCGTTGCACTTCAAAGTGATTATTGGGAGTCAGCCTTGGCTCGGTAGTAGCACCCTTGCCTCTGTGTTAGAAGGTCATGGGTTCAAGTCCCACCTCATGACTTGAGTACATAATCGCAGCTGACACTCCAGTGCAATACTCAGGGAGCTGAATAGTATTCTATTCAAGGAACAGTAGGGGAATTCTCCCTCAGGCAACACCACTAAAGCAGTTTTTTAATTGGTTATTTATCTCATTGCTGTGTGTGGGATCTTGCGGTGTGAATAATGGCTGCTGCATTTCCCAACAGTGACAACACTTCAATAGTAATTCATTGGCTGTGAAGTGCTTTCGGAGATGTCATGAAAGGTGCTGTATTTAAATGCAAGTTCTTTCTTTAACTCATCATATATGAAGCACTTTGAAACATTTCTCAGAGGCACTATATAAACACAAATATTTCTTAAAGCAAGTGACCTGTTGGATGAAGAAATAGATTTGATGATGTTGCATAAGGCAGCTTGCAATAGATGGCAGATGTTACTTTTCATTATTCCAATGGTTAGAATGCTGACATGGTAGCCTTTCCATTATGTGGTGAAATGGGCAGTTCTGCTTTTCAGGGCTAAAGCTGGCTTTTTAATGTGAAGTTCCCTTGGCCTTATGCCCTGCCACTCCCTGCTCAAGTGGACGATAAACGTCAATACTGACTAGTTGGGCCAATGGCCTGTTTCCGTGTTGTCATTTCTATGTATGTAATACACAGTAAGAATTCTAAAGATGACTTTTTATACTAATTACACTTTGAGAGCTTTCTTTAAACAATCACTGTTCAATCTTTAGCTTTCATTCCTTTTTAATTTGAACTAATGGTACGATGGTCACTTTTCAGGGAGATTTTCCACATCGGTGGTCCTGGCACAGAACAGTGCATATTGGGAAATTGCTCACACTAACCTCTAATTAATGATTGGCAATCGCAGGCTGGGATGTGTAATTTCCCAACAGGCTCTCCAATTCTGTTTGGAGTGTTGCCGAGGGAAGTCTCTCCTTTTGAGTCTCACAAAGAAGTAAGAAAAATAACAGCATTTCTAATATTAAAAGTGTCTGAGTTTGCAAAATTTTTCTTTCCATTGTGAAATTTGGGTAATTATTTTATCTCCTGTGTGTTAAGAAAGGGGAAACTGCTGCAGGGTTCATCACATGCTGCACCATTGTGAATACCACACAATTTGATCAGTCCAAGATCAGTGATAGTTCAGGGTCCTGTTGCATTCAGTGGGTGTATTGAAAGAGTCCATGGTTCACACTAGTAGGTGCTGCTCTTAATGCTGCTGTGCTGTCCCAAATGGGTGTTATACAAGTAATTGGTTATGCTGCTTTAATGGAAAGGACAAACTATTGAATGCTACTGATTTTACTCCGTGAGCTTAGTTCAGTGCTATAGATTCCAATCCCATAAATTGACACCAAGGTACATCTGAATATCTGATGATGACATTGTAATATCTACCTAGAAATATGATATTAATGTGTGTACGCTTAACGTATTCACGGTCATTCCTCTATCTGCTATTTTAATTGAGGCATTAATCGCTGCTTGTGCCTCACAAATCTCCTCCCTGGCCTCTTTCAGATGTATAAATATTATCTATTCCTTGTGATTTATTTGCCTTGAACCATCTTAGTATGTCTAGGACTTCCATCTCGTCAGGCATGTCACCTTTTGGATGAGTCATTAACCAATGGTGAAGGCAAACGATCCCATGGCATTATTCAAAGTGGAGAAGATAATTCTTCCAGTGCCCAGACCAACATTCCTCCCTCAACCAGCATCACAAAAAACAGATTAACTCATCATTCGTTGACTTGCTGTTTGCGGGACCTTACGTGTTGGGTGCTGTGTTTGTCGCCATAGCAACAGTGACTACACTTCAAAGCCTAACTGTTGGCGGTACAACACTTTGGGATGCTCCGAGAGCATGATACGGTACGATTTCAATGCAAGCTCATTTTTTCTTATATTTGTTTATTAATTTTAGGAATTCTGTAGTTAAATTGTAAAATTTTGTCACTCATATGTATCACCTAGATGTGTTTGGAACCTTCCCTGTGATTTAGCCAAAGTTGTTCTTCATTGGCTGTGAAGCATTTGGGAATGTCCAGAGTTGGTGAGAGGTGTGATATAAATGCAAGTTCTTTCTTTTCTTTTCTAAATGGATTGAGCTGAATCTCAATGGCCTGTTTCCTTGTTGTCATTTCTATGTATGTAATACATAGTAAGAATTCTAAAGATGACTTTTTATACTAATTACACTTTGAGAGCTTTCTTTAAACAATCACTGTTCAATCTTTTAGCTTTCATTCCTTTTTAATTTGAACTAATGGTACGATGGTCACTTTTCAGGGAGATTTTCCACATCGGTGGTCCTGACACAGAACAGTGCATATTGGGAAATTGCCCACGCTCGCCCCTGATTAATGATTGCCAATCGCAGGCTGGGCTCTGTAATTTCCCAACAGGCTCTCCAATTCTGTTTGGAGTGTTGCCGAGGGAAATCTCCCCTTTTGAGTCTCACAAAGAAGCAAGAAAAATAACAGCATTTCTTTTGTTAAAAATGTCTGAGTTTGCAAGATTTTATTTCATTGTGAAATTTGGGTGATTATTTTATCTCCTGTGTGTTGTAAAGAAAGGGGAAACTGCTGCAGGGTTCATCACATGCTGCACCATTGTGAATACCACACAAATTGATCAGTCCAAGATCAGTGATCGTTCAGGGTCCTGTTGCATTCAGTGGGTGTATTGAAAGAGTCCATGGTTCACACTAGTAGGTGCTGCTCTTAATGCTGCTGTGCTGTCCCAAATGGGTGTTATACAAGTAATTGGTTATGCTGCTTTAATGGAAAGGATAAACTATTGAATGCTACTGATTTTACTCCATGAGCTTTGTTCAGTGCTATAGATTCCAATCCCATAAATTGACACCAAGGATCATCTGAATATCTGAAGATGATGTTGTAAGGGTATATACCTAGAAATATGATATTAATGTGTGTATGCTTAATGTATTCACAGTCATTCCTCTATCTGCTATTTTAATTGAGGCATTAATCGCTGCCTGTGCCTCACAAATCTCCTCCCTGCCCTTTTTCAAATGTATAAATATTATCTATTCCTGGTGATTTATTTGCCTTGAACCATCTTAGTATGTCTAGGACTTCCATCTTGTCAGGCATGTCACCTTTTGGATGTGTCATTAACCAATGGTGAAGGCAAAAGATCCCATGGCATTATTCAAAGTGGAGAAGATAATTCTTCCAGTGCCCAGACCAACATTCCTCCCTCAACCAGCATCACAAAAAACAGATTAACTCATCATTCATTGACTTGCTGTTTGCGGGATCTTGCGTGTTGGGTGCTGTGTTTGTCGCCATAGCAACAGTGACTACACTTCAAAGCCTAACTGTTGGCGGTACAACACTTTGGGATGCTCCGAGAGCATGATACGGTACGATTTCAATGCAAGCTCATTTTTTCTTATATTTGTTTATTAATTTTAGGAATTCTGTAGTTAAATTGTAAAATTTTGTCACTCATATGTATCACCTAGATGTGTTTGGAACCTTCCCTGTGATTTAGCCAAAGTTGTTCTTCATTGGCTGTGAAGTGTTTGGGAATGTCCAGAGTTGGTGAGAGGTGTGATATAAATGCAAGTTCTTTCTTTTCTTTTCTAAATGGATTGAGCTGAATCTCAATGGCCTGTTTCCTTGTTGTCATTTCTATATATGTAATACACAGTAAGAATTCTAAAGATGACTTTTTATACTAATTACACTTTGAGAGCTTTCTTTAAACAATCACTGTTCAATCTTTAGCTTTCATTCCTTTTTAATTTGAACTAATGGTACGATGGTCACTTTTCAGGGAGATTTTCCACATCGGTGGTCCTGGCACAGAACAGTGCATATTGGGAAATTGCCCACGCTCGCCCCTGATTAATGATTGCCAATCGCTGGCTGGGGTGTGTAATTTCCCAACATGCTCTCCAATTCTGCTTGGAGTGTTGCCGAGGGAAATCTCCCCTTTTGAGTCTCACAAAGAAGTAAGAAAAATAACAGCATTTCTTTTGTTAAATGTGTCTGAGTTTGCAAGTTTTTTTTTCCATTGTGAAATTTGGGTGATTATTTTATCTCCTGTTGTAAAGAAAGGGGAAACTGCTGCTGGGTTCATCACATGCTGCACCATTGTGAATACCACACAAATTGATCAGTCCAAGATCAGTGATAGTTCAGGGTCCTGTTGCATTCAGTGGGTGTATTGAAAGAGTCCATGGTTCACACTAGTAGGTGCTGCTGTGCTGTCCCAAATGGGTGTTATACAAGTAATTGGTTATGCTGCTTTAATGGAAAGGATAAACTATTGAATGCTACTGATTTTACTCCATGAGCTTTGTTCAGTGCTATAGATTCCAATCCCATAAATTGACACCAAGGTACATCTGAATATCTGATGATGATGTTGTAAGTGTGTGTACCTAGAAATATGATATTAATGTGTGTACGCTTAACGTATTCACGGTCATTCCTCTATCTGCTATTTTAATTGAGGCATTAATCGCTGCCTGTGCCTCACAAATCTCCTCCCTGGCCTCTTTCAGATGTATAAATATTATCTATTCCTTGTGATTTATTTGCCTTGAACCATCTTAGTATGTCTAGGACTTGCATCTTGTCAGGCATGTCACCTTTTGGATGTGTCATTAACCAATGGTGAAGGCAAACGATCCTATGGCATTATTCAAAGTGGAGAAGATAATTCTTCCAGTGCCCAGACCAACATTCCTCCCTCAACCAACATCACAAAAAACAGATTAACTCATCATTCATTGACTTGCTGTTTGTGGGATCTTGCGTGTTGGGTGCTGTGTTTGTCGCCATAGCAACAGTGACTACACTTCAAAGCCAAACTGTTGGCAGTACAACATTTTGGGATGCTCTGAGTGCGTGATAAGATGCGATTTCAATGCAAGCTTGTTTTTTCTTACGTTTGTTTATTAATTTTCGGAATTCTGTTGTTAAATTGTAAAATTATGTCACTCATATGATCGCCTAGATGTGCTTGGAACCTTCCCTGTGTTTTAGCCAAAGTTGTACTTCATTGGCTGTGTAGGGTTTTGGGACATCCTGAGGTGAAGGGCTCTAAATCAATGAAAGTTTTTTCTTTCCTTTTTTTAAATGGATTTAGCTGAACCTCATTTTGTTTTATTTATTTTTTTAAAGGTATTTCAAGAAAATTCTGAGTCAGTGTATCAGAATGTCACAGAGCTGAGACGGGAGGTTACAGAGGAACCGTTAAGTCCCAACAGTAGTTCAACCAGTCAGCTGGAAGAATGGGAAACGCATACTGACCAAACAACTGGACAACTCTTCTACTACAACGCAGTGACCGGAGAGACCACCTGGGACTCGCCATTCGACAACTCGGACAGCAGCAAGCAGCACACCCCGACTTCCCGCAGTTCCAGTACAAGCCATCCCTTGGCAGAATGGGAATCGCACCTTGATGAAGCTAGCGGCCAGCCCTACTTCTACAATCCAGTAACTGGGAAGACAACGTGGGAACCACCGGAACAAACGGAGGAAGAAACTGTGAATCGCATGGATCCCGAAAGGCACCCAGATAATCTCCGAGACCAGAGGGTATGTGACCATCTCTGTTTTGCTGGGCTGGGCAGCACCCTGCTTCTATAGGGCACAGTTCACCAATTTGTGCTCCTGGCATGGAACTTCACCCACTGGGAGCACATAATTGGGAAATGGGGTTCGAAGATCAGAGTCTACAGCATTTTCATTCCATTGATTTCAACGGATGGAAAATCCTGTGAAGCCCACTGACCTTCATGCTCAAACTCCCAATATGCCCTCCTGGTAGGCAAAGCCCTGTGCTCAGAGGGCAGATTTATAAAATATATTGTGTATCTACATAAATAACTGCTTTGAAGAGATGGAGGTGGGGCAAATGTCTGGGATCCTGACAACAGTAAATTTAATGACAGTGTGAAATTATTCAGTTAGAACAGAACTTTCTGTAGGAACAAACCCAACAAACCTCTCACCTTTTCGTAGACCAACCCCATCTCCGCACCATCACAACATATCTCTTCACTCCTTTTCTGTCCAGAACTCTGTCCAATTGTCCCTTGAACTATTTATACACTATTGACCTTAGTGACCTTCCCTGCCAACTTAGTCCATAACTCTATGACCCTTTGAATGAAAAATATTCTGGCCTACTTTTTTTATTCGTTCATGGGATGTGGGCGTTGCTGGCGAGGCCAGCATTTATTGCCCATCCCTAATTGCCCTTGAGAAGGTGGTGGTGAGCCGCCTTCTTGAACCGCTGCAGTCCGTGTGGTGAAGGTTCTCCCACAGTGCTGTTAGGAAGGGAGTTCCAGAATTTTGACCCAGCGACGATGAAGGAACGGCGATATATTTCCAAGTCGGGATGGTGTGTGACTTGGAGGGGAACGTGCGGGTGGTGTTGTTCCCATGTGCTTGCTGCTCTTGTCCTTCTAGGTGGTAGAGTTCGTGGTTTTGGGAGGTGCTGTCGAAGAAGCCTTGGCGAGTTGCTGCAGTGAATCCTATGGACTTAATCTTCTAATTTCCTGACTCATGTCTCATTTTAGTTGTATCTTTCACTACATTTGCCTGGATTAACTTTATCAGTTCCTTTCATAATCTGGTAGATTTATGGATTAATTGGGCTGTGAGGGACCTCTGTACACCTCTGTGTTTGTATTGTTTGTCCCCCATTCCCCTCCTGTTAAAAGGAACTTTTTGGTAATTAATAAAAACTTCCCTTGTGTCTTGATGTCCTATTCCTATAGTAAGCCACTCAATTCCATCTTTCAGTTCAGGTTATTTTCTATCTAATTGTTAAATATGGTAATAGTTCAGATGACAGAATTGATTTGACACATGCTTAACGGTGGGATTTGGCCTACTTCATTTTGTAGCCTAAGAAGGAGATTTAAATATCTCATACATTCTGAAAAAGATATCTGGAAAATTTTAACATTTTTGATCCTCAAAAGATTTGACAAAGTGAAGCAATTTATCTCTTTTATTAATCGCTTATTAGCTCAGTTATTGAGGACAGTAAATAAATCCCAAGTGAGGGTAGAGAAGTATTAAAGAAAGGAAAGAAAGAACTTGCATTTGTATGTCTGGCTTAAGCATCCACTCCCTCCACCACCGGCGCACCGTGACTGCAGTGTGTACTAGCTACAGGATGCACTGCAGCAGCTCGCCAAGGCTTCTTCGGCAGCACCTCCCAAACCCGCGACCTCCACCACCTAGAAGGACAAGGGCAGCAGGTGCATGGGAACACCACCTCCAAGTTCCCCTCCAAGTCCTGATTTGGAAATATAATCGATGTTCCTTCATTGTCATTGGGTCAAAATCCTGGAATTCCCTAAAAGCACTATGGGAGCACCTTCGCCAGAAGGACTGCAGCGGTTCAAGAAGAAGGCCCTTCTCAAGGAATGGGCAATACATGCCAGCCTTGCCAGCACGCCCACACCCCAAGAATGATTTTTTTTAAAATAGCGTCTTTCACGACCTCAAGACGTCCCAGAGTGCTTCACAGCCAATAGGAAACGCAATACTCAGCATGCTGGGCTAGTGTTTGAGGAGACTGTCCTCACATCAGTTGATGCCACGCTGTTTGACCTGGTTGTCAAAGTGCCACATACTGGATTAATTGTGCCATCGGTAATCATACACAGCATGTATTTTCCAAAGGAAATCCGGACACTTAAACCTTGACATCAAAGGTCAAATCCCAAAATCTGCTATCTTAGAACCAACGTGAAGAAATTTCAGGCTGGTTATTATTTTGTCTCATGTCTGTTACATTGAACAGATACACAAGGTGCGTTGATATAATTAATTCTATTTTAACATACTAAATACAGAAGTACCATAAATTTTCTAAAGAGATAAAGATGTCAATTCGAGACCTGCTCAAAACCATCTACATACAAGCGTAGGACTGTGTGTGGGTGAGGATGGGGTGATAGGAGCATGGGATGGAGGGGGGAGGGGAGAGGAGGGAGAAGGGGAGGGGAGAGGAGTGAGAAGGGGAGAAGAATGGGAGGGGAGGAGAAGAGGAAGGAGAGGAGGAGATGGGGAGGGGAGAGGAGGCAACAAGGGGGAGGGGAGAATGGAGGGGAAGGGATAGAAGGTGGGGGGGTGGGGAGGAGGAGAAGGGGACCAGTAAAACTAAATCTGGTTTTCAGACTACTAGATTGGGCAGATTTAAAATAAAATTTAGTCTCACTTAATACGCTCATTCCATCAAGAGTTCAAGAAGAAGGCCCACCACCATCCCCTCAAGGGCAATGAGGGAAGGGCAACCAGATATGGGCTGGGCTTTCCAGCGACACCCATATCCCAAGAATGAATAATAAAAATAAATAATAAAATAATCGAGTTCCACCAGTACTGCCTCTGTGCAGCATAATTGTACCCACTACATACACGAGCCACAGATAGGTGGCAAACAAAAACAAAAATCCAGTGCCCCAAAAATACCATCCAGTGTCGTACTAAACCATACAGATCAGAAGTTTTGATCTGTTATCTGTGCTGAGTTTGCTGATCTTATCCGGGGCAGCAGTTGAGATTCCCTAGAATAGGGAGAGGAATAGTCAACAAGGGTGCATGTTCTGGATTATGACCCTTTCAGGAAATGTGGGCGTGGTGCCTGTGAGGCTTCCTGTGATGGAATTGCCGAGCGACACTCACTATATAGGCTGAAATGTGAAGAATGCTCATGTGGGCATGGTGAATGTCACCACGGAAGGATGATTTGCATAGAGGGCAGTTAGTATCTGTGGAATTATAGCCCAGCAAGGAGTTACTGTCCTCAGGAGAGGAGAACAGAAACTGTACATTCGCTAAACCTTTATAGATCAATATAAACATGGGAATAAAACAAGTGGGGAAAATTGAGCTGTATGGGGACACAACTCACTGCCCTGGAACCCTCATTCCATGTGGAATATTTGATCATCTCAGTCTATAGACGGATCGAATTGAAAAGCAGGTAAGTTATATTAAACTTGTATAGAGCCTTGGTTAGACCACACCTGGAGTACCGTGAACAGTTCTGGTCTCCATATTATTAAAAGGATATAGACGCATTGGAGAAGGTGCAAAAAAATTTACTAGGATGATACCAGAACGGAGAGGTTATACCTATCAGGAAAGATTGAACAGGCTGGGGCTCTTTTCTCTTTTTTAAAAAAAAGAGAAGACTGAGGGGTGACCTGATAGAAGTCTTTAAGATTATGAAAGGGTTTGATAGGGTAGATATAGAGATTTTTCCACTTGTTGGGGAGACCAGAACTAAGGGCTATAAATATAAGATGGTCACTAATAAATCCAATAGGGAATTCAGGAGAAACTTCTTTACCCAGATTAGAATGTGGAACTCGCTACCACAAGGAGTAGTTAAGGTGACTAGCATATGCATTGAGGGAGAAGCTAGATAAACACATGAGGGAAAAAGGAATGTAAGGATATGCTGATATGGTCAGATGAAGGGTGGGAGGAGGCTTGTATGGTGCATAAACACCAGCATGGACCTGTTGGGCCGAATGGCCAGTTTCTGTGCTGTACATTCTATGTAATTCTATGTATACTTATTCCTGTAACATTCAATCTCATTGCTAATCAGACGTTTTATGCAGCCACGTCTTGGGTTTATCTTGACCCAAGTTTATCTTGGGTTTGGATGTTGGAAGTTCACTCCTTGACGTATTCCTTTCAGCCTCCCACTCCAGAAGAGGATTACCCAGAATTCATTGAGGGGAGTCCTACCAGACAATTTGGTCACCGGCGGCAGCCATCAAACTGGTCCCAGGATGGGTACAGTGAGCCGCAGTCACCAGTGGACTCACCATTCAACCAACCGCTTGATCCACAGACTCCCCCAGGCTGGTCCTCTGAGATGGACCAAGAAGGACAGCTGTTTTATACCAGTGAAGTTACCCAAGAAAAAGTAAGAAACATGTTACTGCCCTTGTGTAGTTGTACTGTACGGTATAGCGTATGGGATTTGTCATTTTCCATTCTGAAGTGCAGGGACTATGGCCTGGAAATTACACCATTGGAGGCCAACACAGCAACACTTAATGCAATCGTATTTTTTTTCCTTTGTTATCTTAATTATTCCATTTAAAATAAATGGCTTGCTGCATCTGTTAAACGAGCGGAGAAAGAAATTTGATTTGATTGCATTAAGGGTTGGTACCCTTTGGCATCATTTCAAAGCCTGTGCCTCTTATCCAGTATAAATGGTCAAAAGCTGTACGTTGTTTATGCGTCTATCTGGGGGTTTCTGCCGATCTTCCGCCGAAGTTACGTCAGCCGATCGGTCGGACCCCCCCCACCCAACCCGAGGAAATTCACATGCTAATTTCCCAGTAATTCACTGACAGTCATTCCTCAATAAATCTTAAATAATGAGGCTGTTTTGTTGAGTTTCTTATGAGACTGTCTTTATACATTGAGATTTGAACATAAATTTTACAAATTCACGCATTGCCAGCGGGTTGAGGCTTTGTTCCAGGAGTACGCATTTGTAAAATTTTCCCTTCTGTTAGTGCGTCATTAATTACAGAGAAAAACAGGCATTCTCCCATTTAAAAAAAAATTCACCCCCATTTTAAATGTTAGCAAAGAATGAAAAGGCCAGCTCACTCTTGGCTGACATTAAAAATTTCACCTGCAATCGATCAGAGACTAACGGACCCCTGCGTACACATTTAACTGTGCATGTACAGCGCACTGCTTTTCCCCAATTTACAAGCAATGCAGAGCCAGCAGTATAACTTGGTGCTGCCATTGCACAGCGTTTTCAGAGGCGTATTGCTCCCATATTGTACTTGCACTGTTGCTGAAGCATTTAATACCTCCTGGAAGTGGCTTGGTTCACTTTTCCGTTTCAATCCTTGGATTGGACTGGGACAGGAAGGAACTGTACCATTGGGACGGGCTCCACCTGAACCGGGCTGGGACCAGGGTCCTAGCAGAAAGGATAAATAGAGTGGTCACAAGGACTTTAAACTAGAAAATGGGGGGGAGGGCTCAGGTGGAATAGGTAGTATAAATAATAATTCTAAAACAAACGAAAAGGAAGAGAGTAGTACGATAGTCAGAAATTTTGCTTTAGGTACTAGAGGTAAAGGGAAAACTAAAAGATGTAATTAAATTAGGAGAGAGAAATAAGAAATGTGTGAGAAAAACAACATTAGAGCAGAAGGACAGATTAGAGTGTGTGGCACAAATAAGCTTTCTTTATTCAAACGCACGGAGTGTAAGGAACAAATTGAATGAATTCATCTTAGAGGGTACGACATGGTAGCCATTACTGAGACATGGCTGTAAGACAGTCAGGACTGGGAATTGAATATACCAGGTTATAAGGTCCATAGGTAGAGGCAGAAACCCATGACTCATTTAAAAAGTACTTGGATGTGCACTTGAAGTGCCGTAACCTACAGGGTTACGGACCAAGTGCTGGAAAGTGGGATTAAGCTGGATGGCTTTTTTGGCCGGCACGGACACAATGGGCCGAATAGCCTCCTTCTGTGTGCCGTAACTTTCTATGATTCATTGAATCCAGAATCATGGATTTTGTGCTTTCGATTTTATAGCTAACCAAACATTGGCTACAGTGGTTAATTATCCTACAGGATTGCCACCTTTTGTACTATGAAAGTGATACTGTGTGACCTCAATTTGTATTTTATTGTTCCTCTCAGTGGATAAGGCACGTTGACAGCAATGGAACTTTCTACTACTATAATCCAGATGGAGCCAAATCCGAGTGGGAACTTCCACAGGTAAGGAATGGCCTTAAATATTGAAAATTGAGCTGTAAGGAAACCTTGATCGAGAACTGCCAGTCTTAAAGAGACAGTACCCTTTTTATGACGACTTACTATGTAGCTAAAAATAAAACCTCTTGTATTCCTCTTTTCACAGAAGAGCTGAATCAAAGCACTTCACAGTCAGTGAATTAGTTTTGAAGTGCAGCCACTGTTGTTTTGCAGGTTAATTGTTTGTATTTAGTGAGAACAAGGTGTACTTTATATGACAGCACATTACTGTATATTTATGGGCTTAGTACCAGCATTCCTGCCTCTGAGTCAGCAGGTGCAGGGTTCAAATCCCAATCTAAACAGTCTGGGCGAGTGGAGACCAGAGCTCTGAATCTTGGGTTGACATCCAATGGGGAATACTCTCATTTGGTGGATGTGGGTGTCCGCCACCCCTCTCAGTGTATGGGCTGTGGGAGCCGATAAAACCCTCCTGCCATATAGGACTAACCACACTATGGGCTGGTATAACGATGTTTACGACCATGGAAGGAATGTTCACGTAGCAGCCTGTTGGATTGTCAAACAGCCTGCAAATACTGCCACTACTTCATACTATTTTCTCCAAGGAAAGAGCATGCAGATAGGAAAACAACAACAACTGTCTATTTAATGAGGGTAATGGGTGTTAGACGGATGGTAGTGGTTGTTGGAGGCCAATCATCTCAGCCCCAGGAAAATGCTGCAGGAGTTCCTCAGGGCAGTGTCCTAGGCCCAACCATCTTCAGCTGCTTCATCAATGACCTTCCCTCCATCATAATGTCAGAAATGGGGATGTTCGCTGATGACTGTACAGTGTTCAGTTCCATTCGCAACCCCTCAGATAATGAAGCAGTCCGTGCCCGCATGCAGCAAGACCTGGACAACATCCAGGCTTGGGCTCATAAGTGGCAAGTAACATTCGTGCCAGACAAGTGTCTGGCAATGACCACCTCCAACAAGAGAGAGTGTAACCACCTCCCCTTGACATTCAACGGCATTACCATCGCCGAATCCCCCACCATCAACATCCTGGGGGTCACCATTGACCAGAAACTTAACTGGACCAGCCACATAAATACTGTGGCTACAAGAGCAGGTCAGGTGCTGGGTATTCTGCGACGAGTGACTCGCCTCCTGACTCCCCAAAGCCTTTTCTCCATCTACAAGGCACAAGTCAGGAGTGTGAAGGAATACTCTCCACTTGCCTGGCTGAGTGCAGCTCCAACAACACTCAAGAAACTCGACACCGTCCGGGACAAAGCAGCCCGCTTGATTGGCACCCCATCCACCACCCCAAACATTCACTTCCTTAACCACTGGTGCACCATGGCTGCAGTGTGTACCATCCACAGGATGCACTGCGGCAACTCGCCAAGGCTTCTTCGACAGTACCTCCCAAACCCGCGACCTCTACCACCTAGAAGGACAAGGGCAGCAGGGGCATGGGAACAGCACCACCTGCACGTTCCCCTCCAAGTCACACACCATCCCAACTTGGAAATATATCGTCATTTCTTCATCGTCACTGGGTCAAAATCCTGGAACTCCCTACCTAACAGCGCTGTGGGAGAACCTTCACCACACGGACTGCAGTAGTTCAAGAAGGCGGCTCACCACCAACTTCTCAAGGGCAATTAGGGATGGGCAATAAATGCTGGTCGTGCTAACGATGCCCACACACCATGAATGAATAAAAAAAAAGTCCGGTTCACTACAGGTTCATTGCAGTTTGTGTGGTGAGAGAATCAGTACCAATTAGTGGGAGGCTGAGTACGTCAATGGATGTGAAGAACCCTTACTGTATTGAGGAGCGCACTTACATAAGGTTACAGAGACTATAAATAAAATGAGTCCAAATTGCAATCTAATGCCTCTTCCAACTGGTGCTCCACATTTCCCAATGCGATCTGTTTTTTTTATTTGCCAGCGAGAGCACTCCTCAGTCACATTGTTTGCTGGAATTCTCCCGTTTGAACTCTTAGTGAGTTTGAGGATTATATTTGTCTTTCACTAGACTGAAGGGTTCTTACAGTGATGGAAATGTTTTTCTAATCCACCTACTGTAAGACCAGATGGAGTGGTGTGAGAAAGAGGGGTTCCATTTCACGGGACACTGGCACCAGTACTGGGACAGGAAGGAACTGTACTGTTGGGACGGACTCCACCTGAATCGGGCTGGGACCAGGGTCCTAGTAGAAAGGATAAATAGGGTGGTCATAAAGACTTTAAACTAGAAAATGGGGGGGGAGGCCTGAGGTGGAAAACGTAGTATAAATAATAATTCCAAAGCAAACGAAAAGGAAAAGTGTAGAGTGATAGTCAGAAATTATGTTTTAGGTAAAGGGAAAACTAAAAGATGTAAAATAACAAAATTAGGAGAGAGATATAAGAAATGTGTGAGAAAAACAACATTAGATCAGAAGGACAGGTTAGGGTGTGTGGCCCAAATAAGCATTCTTTATACAAACGCACGGAGTATAAGGAACAAATTGAATGAATTACAAGTGTAAATTCAACTTAGAGGGTACGACATGGTATCCATTACTGAGACATGGCTGCAAGATGGTCAGGACTGGGAACTGAATATATCAGGTTATAAGGCCTATGGGAAGGATAGGGAAACTGGTAGAGGGGAAGGAGTAGACTTAGTGATTAAGGATGAAATTACTTCAATGATAAGAGAGGATATAACGAGAGTCAAGCAGGCAGTGGGGACTTTATGGGTAGAATTAAGAAATAGAAAAGGATTTAAGACAGTAGTAGGAGTTGTGTATAGGTCTCCTGGTAGGAGCTGTGAAGCGGCAGCATGTGTAAATGCAGAAATTAGACAAGCATGTAGCAAAGGCAAGTGGTTTTAATGGGGGGATTTTAACTTTCATATTGATTGGGATAAGCAGACAAGCTCATGTCAGAAAGGTAGCGATTTTCTTGATTGTGTTCAGGACAGCTTTCTGCAACAATACGTCCTAGAACCAATAAGGAAGCAGGTCATATTAGATTTAATAATGAGTAATGAACCAGATTTAATTAACAGCCTAACGGTGCATGAACATTTATCTAACAGCAGTCATAATGTGATCGAGTTCAACGTTGTGTTTGAAAAGGAGAAACCCGTATCAGCTACTAAGATTCTAACTTTAGGTAAGGCCGACTTCAACGGGATGAGACAGAGACTGTCCACCATAAACTGGGCAAATCTGTTGATGGGTAAAACTACAGAAGATCAGTGGGAGGTGTTCAAAAAAGAATTTAATGTGATACAGAACCAGTTTATATCTTTAAGGGGCAAAAGCTCCACTTGCCAAAGAAAAAGCCATGGACGACAAAAGAGGTAACATAAAACTAAAAGAAAAAGCATACAAAAATGCAAAAAATAACATAGATCCTGGCAACTAGGAGAGATACAAAGAACAACAAAGGGTGACAAAACAGATAGTAAGAGCTACAAAAAGGGAGTATGAAAAGAAACTTTCAAGGGATATCAAAATCAACACAATTTTTTACTATTATATAAGGAAAAAAAAGTGGTCAAGAACAATTTGGGCCCCTTAAAAACTGATAATGGTGAGATTGTAAATGAAAATAAGGAAATGGCAGACATGCTAAATAATTACGTTGCGTCAGTATTTATAGTAGGGGAAGAGGATAGCATGCCGGATGCCACAAGGAAACTAATTTTGAATCGGGGATGGGATCTTATCATAATTAACCTAAGCAAATTAACAATAATGAAGAAAATAATGGCACTAAAGAGTGACAGATCCCCAGGACCAGATGGTTTCCATCCCAGGATTTTAAAGGAAGTAGGTAAGAACTTTGCAGAAGCCCTAAATATAATCATCCAAAGTTCTCTCGATTCAGGAACCGTTCATTTAGATTGGAAAATTGCACATGTCTCTCCGCTATTTAAGAAAGGTGAGAGAGGGCAACCAGGGAATTATTGACCAGTTAGCCTAACATCTGCTGTTGGGAAATTACTAGTGTTTATAATTAAGGATAGAGTGACGGAGCACCTTGAAATTTTCAGCTGATCAGAGAGAGCCAGCATGGATTTGTAAAGGGTAGGACATGCCTGATGAATGTTATTGAATTTTTTGAAGAGGTGACTAAAGTGGTGGACAGGGGAATGTCTATGGATGTTATTTATTTATATGGACTTCCAGAAGGCATTCAATAAAGTCCCTCATCAGAGACTGTTAGTTAAAGCTGAAGCTCGTGGAATTGAGAGCAAATTATTGACCTGGTTTGGAAATTGGCCGAGTGGCAGGAGACAGAGGGTAAGGATAATGGGCAGACACTCAAATTGGCAGGATGTGGCTAGTGGTGTCCCACAGGGATCAGTGTTGGGGCCTCAACTATTCACTGTATTTATTAACGACTTAGATGACGGGATAGAGAGCCACATATCCAAGTTTGCCAATGACACAAAGATAGGCAGCATTGTAAGCAGTGTAGATGGAAGCAAATGGATTTCATTGTAGGCAAATGTGAGGTCATCCACTTTGGACCTAAAAAGGATAGATCAGAGTACTTTCTAAATGGTGAAAAGCTCGAAACAGTGGAGGTCCAAGGAGACAATGGGGTCCATGTACATAGATCACTAAAATGTCATAGACAGGTACAGAAAATAATCAAAAAGGCTGATGGAATGCTGGCCTTTATATCTAGAGGACTAGAATACAAGGGGGTAGAAGTTATGCTACAGCTATACAAAACCCTGGTTAGACCACACCTGGAGTACTGTGTTCAGTTCTGGGCACCGCACCGTAGGAAGAATATTGACCTTAGAGTGCAGCGTAGATTTACTAGAATGATACCTGGACTCCAAGAGTTAAATTACGAGGACAGATTACATAAACTAGGGTTGTATTCCCTGGAATTTAGATGATTAAGGGGTGATTTGATCAAAATTTTCAAGATATTAAGGGGAACTGATAGGGTAGATAGAGAGAAACTATTTCTGCTGGTTGGGGAGTCTAGGACTAGGGGACATAGCCTAAAAATTAGAGCCAGAACTTTCAGGAGTGAAGTTAGGAAACACTTCTACACGCAAAGGGTGGTAGAAGTTTGGAACTCTCTTCCACAAATGGCAGTTGATGCTAACTCAATTGTTAATTTTAAATCTGAGATTGATAGATTTTTGTCAGTCAAAGGTATTAAGGGATATGGGACTATGGCGGGTATATGGAGTTAGGTCACAGATCAGCCATGATCTCATTGAATGGTGGAACATGCTCGAGGGGCTAAATGGCCTCCTCCTGTTCCTGTGTTCCTATGATTGCTGCCGAGGAATTGCCTCATCCTGGACAGATTCCAGTCATATCACTAGTCTACAGGGGCTGGGGTTGGATCTTCCATCACTCTTATATCCTGTTCAAGGTTTGGAATAAAATTTGTCCTGTGCTGATTATCTCTCACTCAGTTGAAAGGTTAGTTTTGACCTGAACTGTTGGATATTGGTCTCAGTGATTCAGCCCATCTCATCTTGGCACTCCTTTCTTCTTGTGCTCTTAATAGAGAGAAACTATTTCCTCTGGTGGAGATGTCCAGAACAATGGGGCATAACTTAAAATTTGAGCTGGGTCGTTCAGGGGTGATGTCAGGATTCACACAAAGGGTCGTGGAAATCTGGAACTTTCTCCCCCAAAAAGCTGTTGAGGCTCGGTCAATTAAAAATTTCAAAACTGAGATAGATTGTTGTTAGGTAAGGGTATTAAGGGATGTGGAACCAAGGCGGGCAAATGGACTTAAGATACAGATCAGCCGTGATCTAATTGAATGGCGGAACAGGCTTGAGGGGCCGAATGGCCTACACGTGTTCCTACGTTAATGAAGAGAGAGTCCTTTTTACCAGATTTTGTATCTCATGTCACTAACACTGGATATTTTGTAACTGTAGCTGTTTCATCTTTTGGGAATTGTTGATGCAACATGATTTAATTTTTTTTATTTGTTTATGGGATGTGGGTGTCACTGACAAGGCCAACATTTATTGCCCATCTCTAATTGCCCTTGAGAAGGTGGTGGTGAGCCGCCTTCTTGAACCGCTGCAGTCCGTGTGGTGAAGACTCTCCCAAAGTCCTGTTAGGAAGGGAGTTGCAGGATTTTGACCCAGCGACAATGAAGGAACGGCGATATATTTCCAAGTCGGGATGGTGTGTGACTTGGAGGGGAACGTGCAGGTGGTGTTGTTCCCATGTACCTGCTGCTCTTGTCCTTCTAGGTAGTAGAGGTCACGGGTTTGGGAGGTGCTGTCGAAGAAGCCTTGGCGAGTTGCTGCAGTGCATCCTGTGGATGATACACACTGCAGCCACGGTGCACTAGTGGTGAAGGGAGTGAATGTTTAGGGAGGTGGATGGGTTCCAATCGAACGGGCTGCTTTGTCCTGGTTGGTGTCGAGCTTCTTGAGTGTTGTTGGAGCTGCACTCATCCAGGCAAGTGGAGAGTATTCCATCACACTCCTGACTTGTGCCTTGTGCCTTGTAGATGGTGGAAAGGCTTTGGGGAGTCAGGAGGTGAGTCACTCACGACAGAATATCCAGCCTCTGACCTGCTCTTGTAGCCACAGTATTTATGTGGCTGGTCCAGTTAAGTTTCTGGTCAATGGTGACCCCCAGGATGTTGATGGTGGGGGATTCAGCGATGGTAATGCCGTTGAATGTCAAGGGGAGGTGGTTGGACTCTCTCTTGTTGGAGATGGTCATTGCCTGGCACTTGTCTGGCACGAATATTACCTGGCATGAATGTTACTTGCCACTTATCAGCCCAAGCCTGGATGTTGTCCAGATCTTGCTGCATGCGGGCACGGACTGCTTCATTATCTGAGGGGTTATTGTTTTGGTTTAGGTGTTCTGAACTTTATTCTGAGAATTATGGAAACCTTTGCTATTCTCTCCTCCTCCTCTCTCAAGACTTTGACTCCTTGCTGGGGTACTGTTCCAAGGGTGCTGCTCACCGTCCAGTATGTCAGATATGTGTGAACGTAGAGAGTGAGCGTTGGGCTGTGTGTGGGCAGGGGAGATCACAGCCGAGCCCAGTCGTCTCACCCAATGTGCACATTCAGCATTAGTCACTGTATAATCATCACTGTATAATCCTTGCCCAAGGTCGCTGAGGCCAGTAGTCGGTCCTTTTGAAATAAAAACAGAAAATGCTGGAAAAGCTCAGCAAATCAGGCAGCATCTGTGGAGAAAGAAACAGAGTTAACGTTTCAGATCGCAGACCTTTCACCAGAACTGGAAGACATTAAAGAGTTAACAGTTTTTAAGCAAATACAGAGCCAGGGAAAGCCCTTCTGGGTGGGAGCAGCAAACCCACAATGATTGGTTATGAAAATCTTTCAATTAAAAGCTTCATGTTTGAACTAGCAACTCAATATTCTGTACAGGTTAAGAAACTAAAAGTTCCTCCGAGGGTCATTTATCCTGTGCAGGCAGAAGATGTTACAGTCCCTCACAGTTGCAGATCATTGCCGACTGTAACCCATTGAAGTTGCACCTCTTTCCTTTCACATGAGAAAGGTATATCTGCATCTTTTTAGAGGGTGATTGGGAATTTCCCATTTCTTATCTGTTCGGACTGTATCCTTTCAAGTATAGATAGCATGTACAGCTCTTTAATTAAAACTGGCTATTGTCCCTGTTTGTGTGAGAGGAATAACTGATGTTTTCACCCCTCCTTCAGTATGGAATTCTCTCCAATCGACTTAGTGCTGGGAATGGACTGGACCAAGAAGGAAATTTAGTTTTCTCAAACTGGCGCCGCGGCCAGACGCTGAAACCAGTTCCACCAGTGCGCTCCGATACTGAGGAGAAGGTGAGTGAAGTGATGAATCTCTACATGGAGCTTTGCAAGAATTTAACCTTAGGAGTCCTCTTACTGTCTCAGGTTAGGTGGTGTAGTTGGGTTAGGTGCTGACCTTTCACCTGGGTTAAAATCCAGACTCATGGGGTGAAAGTCTCTTCTGTCTGCTAACTGTAAAGGTCCTATGAGAAATTAGCCCAGTTGGACTAATGCGCCTGGGACCTTCTGGCTGCTGATGGGGATCGGCAAACCCCCCCCCCCCCCCCCGCCCCCACCCCGAAGGACCCGATTACCTGAATACATTGGGGGTGGGTTAAAATTGAAAACTAGAATGGAATGATTTTAGGCATTGACAATCCTGTCCCTAGTATGTATGATTGGCAGTCTCACTTAGCAAAGGCAATAATGGTGCTTTGGGTTCAAACTGGGGTCAAGTTGAATTGTTGGAACCAATGGGGTGGAGCTTCTCCTTAAACATTAGACAATGAAAAGTTACCAATTACCCAGCCTGGATATTCCACACCAACATAAACACAAACACATCCATTTGCTAAAAAAAATGGAATATCTTGACTGTATTCCCTGTTGCTGGAATATCACACTGACGGGTACCAGTACAGGCCTAGTGCGAGTTTATGGAATCTTAGAGCAGTTTTCTTCAAACATATGTAAAGAAAATAACTTGCTCTTTTTCTACAAGTAATTGCAATATTGATGGAAAATGATGCACGTTGTTGCCCTCTGACCCCTCCGGACAGGAGACTTGGGTTCTGCGTTTAACTCACGTCACCAGTTCCTGAATAAAATTGGGATTTGTGCTTCCTTCATGAACCATAAGTAATCCTGTAATTTGACAACTTCACCATTTCTTTACATTGACTTTCACTGAAAGTAACAGGTGCTGCTGGTCACAGGCCAGTCCCAGCCGCTTTTCAAATGGGCATGTGCCAGTGTGCCAATCTGCTTGGTTCTCTGCACACTACCCCAACAACACTTTGTCTTAACAGTATCTCAGATGAGGAGATACAAGCCAGCTGCTCTGGTGGAAACAGTTGTGTGAGATCGACAAGTTGGCTAGGTTACGGCCAGTTCTGTGTTGCAGACTGTCTTACACAGGCAGCTGGGTTGAGGCTGGCCAAACCCACTTTAAGTCCCTTACATTTATCAAGTAGAAGAGACTTTTCATCAGTCTGGCCTGGGTTAACCCAGAAAGGAAAGAACAGTGTTCCAACTCACTGTGCCCACCCAGCCCCTGGAAACTGCTGAATTCATATGGGAACAGATACTGTCAAGAAACAAGTGAGCCCCAAATTTTCTTCCATCGCATTCTGCCACAAGAAGTACCAATGGAAGGACATCCGCCAGTTGTGACCCTGACCCCAGCCCATTTCTTGGGGTCAGGGTCACTGGTGTTTTGAGAGCTGCTGGAGTGCTGCCCTCAGGTTCTGGGGGGAACGCTCCAACACCTTTGCTGCAGTGTAGGTCGGCCATCACTTGCCTCAGTATGACCACAGACCAGCTGCCTGCTAGACTTTCCTCCTCTGTTCACCTAAATTACACTGGTTTCCCAGAGCAATGGCACAGGAAATTTGAGGCCACGGTCTCTTACTACTGGTCCAAGTTGAAATCATTGTTGGGACTCGATGCAAGTGGTCTCTAATGTGTGTTCTATAATATAGGCAGCACTCTATGGGGTAACTTCAATGATTCAGGTCTCCCATGGGCAAACCAAGCTTGAAGGAAGTGCAGTTTGGAGATAAGATGACAACACCTCAGTGCAGATTCTCTGGTTCATGCCCCCTTCCAGAATGCAGAATCAACTAATTTATCTTTACAGCCATCAGACACCTTTCATCTTGACCATTTAACAACAACAACTTGCATTTATATAGCACCTTTAATGTAGTAAAACATCCCAAGGCACTTCACAGGAACGAAATCAGACAAAAATTTACACCGAGCCAAAGAAGGAGACATTAGGATAGGAAAGAGGAGGGTTTAAGGAGCGTCTTGAAGGAGGAGAGAGCGGCAGAGAAGTTTAGGGTGGGAATTCCAGAGCTTAAGGCTAAAGGCATGACCATCAATGGTGGGGTGGAGGAAGGGGAGGATACAAAAGAAGCCCGAATCCTGAAGCCACCCAGCTTCCATTCCATGTAGTTCTGACTTCTCATAGCACTTCAACTGAGGACACAAGAACCCAATGAGCTTGGGGACTCAAACACAGGTATTGTATTGACTGTTTACCGGTTGGAATCAGGTCCAAATATTTGCAACTATTTCTGAACATTTAGAGAGCATTATTTTAGTGTTGTGCTTGTTGTTTGTTAAGCGACAGTGCAACTTCAACATTAAATGTTTTTAAAATGCAAAAAATGTATTAGGACCATCCCATTATAAGGACAACGAGATTCAGAACTTGTGTATGGGGAATTGAATCGTGGATCATTCAGTTAATAATGAATTCCAAGCTGTGACTCAAGTATGGGCATAAAAATGGACTTTGATGTGTTAACACCATTGAGGACGGCCATTAGGTGACTTATACTGTGTGATATGTTGTGAGGCAAAATATATATAAGATTTTTCTTTCCCTAAAACGGCAGAGATTACACAATGGGCTAGATATTTGTCCGCTCAGAGTCAGTGGATGGAAAGTCTAGCCCATGATGTATTGGGTTTGTGCCTTATTCTTGTTTTCGGTACTGTGTGTGTGGAATTTATTCCAGGGCGTTTCAACTCAGCTGTCTCATGTCATCATCGTACTGGTTTTCTGAAGAGAGCCGAAAAAAAAAAGACTTTTTAGTGAGTCAAAATATCCTGGAAAATTTTCCACACAACAGCAAAGACAGGAATAAGGTGGAAACACAGTTCATCCCGTTTAGTCCCTGACATTCCCACTGAATGACTTTACTAAATGTTGGTTGTATCACACAGTGTACAATGATTGCATTCTCACAGATCACAGGTTTCCCCAAGCTGAGCTTTCACGATATTTCATTCATGGACCATTAACCACAGACACAAACATTCTCCCGTTTTATTTTGTTAAAAGAGTTACTTCGTCCCCAAATAGTCTCAGGATAAATAATCTGTCGCAGATTTGACTAGAGTCCTCAGCCTTTGGGACCCTCTCTACTGTCCTCCCATAACCTGGTTTGGAACCCCCATAAGCAAGTGCGAATTTGTCACATGATGTGAACATGAGCAAGCAACTGTCTGACTGAGAGCAGTTTTGATATGAATTAATTTCTGTTCCATTTCTTTAAGGCGTCAAACGCTACCCACAGGCGGAATGCGTCTGATTACAGTGCCGAGCTTGCACTTGGGAACCGTGTTGAAATCCTGCTCCCTCACGTTAGTGTCTCCTGTTTGTGAGCGAGGCCCTCACCTTCTTCACACTGATCCACTTTTACGCTAATCCCATAACCCACTTATGACATGCACCTGTATCAACTTCGAAGTGTACTTTTTTTGCATGATACTTCATAGGGATCCTGTCTGCTGGTGATTTCCTTTTACACCTCTGATTCTTCTGGTGGTTCTTTTCTAAGTATAACCTCTACCTTGTGCCTGACATCTTTTCAAGCCATCAATGTTCATTTTCTGTTGGCTGGGGCTATCCATTGTTTCTGAGGTCCTGATCCTTACTGCAGGAATGCTCTGTGGCTTGAGGCACTGATAAACCAAATTGCCACTGGTGTTTTGAGTTTCATTCATCCTTTGCCTGCAGCTAGTTTATGTTCTCCAAATAACGCAGCTGGGGAGTTCGATATGGCACAGGCAAAGCATGTGGCTGGAACTGTTGGCCCCTTTCTGCGATTCAGTGTGTACTCATTTGCTTCTTTTCGATTGTTTAGTCTCAATCACTGGACAAAGCTGGAATTCTCAACAAAGCCAAGGTGGCAGATAATGGGAAGCGCATCAGGTAAGAAGCCTATCTGAGCTCGCTCAAAGACTCTTGTGGGGTTACATAGCTGCACCAGTTCTGAAGTTAAACACATGGCTAAATTCACTGATGTTTAGTTTGCTATTCTGATAAGCGGGATGCTCATTCAAGTATTTTGACGGGCTGCTTCCTTCCTGCTCCTTTTCTCCGATGCCTCACTGGTTTGCAGTTTAAAAAATGCAAGTTAAATATAAATGCAAGTTCTTTGCTTTAAAGCATTGTTCCTTTCAGTTCTGTAATGTTACACTAGGCGTATCAATTATTCTGTACAGTTTTATTCTATTTTACTCTGACACTAAATAAACCTCTACCTTAAAACTTCCGACACTAAATAAAGTTAGACTGAAGTTAACATTTCATGTGACAGGAAGATAACATCTTCAAAGAGCATTTTTATGTGGACTGTAAGGGTAAATTTTACACTTTAGTGTCCCAGCAGATAGCTTTGCGCAACAGGAAATGCATATTGGCAATTTGGGCGGTGGGGTGGGGGGGGCAGGGGGGGCAGTGACTGGAAAATCATGTCCGCCACAAATCAGGATACTGACCTTCGCACCCATATTCCCAATATACGCACCTGTCATTCAAAACTCTGCGCCAGGCATGCCAACTTGTAAAACAGATCTCATAATCCACATTGCTACCGTGTAATACTTTATTGCTGTACTTTGATTACTGCAATATATAATAAACAAGGTGCTTGCAGAAAATCATGTGCTGCTGTTTCTCAATAAATGAACAGTACTGACATTCCCTGTCTGATCATCACCAATCCTCAAGGACATGCAGTGCACAGGTTGTTGGATTCTCACCATTCATTATTTACAGAATATTCCCACCCCCATGCATTCGATTAAAATCCATTCAATTATTTGTCTCTCTGCGCAAACAGGATGTTCGATTTTGCAATCGAACCTGGAGGTTGAATGTCGGTTATGAACTGATTGTTCTGGGCCACTCTTACATATCATCTGAATTGCATGGTTACGGAGCAGCCGCTCCCTAATCATTATTCTCTAATTAAATACGTTCCAAGTCTCCTAAATACCAGTGGGGTATCATCACATTAATGAATCTGTTAAACGTCAGTCTTACACAACTGCACTGGCTACTGCAGTCTGAAGGATTGATTTTCCAATTCCTTGCATGCTATTAATGCGCGTCTGAAAATCCTCCGCGGCCCTGCCATTTTCTGATGTGCGCTTGCGGCCTTCGAGGTTCTTCATCACATGCGAGGATTCGGAAAATCTACCTCAAATGCCCTCCTTCGGGAAAGTGCAGGGATATGGGTTTAGAGTGGGTGGCTCCAATGTAGAGCCAGCGCTCGTGCAGGCACAATGGTCTCCATCTGTGCTGAGACTTAAATCAGTCATCGATTCTTCATGGAATCTCATTCAAATGGCACAGGCACGATGGGCCGAATGGCTTCCTTCTGTGCTGTATCTTTCTATGAAATATGTAAACCCCGCCGAGCTATCAAAACCTGCCTGTATGGACCGTGAGTTAGGAGCGGGAGGGAGGAAGAGATTTCCTCTGCTCGCTCTGTGTTAGTCACATCATCAACATAACATTCATGATTTCATAGAACCAGTAATCAGAGGAAATCTCCCCTCACCCCATCGATAGTTATTTAGATCGAAGGTTTCTCGTGTTCGTCTCCTGATTTCTAGTCTAATACTTTATAAAAAGTCTGCCTGCTCGTTTGGTTGTAAATGCGCTCGTCATTTCTATAGACCATAAGACATAGGAGCAGGAGTAGGCCATTCGGCCCCTCGAGCCTGCTCCGCCATTTAATGAGATCATGGCTGATCTGATTTTTACCTCAACTCCACTTTCCCGCCCTTTCCCCATATCCTTTGACTCCCTTGCTGATCAAAAATTTGTCTAACTCAGCCTTGAATGTATTCAATGACTCAGCCTCCACAGCTTTTTGGGGTAAAGAGTTCCAACTATAGTGTGTCTAAACACGTCAGATGTGCTACATTAATCCTTGGTTTACATTTTAGGAAGAACTGGGCATCCTCATGGACTGTGCTGCAAGGTGGAGTTCTGACGTTTTACAAAGATCCCAAGAATCAGTCTGCAGGGAGCCTGGTAACAGGATTTAAACTGGATTACCCCCAAGAGTAAAGTCTGATAGAAATAGTGAAGTTGATGAGGTTAATTTTCAACTTTGCCGCTTGGGCAGTAACCTGTGGATTGACCGTCTGTTGTAGAACTCGCCCGATTATCATTGCATTGAGATCAATGGAATGAATATCATCACCATTGTCATCATCATCAACAACAACAATTTGAATTTATATAGCACCTTTAACATAGAAAAATATCCCAAGGTGCTTCACAGAGGTGTAATCAACCAAAAATGGACGCTGAGACAAAAAATTAGATATTAGATGAGGTGACTAAAAGCTTGGTCAAAGAGGTGGGTTTTAGGGAAGAGATTACAGGAAGCAAAGGAGGTGGAGTGGCATTTAGGGAGGGAATTCCATCACGTGAGACCTAGACCGATGAAGGGACAGCCACCAGTGCGGGGAGAAGGGAGCAGGGGTTGCAAAAGAGGCCAGAGTCAGAGGAACGGAGAGTTTGGCAGGGTGGGGGGTTGTAGGGCTGGAGGAGGCTGTAGAGATAGGGAGGGGTGAGGCAATGAAGGGATTTAAACATGAGAATTTTAAATTTGAGTCACTGGGGGACCAGGAGCCAGTGTAGATCAGCAAGGACAGAGAAGATGGGTGAGCAGGACTTGATGCAGGATAGAATACAGGCAGCAGAGTTTTGGATGAGCTAAAGTTTATGTAAGATGGAGAATGGATGATCAGTCAGGACAGCATTGGAACAGTCGAGTCTGGAGGTGACAGAAGCTTAGATGAGGGTTTCATCGGCAAATGGGCTGAGGCAGGAGTGGAGGTGGGCAATGTTAATGAGGTGGAAGTAGATGGTCTTTGTAATGGAGAGGATATGGAATTGGAAGGTCACTAAGGGTCAAATAAGATGCCAAGATTGCGACCAATCTAGTTCAGACTGAGACAATGGCCAACCACTGATCCGCTTTGCCAGGTTGCCGCGGCAAAGTTGAAAATTACCTCCAATATTTTTTCAACCCAGATGAGTCATTCCCATGTTGTAATTTCTGTTTCTTTAAATGCAGCGGATTAACAGTTATACCATGCCACGAGTTTAGGGGTAAATTTTGGTCAGGTGGAGACGTTAACCTAGTTGTCTGTACTTATCATGATTCTCAATAATGAGCGACAACTCTTGGGTTTAGTACATCATTGGGATAGAAATTGGACTTGCGCCCAAAATGGGTGGCATGTCAGTGGCGCGATTGCGCCGTGTTCCTGGCCGTGCCAGCACGAGGCCTGTGCCAAACTTGGCACCAAGCCTCATCTGCATTTAACTGGTGAGCTGCGGTCACTAAGCGGGCATCTCCCGGAAGCAGCTCGTTGGTACCAATGGCAACAATTTGGGCCACCATTAATGGCCCTCGGGTAGGTCCTGTGGGGGGAGGTGATGCTGAGAGGGGGGCGAGCTTGATCTGGCAGCGGCCCGCAGTTATTTTGTGGAGCAAGGAGGAGCACCCGGCTTAGTCCTATCTCAGGAGGCAATATTGTTGATGTTAGATTTGCATTTTTTTCTCCTGTAGTGCACCTAAAAATGACATTGTATGATTGAAGCTGATTAATTCAGACACTCCTGGGAAACAAAAGTGCCCCTTTCCCTTATCATCTAGGTCAGGAACATCCAACAGTATTCTGTAGTTAGAATGTCAAAAGACTTGGTGATCATTCAAAGGGATAGGTAGCATATGACCGGTCATAATTCATATTTTATTTCAGAAATGAAATGTTAGAGAGGGTAATTCCGTTGCACAGAAACGGAAGTTGAATTTCAGCCTCTTTCATATTGAATATCTGTCTTCGTTTAGAAACAGGCGATTGGCCAGATCATACCTGAATATACGGTGGATCTGAAAGGGGCAACAATCGGATGGGCAGCAAAGGACAAATCGAGCAAAAAGAACGTGTTAGAGGTAAGAGTGTGCATTTTTAATACAAAGGGGGCAAAGAATTGATCCCAGTTTCATTGAATCACTTGCCTGACAAAGTGGCAAAAAAACAGGCACAACGTCAAAGGGAAGAGATTAAAATGGAATTGTTGCTTGTCTGTTAAATTGGAGGCAAAAGCTTTGTCCAGCACTCTCAACATTTACCCTTCGTCGTCAGACTGCAACTGAAACAATTGTTTTAAGGTTACGGTACTTTTTCTTCTTGGAATAATCAAAAAGATTATTGGGTTAATTTTGACATATAACAGTGTAAAACGTGCGATATCGAAGTCACTGGAAACAAAAATGGGGGGAGGCGTATAAAGGGCGGCCAAGATGGTATCGAGCATTTTACACTATCACCCAAAGTCACCATGACCCCCTACGGCTTTAAAATTATACCACAGGGCAGTAACATACCAACGCTTACCAGGGCTAATTCTGCAATCAGGCACTAAAACCTAAGCCTGCAAAATTTTGCCCCCAAAAAAAAGAAAGACCTGCATTTATATACCGCCTTTCACAACTTCAGAACGTCTCGACGCACTTTACAGCCATTGAAGTACTTTTGAAGTGCAGTCACTGTTGTAGGAAACGCGGCAGCCAATTTGCACACAGCAAGGTCCCACAGACAGCAATGTGATAATGACCAGATAATCTGTTTTCAGTGATGTTGGTTGCAGGATAAATATTGGCCAGGACACCAGAGAGAACCCCCCTGCTCTTCTTTGAAATAGTGCAGTGGGATCTTCTACGTCCATCTGAGAGGGCGTAGTTGCCTAAAATTCCATTCTTTCCTATTTCAGTGGAGGCAGCAACCTGTTTAAATTAAATCTCTCTTCCAAAATAGCAGAAGGAGCAACTTTAGATGTGTTAAGCATCCATCCACTCGTATCCCACGGAGTGATCTCAAGGCCTAAAAGTTTTTCCTTTTGCATTAAGCGACGAGCACAATGTCTGAACTCTGTTACTACTCCTTGCTGCTAATTACTATTAATTATTAACGTTGTTTTATGATGTTCACCTGTAATTGAATCTATCTAAAGAAAAAAACTTTCTAAGAGGTTTGTCAAGAAACTGCGATCACAAAATGGCCCACAATTAATACCAAACCGCCCTCTTTAGTCACAGCTAAGGCTCGGTGGAGTTTTAAAATCAGTTTGACGAGATGCACTTCGTCAGAAAAGGGCATGCAGTACTCACCATGCAGCTACTGGGTCTCGGTGGGGTGGGGGGGGTAAAATTGTGGCTTTGGCAGCAGCGTGAAGCGGGCTTGTCTTCAACGGAAAAGAGGATCGTCCGCCGTGTAAAGCCGATTCGCTATTGGGCTGCTTTGCGCCACTTGGCGAAGACCAATTTCAACCCCCCCTCTACATCTTTGGTCACGGCTGACTGTTCGTGGACCGGTGCTGCCCCCCAGTGAACCAAATGTGTGTCAAACTCTCTCCTCTCACTAGGCGAAATTCATTTGTCTCGTGCTCCCTGCAGGGAGCCGCTCTCAGAGGGAGATCAGGTCGGAGATACGGCTGCAACACTTTAGCACTGATTTTCCGACCCTCTTTGAGTGCTGATGGGGATTATAGGTCCAGCAAATTCACCCTCTTGCTTTTTTTTTCTCGGTCTCCCCTACACATGAACTGCAAAATCTTCAAGCATATCCAAAGATATTGGAACTGGGATATTTCCCACAGAAATATAAATAAAACCAAATGATTAATTTTAGACACATGCCATGAGGAATGACGAGATTGTCTGCCCCATTTTTTTTTATCCCACTGCTTTCTTCCACATCGCAGAAGGCTCTGGAGTAGAGCTCCATGGTTGCCCAGTACCTCATCCAACTGACCATTCTCAATGTGTGAGCGAGGACAGTTCTTTTTAAGCTATTCGACCATGGTGGGGAGAGGGGTGGATTCACAGCCGAGCCCGATAAGGCGTACTTTCCAGCGATCAGGTGTGGGAATTCCGAGGGATTTTCACCTGCTGTGCTTGTGTGTTCAACCCAAAGATCCTGTAAGGTTTCTCAGCTTTATATGCTCAGGATATTAACAGTGCTTACTTTTGTTTTCAGTTGAAAACTCGAGGGGGCTCGGAGTACCTCATACAGTATGACGCCGAGTCTGTCATCGGGGATTGGTATAAGATGATCAATGAGAGTATCCAGTGTGTGGTATGTGACTGAATATGAAGCAAGACATATTTTACATGTGATGGACATAGGGAATTGCATGGTGGACAGGGAACATTCACCAAAGGGCATAGAAACCAAAGTCTACAAACCAAAGGGAAGTCTAGAGGAAATAATCTGTTTAAACTCTTCACCACCCCCACTAAAAAATATTGCTCCAGGATGAATATTCCTATTTCAGAAATGTATCTAATATCCTGCCCTCGTGGAAACCTGCCATTTCAGATGTCCTCCTCCCTCCTCAGCTGCTCTGTGATGCAGGCTATGGGAAGGGCCCATGGGAAGTTAGTCTGGAAGCCAATCCCGGAAGCACCTGGGCTCCCCTTATGTTTCAAATGTTAGAAAAGAGCTGACTTGTGCCTTTGACTCTTTTCTAGCGTTAGAAATGTCACCAGCAGCCAGTACAGGAAGGACTCCATGCTGGTTGTCAAGGCTACATTTTAGAAAGTCTCATTGGAGTTTAATAACCTTAATTAATTGGAAAACTCTCTTTCGAGAAGGCACTAGATTTTCCAATTTTGCAAAATTGGGATATATTTACTATGTGGAGGGGGGGAACAAAGATTTTTTAAAATTAATTCTCGGGATCTGGACGTCACCAGGAAGGCCAGCGTTTATCGCCCATCCCTCGTTTCCCTTGAGAAGGTGGTGGTGAGCCTTCCTCTTGATCTGCAGACCGTGTGGTGAAGGTGCTCCCACGATGCTGTTAGGTAGGGACTTGCAAGATTTTGACCCAACGACGATGAAGGAACGGTGATATGTGCCTTGTGACTCAGAGGGAAACTTGGAGGAGATGGTGTTCCCATGCACCTGCTGTCCTTGTCCTTCTAGGTGGTGGAGTACATGGGATTGGGAGGTGCTAATGCACCTTTGCTCCCAAACGAACTCCCAGCTGCAGGATCATTAACATACTTTTGGCCGGCTTTCCTTATTTACCTATTATGCCATATATGGCAGGTGTATAGTAGGCCGCTGGTCCCAGCCTGCGGGCAATTGGTGGAATGTAAAAATGGGTGGGGCTGTGACTGAAAGCTTCCACATCCAATTCCCCCACCCCCCCCACAACCCTCAGAAACATCCTACAGCACTTCACAAACAAAGAACCACCCTCAAGTGACTATTACCAGACTCATTATTACAGAAGCTTGCTCTCTACCCCACAAATGTCTGCCATCCACGTATAGTTTGTATCTCATTGTCTCAATGATTTTTCTTTTGATTTCCCTTTAAGTTGGATCCAGTCAGCGTAGACGAAACTGATGCTGCTTATGACATAGCCGGACCTGAGAAATACAACAGCAAAGAAAAGGACGAGAAGAAAAGTCGCAGTAAGTCTCTGGATGAGTTTGTAGAGTATATTTATTTACTAATGGGTGACAACAGATTTCTAATATTCATATCACTGAGAATTAAACCTAACGCCCCCAAAACAGATCCTCCAAGTTCCAGTCCCACAAATGGGAGGGTCTCCCAGAACAGACTAATGAAGACTTTCGATGTCATACAAATATACAGGATGTCACACATCATTATATGTTTAAAAAAATCACACCATCTTAATGTATATTGTTCTATTTTAAAAAGTGTGTTTTATTAACATACTTAGTTATATTGTGAATATTTTGAGATTTAATTCCCACATTGGTTAATGTGTTGGCATTAAAAATCCTATGCATAAAGGCTTAACACAGTCATAAATCTTGCTTTAAATAAAATGAATAATACAAAAGATATTTTATGTAAACATGTTAACCCTTGAATAATTACCCCATCCCCTCACCCTTGGGTCCCACTCCCCCTTTGATCCCCCTCCACTCCCCATCCCTTTCTGCTCCCCCTACCCCTTTACTCCCCACCCGCCTTCCCCAGCTCTCCCTCCTCCGCTCCCCCTCCCCTCCCACCATTTTCTTGCTATGTTTGTAAGATTGGTTCACTAGGCCTGTCCAGCAGGAGTTCCACAGCCCCTTTAAAAGGGGTGGTGCACTCTGCTTCTCCTGGGAATTTGACAGTCTGAAGTGTGGCAAGTACATATCCACCCTTGGCCCTTCTATTTTTGCATGTGGTGTGTAGCCATTTCCCAAGGGGGTCAAGAACTTGCCTATTACCAGGAATTTGCATTTCCACTGTTACTGATTCATCCCAGAATTGTTACATCACAAGATAAGTTTAGACAAAAAGGCCCTTCAGCTCATTTAATCTCAGCCTCCCATATTGCCAACCCTTCAATCTTTCCATTACAGTGTCCTGGCCTCGTCTCGCCCTTCCTAGCAATCTGTTCCAGCCGTCATTCTAATCCAAATCATTCTAAAGCACTGTCGCCTCTGATTCAGAAGGCTGTGGGTTCAAGTCCCACTCCAGAGACTTGAGTATATAATCTAGCCTGACTGAGGGAGTGCTGCACTGTCGGAAGTGCCGTCTTTCAGATGAGACATTAAACCAAGACCCCATCTGTCCCCTCGGGTGGATGTAAAACATCCGACAGCACTATTTCGAAGAAGAGCAGGGGCCTTCATCCTTGGCCAATATTTATCCGTCAAGCAACATCACTAAAACAGATTATCTGGTCATCTATCGCATTGCTGTTTGTGGGATCTTGCTGTGTGCATTTTGGCTGCCACATTTCCCTACAACAGGGACTACACGTCAAAAGTACTTAATTGGCTGTGAAGCTCTTTGGGACGTCCTGATGTTGTGAAAGACGCTATATAGATGCAAGTCTTTCTTTAAAGCAGCTCCTTTCACCAGGACATTTGTGTAAAAAGCAACAGAGTAACTAAAACCCATACCAGAATCAATTAGCTGGTGCGCAGCTTGACATCTCACTCAGCTGATTAGAACTCCGTTAACGTCAGTCGAAGCATTTGAACTGACGCTGGCTGTCCAGACCCACACATAAAGAATTGCTTCTGTAACGTTGGCAAGATAGTGGAGGGTGGGCATCACGCATGGGAACAAATCCCAGTAAGATCAGCACTTTCAGGAAAGTTAGGGAGAAAATAGGGAGGGCAAGATAAGTTAAAGAGTGTGCGTGTTAAGATTACACAATAGGGGTGGATTTATGGAGTCGCACTTCTGGCGAGAAGTCTCACCGCACGGGAACATATATCAGGAAATTTGGGCATGCACTCTCTGAGATTTTCCATTGATTAATTTTAACGGGTGGAAAATAGTGGGGAGCACGTTCCTGAATTCCCTCTGTGTGCCAGCAGACAAGGCTTTCCCCCAGGAAGTCCGATTTCATACAATCAACCCTGCTGAGTATGACCCGGAAATTCCACAGGGGGTTGTCCCGGACTTCCTGTCGTATCTTCGGGCGAGAGACCTGGCTGAAACCCCGGGGTAAACTGCCATTTATGCCGGGAGACCCGGAAAACCCCATTCCCCCTCACTGCGGAATCTCAGGGCCAAAAGCTTTGAATGCTAGAAATTTGGAATAGAAACAATAAGCAAATAAGGAGAAACTGTTTCCACTGGCAGGAAGGTCGATGACCAGAGGGCCCAGGATTAAGATAATTGGCAAAAGAACCAGAGGAGAGATAAGGAGAAAATAAATTTACACAGCGAGTTGTTATGATCTGGAATGCACTGCCTGAAAGGGTGGTGGAAGCAAATTCAATAGTAACTTTCAAAAAGGAATTGGATATAAACTTGAAAAGGAAAAATTTGCAGGGCTATGGAGAAAGAGTGGGACTAATTGAATAGCTCTTTCAAAGAGCCGGCACAGGCACGATGGGCCGAATGGCCTCCTTCTGTGCTGTATGATTCTATGAATAAAATGCTGGAAACACACAGCAGATCTGACAAAGAATTTCCACCTTGATATGTCAACAACATCTTCTTGCTTTTTGGTGATGCAATGATCGGTGTGGCTCCCTGGCTTTGATGCTGTATTTTTTGGGGAATAGCCTTGCTCCTGCTGTGCTGGAAGTGATGCCCTGGATTAACTTTCTTTCTTTTGATCTCTTTACTTCAGCTGCTTCCAGGCACACAGTGGCCAACACAGCAGAAACTACCGACCACAAGAAAGTGAAGAACAAACTAAGGAAATTCTTGCTGCGGAGACCGACCCTGCAGAGTGTGAGGGAAAAAGGTTATATCCAAGGTAAGGAAGAGAGTGCTAGACTGCGTAGCAGCAATCCCTGATCGCTGGGGATCCCCCTGACAACCATTACCTGTCAGCCATCTTGTTTTAATTAGGGCATCCTGACATTCACCGTCACCGCTAAGAAAATCAGCAGTTTTACACGAGACTTCCAAACTGGCAAAATCATTGACCGCGAAGCTGTCTGCCCGGCAAAGGCACCGACCCAACCCCACCCTGTCGCCCCGTTGCATCTGTTTGTGGACAGGAAAACCTCAAATCCAGGCAGTCTACAAGGTTTTACAGTCCTGTCTGTTTACTAAATTACCACGGGGTTTACACTGCACTGCAGTGAGTTAATGATCAACATTTGACATCCTGTTTTAAACGGATGAACAGAGCACATGAAAATACACAAGGGCAGAGGACTGCAGAAAGCAAAACGAGTAAATGTTTATAGACTTCTGATGTACTGTACATTCTTTCCAGTAAACATATCACTTTATGTTCTAATTTCCTATACTTCTTGTGTGCCTTATAGAATCACAGGAATTATAGCACAGAAGGAGGCCATTTGGCCCATGAGGCCTGTGCCCAACGAGGCCTGTGCTCCTAGGAAAAGCACAATAAAAATGGAGGGAAAATACTCGGGACAAAGTAATTAATTGTTTGGTACAGGAAATTTCAGATGATAACAGGGAACATTGGCAAGTTCTGGTCTTAAAGATTGGGTAATACAAGCCCTCAGTGAAACTTGGCTTGTTTCTGTGAATGACCACATGCAGGTTCACCCAATACTGACTGCTGTCTTACATCAGGTGATTCCAATGGCTGTTATATTAATTGAATATGAATACAGTAGAAATATCAGTCCAATGGTGTATCAATATGACAGTCTAACTATTAATCTAATTTAATAGTCTATATATTTAATTTAATAATCCATATTAGCATTACATACTGTCCATGATACATAATCAGGTATTCTAATAGTGTATTTCTTATATTAGTGCAAGCAGGCACACTGGTATACAACCCCCCCCCCCAGTACATTGTATACATTGCCCATGCTAATGTAACTGTATACATTGCTGTGAGAGAATGTACCATCAGTATATCTGCACAGTTTACAGCACTATGTCTGGCCGTGCTTTTACTGCTGTCATGCTCATTCACTTTTCTCACTTTTCCAGTTTCGGTTGTGTTTGTGCAGTGAGGTTCTTTTAAAGGTCAGAGGTTCAGCACTGTGCGGCTTGTGTTTTACAGATCAAGTTTTCGGCTGCTGTTTGGGGGACCTGTGCCGGCGTGAGAGTACCACAGTGCCTCACTTTGTACTGAAATGCATTCAAGCTGTAGAGAAGCGAGGTAATAGTTGGGAATTCTGCCATTTACAAATAGTGGAAGGTGTACATCTCAGGCACTACTGATTACAGCCAATAGAACATGGTTTCCACTCCATTACTTCATTTGTCCTGATGTGAAAGGAATTAATTTTACTCACTGGCCTCCCATGGTGGTGTTCATCGACAGAAGAAAAAAAATTGTGTCTTTCTCTTTCTGTAACAATCTCTTTGCCGGCTTCCACTCTCTAACGTTTACTATCTCTCTAACTCTTTCTAGCTGTCAACCTCTTTCTGTTTGACTTCCACTCTTCCTCTCACTCTATGTGGCTTGCACACTTTTTCTTGTCATCTCTGTATCTTTTCTCATTCTTTCTCCAAGTCCTTCCTTCCCTTTGTCTCCACCCTCCCCTGCATGTCTCCCACTCTCACAGACCTTCTCCTTTTCTTCACTCTCCAGGCCTTTTGTATTTCCCTATCTCTGTATACTGCTTTTTTCTCTTTCTTTCTTTGTGTCTTCCATTCTTTCCTTTCCCTCTCCCTTTCCACAGAGACTTGGTGCCAAAGCTCTAAAAGCTGCAGAAGTGATCTTGCCCCTTGTTGAACGTAAAGGAAGGAACAGGAGGGCAGGGCCTGAGGTGGGGCCTGGGTACTCAGGTGGGAAGGGGGTGGGGGGCGCGATATAGGTGAGGTGATGGAAGGGAGCAGGTCAGAGTTTGGAATAGTTTGTAACCCTGCACTGAGCCAGTTGGCCTTTCTATCACTCTGATGAAGCTGTGGCCAAACTAGTGATGGCAGATTAGGGACCTGGTGAAAGAGATCCAGGGAGCTAGGACCTGAAAGGGAATGATGGACTCTGTCTGGGCCAGTAGGAAGTGGGAAACTGGGGCTAGAAAGAAGGGGAGAGGGTGGAGGGGGGGGGAAATACAGTTTAGGATGGAGAGAGTGAGGGAATGGGGCTAAAGCTGGGATACTTTTATTCCATTTTATTTTTTTCATTAAAAAAATGACAAACTAATTACAGAGTGGGAGCTTTTAGTGGGGTTATAGGCTCACTCAGTGACAGGACTGGCTCACCAGCTGATTTCCCAAGCACTAATCCTGCTGCTTGTAAAACACTAAGCAGCACAGTTAGTTTCCAGGAAATCAGCTAGTCTTCCCATTCCTGATAATGAACGAATTCATGTGCTCACTTAAAACTCACGCCATAGGAGGATCAGAGCTGAAGCTGGAATAGGGGAGGCCTGACAAGGAGCCTGGAAGAGTGGCATATATGGGGAGCAGGCATGGGCCTCATAGCAGGAGGCAGGAAGGTCATCTTGAGGCCAGGAGGAAGTGGTGGAGTGTGAGACCCTGGGCTGCCACAAGGTGGCAATAAACCAATGACTTCAGTCTTTCTGATGTCCAAATTTGATTTATCCATGACCTGATACCAGTCGGACACTCTGACAGCATGGAGGTGGTGGTGGTAGGGCCATGGGAGATGGTGGAGCAGTAGAGCTGGGTGTCATAAGCATGTACATGGAAGCTGGCCCATTACCTGCAGGTGATGTCACCAACAGGAAATGGCCAAGGACTGAACCTTGGGGACTGCAAAGGGGACAGCATGTGGGCAGGAAGGGAGGCCGGTATGGAGTTGCACTAGGTAGTGTTCGGATAAGTAGGAATGGAACCATGCATGACCAAGCTTGACAAACACTTTGCCTATGTGACACTTTCAAATGCGACAAATGTAACACTTTGAGGCTTGATGGAAATGCTAGATGCAAGACTTGTTTTCTATATAAATCTTATCTGACAGTGTCCAAAAGTCAGCTTTAAAAATAGGTGTCCAATCTATGTCTCAATCGTATAACAACTCAGTCAGACTTCTGAAACAGATTTATTACGGACTATTATTGATTATCAAGAATAGATATAACGGGAAATGGTTGTAGTGGCTGTATTTTCGTGAACATTTTTCTGCCGTCTGGCCCAGTTCTGCTGAGGCCAAATGATCATCCCCACCATCACTGCCGTGGCTGAGATCTACTAATCCAGCACAGACTAGATCAAGGGAGGCTTGTGTATGATTTTAAATTGTATTTGGTATTTCTGTGTGCATCAATGTGGATACACTTCTGATACCCTAGTATCTAATGTTTACCTTGGGTTTGGTACTGAGGCATAATAATATGACCTCATCATTCCTTGATAGACTAGTGTCAACCCATCTGGCTTGTTATCACCAGGATTCTCTGATTTCTGACTCAATATTGTGCCGTGTGAAGACTGCTCAGTGACCTCCTCCTCTCTCTCATTAGGTTTGGACATTGATGGCTTGTACCGCGTCAGTGGGAATCTGGCTGTCATACAGAAGCTACGTTTCAAAGTCAATCACGGTGAGGGTCCCTCGCACAGTGGAGAGCTTGTTCACACTACAACAACAACTTGCATTTATATAGCGCCTTTAAGGTAGCAAAACGTCCCAAGGCGCTTCGCAGGAGCATTATCAAACAAAATTTGACACCGAGCCACATAAGGAGATATTAGGACAAAGACTACCTCTTCGACCAAAAGCTTGGTCAAAGAGGTAAGTTTTAAGGAGCATCTTTAAGGAGGAGAGGTAGAGAGACGGAAAAGTTTAGGAAGGGAATTCCAGATCAAAGCAGCATAAGAGGCCAGAATTGGAGGAATGCAGAGATCTCCGTGGGTTGTAGGGCTGGAAGAGGCTACAGAAATAGGGAGGGGCGAGGCCATGGAGGGATTTGAACACAAGGATGAGAATTTTAAATTCGAGGCATTGCTGGACCAGGAGCCAATGTAGGTCAGCGAGTACAAGGGTGATGAGTGAACGGGACTTGGTGCAAATTAGGATATGGGCAGCAGAGCTTTTCTGTTTTAGAATCAAGCTAGCCCTGATTCCAGAGTGAATGTCAAATGGGGGTCCACTCAATATTTTAAATTATACTTTCAAATCTGGGTTTTGGTTGAAAGCCTGTTGCCCATCTGATGGGCAGAGCAGGGAAGATAAGGGATGATTACAGTCAAGTGGAGGTAATTTTGAATTTTAATTTGGATTCATATTACGTTTCTAAATGATGCAATCTTGCAATGTCAGATAAATCCAAACAATCAAATGAGAAATTATACTGCAGCTCATCCCTATTGATTCTGGGCTCTGCTGGGACTAGCTAAAATATTTCCAAAAGTGATAGCACTGTCTAACGGCGCCTCAGACAGAAGAGTCTACTAGAAATAATTTAAACAATTCATTGTACATGAAGATCACATTGTCTAAATGCTCCAAACATATTATTGAAAAGAAGATTTGCAAACCAGAAAGTGGGGTAGGGTAGCATAGTGATTATGTTACTGGGCTAGTAGTCTAGAGAACATGAGTTCAAATCCTAATATGACAATTTGAGACTTTGAATTCAGTTTAAATAAAAAGCTGGTATCAGTAAAAGTGACCCATGAAACTGTCTGATTATTGTCAAACCCCAACTGGTTCGCTCATGTCCTTTAGGGAAGGAAACCTGCTGTCCTTACCCAGTCTGGTCTATATGTGACTCTAGTCCCACACCAACTCATTTGACTCTTAACAGCCCTCTGAAGTGGCCTAGTAAGCTGCTCAGTTCTATGGTGGGCAATAAATGCCAGCCTTGCCAGCAATGCCCACATCCTGAGAATGAATTTTTTTAAAAGAGCAAAGTGGAAGCTTATTTCAATATTTTTCCAATTTTCTTCACACCCCCAGCAAAACAAGTGGCCATTCTTTGTGCGAACTTTGACAGTGAGCATCAGCAAGCTACTTGACCGTGTAGGGGATCACAGCTGTGCCCGATCTTCTCCTCATCCCACATTGAGTTACTGGATAGCAATTGGCAGTGGAAAAGTGGCATATTTTCCAACTCTAGTGATCCCCACCACTGCCCTGCTGAGGTCAGCCAGTTCCGGGATTACTCAGCCCCGTCTAACATTTGAACATGGGACCTTCCTGGCCTGTATGCCTTCGTTAACACAGCAAGTGAGCCATCAAGGAGCCCATCACTAACCCCTTAAGGTTGTGAAGGATGAGTCTTCCACACAGTGGTGGCTCTGTGGACGCTTAACTTGTTAATTCTGTTCTTCTACTTTCTCTCTCTGCACAGATGAAAATGTGAACCTGGAGGAAGGCCCATGGGATGATGTGCATGTTATCACGGGGGCTCTGAAACTCTTCTTCCGAGAGCTGCCTGAGCCACTCTTCCCGTTCAACTATTTTAATAGTTTCATTGAGGCAATGAGTAAGTAAAAGTGGAATGTTTACCTTTGGGAGTTATGCTGCCAACCTGAACGCCCCAGTTGCCGTTTCTGCTAACAAGTTACAGCTTTTATTAAAATTGGTAAATTGCCTGTGACATTGCCCGTGGTCAATGATTAGAATTTTTTTTTGTATATACAAGGTGGTGACAAAAGTTGGGAGAGAGGCTTCAGAAACTTGCTCCACAGAGCCAGCCAGTGGCCAAAACCTGCAACTACACTGTGACAGTTGACATTGCAAAGTTCAGTGGGAAATGCTGACATAGCAATTTCCAGTAGGGAAGGCTGATGAAATATTGTGACAAGATTTGTGGATAGGAAACGCATGCTCTGCACAAGATTTTTAATAATACATCGATATTGCATTCATTTGATATTCCTTTGACCAGAAACACATACGTTATTAATATTACACAGGAAGATTTGAAGCCACTGGTGTTCTAGGACTGATGGCAGGCTTTGAGTTCAGAGTTGAAGTTCTCCTTTGATCTGTCACCAAAATAGTACCTTTAGAATTATTTCTTATTTTGAATGAAATGTAATATATTTGGCCCATGAGATGAAGCAGTGGTTGTTCGAGCTTGTATGGACAAGTGATGCTGCATGTTTATTGTCTTCTAGTGTAGTTTTCAGTGGGAAGACATGAGGCTGATAATAATGTCCGATGAATACTCCTGTACAGAGGGCAGGCTGTTCCCTACCTGTTTACGTGCCCCTCCCGCCCCCTTGGTTTTTGAGCAGAAAACAAAATGGGTTGTTTGCACCCGGAGATATTTGTGGGCTGGATGAACCCATTGAGGAGGAGAATTGGGGTGGGGGAGGGAGAAAATTATGAGATCAGTGGGAACTGATTGGTTGTAAATGATAAGAAAGTATTTCATCCCATGAAAGCAGTAGGCTTCAATAATTTAGTCAGTGGGCAGTACAGTGATACTGAGGTTACAAGCATCAGCTCTCAATGCCATGAAGTGCGAATATAGTGGCTGTGTTTATTGGCAGGTCGAGCTGGAAGGTGTCAGTCAGAGGTTGCCAGTCAGAGGCTGCAACATCTCCCTCAGGGCAGAGAGTCATGCCTAGGTGGTCCCTAATGCCTCCTGGCAGTTTGGTACAGGGGAAATCGGTGCTGGATTGGGAACAAGCCATGTACTTCTCCTTCTCTCCCTTGGCTTTAGAAGGAATCCTTTACAAAATGGGAAATTTATCCAAAAAAAATTATGAGTAAACTTTTACTCAGTATTGAAAAGAATAGGGTTTGAAAACGTACTGAGCAGCCAATGTTGGTGTTCTACTATCTAATAAAGAATATTGTAAAATGGTTTACATTGCAATGGAGCTGAAGATAGGAAAGGAAAACCTGTTGCTGAAGTGATGTTGTATGAATTTTATAGCACAGAATCACGCCTGTGCTGGCTCATTGAAACAGCTCCCTGTCTAGTCCCATTCTCCTGCCTTTTCCCCACGTCCTTTTAGATTTTTCTTTTTCAAATATTCATCCACCTCACATTCAAAACCATTACGGATTCTACTTCCATTACTGTTTCTGGTAGGGAATTCCATGGCCCTAACAACCTTCTGTGTAAAAGGAATTTATCCTAACCCTCGTGTTCTTTTGGTGATGATCAATGTGTATAGGGCCCTACATACTGTGTAAGGAAATGGTAGGATAGGGATTTGTCCCCACATGTCAACCATGGCTCAGTGGGTGGCGCTCTCTCCTCTAAGTCAGAAGGTTGTAGGTTCAAGTCCCACTCCAGAGACTTGAGCAAAAATCTAGGCTGACACTCCAGTCTTTCAAATGATATGTTAAACCAAGGTCCCACCTGCCCTCTCAGATAGACATAAACAATCCCGTGGTACTATTCGAAGAAGAGCAGCAGAGTTCTCCCCTGGCCAATATTTATCCCTCAAACAACATCAATAAAACTGATGATCTGGCCATTATCATATTGCAGTTTCTGGGACCTTGCTGCATGCAAATTGGCTGCTGCATTCCTTACATTATAACAGTGACTACACTTCATTGGCTGTAAAGTGATTTAGGACATCCTCAGGTTGTAAAAGGCACTACATATATGCACAAACACTTGAGTTTATGCTAAACTGCCACACTCAGCTGGATTGTGTTGTCACGCTCTTCATATCAACCCTTGCCAGATTGACATTTGCAGGGTCTGCAAGTAAGTTGCTTGCCTGAGCTATCAGCCCAGAATGGTACATGGCACAAGAAAACCTAACTGAGGCAAAAACTGAGAGAAAGTTTTTTTTTTCAAAAACTGTATGAATGTTCCTGCATTCAAAATGTTTTATGTTTTTTTTCCACAGAACTGGGAGATCCTGGCCAACGTTTGCAATATATGACAGATTTAATCCATTCACTCCCTGTAATCAACCATGATACCATGCAAGTTCTCTTCAGACACCTGTGCAAGTGAGTACCTGCCTTCACTCTGGATGAAGTACATAGTGTGAAAAACCCCCCCCACCCCAAAAAAAAGGGGCGAAACTGAAGTGAGACCATTCCCTAGTTTAATGGTGGGATGTATTATTTTGAACCTGATTGGTTTTTCATTTCTGTTGCATCTCAGTCCTTTGGGTCCTTTGATGCTCTTAGATGGTGCAGCAGTTTAGCAAATCTACAACGAGGACGGAAGTCTCTGGAAAATGGACCCTGGTAGTTGCTGCCACCATAAGCTGTAGGAAATTTTAAGAGCAGAAAAACTTCATTTGGCCTGACAAGCCCACCTGCTTTGTGGTTGATTAAAACTCACCAGATCCCTCCAGCCCCACTTTCTCCGGAAACACATCTAGTTGATACCTGAATCCATGTAAACAACTTGCTTCATTTCTGTTAACTCATTCCATATCTTTATTGTGCCAAACAGTTCTGCCTGGATTTTCTATTTATTCCTAAATTCTTTAGTTCTTGAATTCTTTGTCAGTGGAAATAATTTATTTGTGTCGACTTTCTCAATCTCCTCCATCATTTTGAGAACTTCTTTTAGGTCTTGTTGAAATCTCTTTTCCAATAAAAACAGGCAGACATAGAAATACATAGAAGTTGCAACACAGAAACAGGCCACTCGGCCCAACTAATCCATGTTGGTCTTTACACTCCATGCGAGCAAATAATTCCAATCACATTTACCCACCTGTTTCCATATCCCTTCGAGTCCTATTTCCTTCATCGACCTGTCTAATCTAATCTTGAATGTTGACATAGTTTCCTCAACCACTAATCCTGGAAGTGAATTCCACAAACTGATAACTCTCTGTATGAAGAAGTTCCTTCTGCCCTCTGTTCTAAATTTCACTGCATTTAATCTTATATCTACAGCCCCAACTACTGGGGTCTTCTTCTGTTTGCCCTGTCCCATCCTTTCATGATTTTAAACATGTCTGCTTATCGCCGCATAATCTGCATTGTTCAAATGAAAAAAGCCCAGCCTTTTCTCAGAGCTTTGATTCCTGAGATCTAGTATCACCTTTGTTGCCCTTCCCTCCCAAAGGGAACAATAATAATCATTTTATGGTATGGAGACCAGTACACCAGATGGGGTGTGGCCAACAACTTATGTGGTAATATCATCATATCGCATCCTTTAGTCTGTCCTCACAGGTAAAGTTGGGAGGAGGAGGGGTCATATTGAGAAACCAGCAGACAATTCAAGGATTTCCCACAGCCTAATTTATATACTTGAGCACATACTTTAGGTGACACTTCAGTACTGTAATGAGGGAGTGCTGCACTATCCGAGGAGCCATCTTTCAGATGAGATGTTAAACCGAGGCCTCATCTGCCCTCTCAGGTGGAGGAAAAAGATCCCATGGCACTATTCCAAGAAGAGCAGGGGAGTTCTCCCTGGTGTCCTGGCCAATATTTATCCCTTAACTAATATCACTAAAACAAATTATCTGGTCAATATCTCATTACTGTTTATGGGACCTTGCTGTGCACAAATTGGCTGCCACATTTCCTACATAACAACAGTGACTACACATCAAAAAAAGTACTTCATTGACAGAAAGGCACTTGTGACATCCTGAGGTCATGAAAGGTGCTATATAAATGTAAATTCTTTCTTTTACTCCAACAGTTGTAAGTAGGTGTTAGATAACCCTCCTAATCTTTAACTATATAGTCCACTGGTCTCTACACCTACTGTAATAACATCCAGAGCTTCAGCTAAACTGGATCTGAATCAGTTTTCCTCCAGAAATGACTTGAACCTGCTCACGCTGTATGTGAAGTCAGAAGATCAGTACTGGACTGAACTTACTTAATGTGGATGTTCACAGAGCAGTTGGTCATCAAGGAATTTTTTTTCAAATTGAGGAGGAACCTAGATAAAGAGCCAAAACCCATCGTGCAGGACACCACCAAAGTTAAAAAGAGTAGGAGGGAAAATGAAGTAAATGAAGAAGTAGTGGTTAGTTTGGGTTTAAAAATTGTAGATTGTTGGAGAAAGGGAAGACTGAGGGGAGTGAGGAATTCCGGCTTCTGAGGTCCTGGAAAAGAATGAGTCAGAGTAGCAGACGGCACGGTGCATCCTGAGGATACAGGGAGAAGGAAAAGAGTGTGTAAGAGATGGCATATTTGGTGTGCAGAGGTCATCACTGGGCCATGACACTCGTGTGATGACATCACAACATGGTATGTGATCTGTCTCACTTGCTGTTATAGATGTCCTGCTAGCAGACTCTCCTATGGATGTGCAAGTGAAGCTGTGCTCTATACCTGCACCTCACGGCTGCATACTGCCCAGTCAAGTCGTCTCCCATTTTACCGGGACATAACTGCGCCAGACCCCTGAGCTCACTGGGACGTGAGTTAATTCTCATTCCTGCAATGGACTTTGACAACCTGTGAGATTGGAATGTCACTAGAACAGTGAAGCTGCCCATCTCAGAGCTGGATCGCTTCAGTTGGTAATTGCCCTGTACAGTGCCAAACTGAACCATACAGGCCAGAAAGGCCTCAGGTTTGATCCTCAGTCTGTGCAAAGTTACCTGATCTCAGTTAGGGTAGTGGTATGGGTGCTACAGTTTGCCTGATTGGTCCCAGTTTAAAGGATGGAGAAAAACAACTTGGGGTCCTACTCCTGCATGTTTAGACGTTGGGTGAGAACACACTTCGGCTCAAATGTGGTGCCTCACACAGTCAAATAGCCTCCTTACATTTACGATCCAGGCTCGCTCAAGAATAGCCACTTCAGTAAGCTATTAAATTGTAGCCGTTGGCCAGAGCTCGTGGTACTGTACACAAATCAGAGGTTTCAGAAGTGGAGATGGGGAGAAATCTGGGCTAAAAATGAGAAAACAATGGATAGCTCCGCCAGTAACTCAACAAGGTCATCCGGTCAATAACTGAGTCCTAAAGATCAGGAGAGTGCCAAGTTCAATCCCCAGCCTGTGCTGAGTTAATTAGTGCTGAGTCGATGCACTGCAGCAACTCTCCAAGGCTTCGTCGACAGCACCTCCCAAACCCGCGACCTCTACCACCTAGAAGAACAAGGGCAGCAAGAACATGGGAACAACACCACCTGCACGTTCCCCTCCAAGTCACACACCATCCTGACTTGGAAATATATCGCTGTTCCTTCATCGTCGCTGGGTCAAAATCCTGGAACTCCCTTCCTAACAGCACTGTGGGAGAACCTTCACCACATGGACTGCAGCGGTTCAAGAAGGCGGCTCACCACCACCGTCTCAAGGGCAATCAGGAATGGGCAATAAATGCCGGCCTTACCAGCTTCGCCCACATCCCATGAATGAATTTTAAAAATCTCAGTTGGGGCTGTACGAAGAACTATAATTGGTCTTGGTGCCCCAGAGTTAGAGAGGGGAATATCTGCCATTGGTCCTGCTTCTGATCGCTAACCAATAACATCTGCTGTTAAGTGCCTGGATATCCATTGAGGACTGGATCAGGCTTTGATGTTGATGCTCGCTGTTGAGTTTTTGGAGAATAAAACCTTGAGGCCTGCTACGCAATTTAGTCAACTTTTTTTGTCCTTTTTCTAGCGAGGAGCTGACTCATTGCAAATCGAAGCACTGTTTTTATTTTAGGATTTAACTGTGAAAGCATAAAATTCCACCTAGCTTTCAAAGTTATAATAATCTCTCTGACTCTCTTCCAGTGTGATAGAATGTCGGAACCAGAATCGGATGAGCTCTCAGAGTATGGCTATCGTGTTTGGCCCCACCCTTCTGAAACCAGAGACAGAGACAGGAAACATCGCGGTCCACATGGTCTATCAGAACCAGATTGTAGAGTTCGTCCTCAACCAGTATCAGCACCTTTTCAAAGAGAGCCGGGAGTTGGCAGATATTAGATGAGCAACAGTGGGGCCTGTCACAGCGACTGATCTGTGTGTGTGAGTGTGTACATAGAGTAATAAGGAGTCAGAGGTGTCTGCGTGCACTGGAGCTAGCCGACATGGCCCTATGCAAAAAGAGGGAAGGTTGTCCCTCAGGACATGGTTTAATTCAACTTCAAGACTACGGGAGGAGAAGCATTATTCAAAGTGGATCATACTCTTATTGGATGAAGTATTGGGCCCTGAGGCCCAGTATGAGTGGGCCTTTCCTTCTGCTGGACACCTCTGCTTTGCTGCGGTACCTGTTTCTTTTTAAACATTGGGAGTTCCTTGTATCTGGATTGAGGAAGAGATTCCACGCTTACTTCAACATCCTCCTGGAAGCCATTTTTGCTGGATATTTTTGACTGCAGCTTTCGCTGTTTGGTTAATTGGCCCATGGGATTCTAGCCAACAGGAGGATTTTGCGATGAATCAGCACACTGCACTTTAAAGTGTGCTTCTCTCTCTGTTGTTCGAGAAATGTTAACATGAGACCTGACATCAGTAATAAGAGGATACAGCAGGATCCGATCCCAAAGACATTGGACGTTCATGTATTCTGACAGTTTTCTATTTCCGCTTGTCGATATTGTATTTAATGATCCAATGCGCTTTTAAAAATAATACTTCTTGAAATGGGATAAACGTAACACTGGAGGTTATATCGCAGATGAGTAGGTGAACCCTGTGGGAGAAAATAATAGTGGAAATGATTTTCCAGGGCTGGTGAGTCAGATAGCCAGCCAAGCTAGGCATTACGCTATTGGAAATGAGTGCCACACACCGCAGTCTTGCAGTAACATAATGCCGTAGCCTCCTCCGACCCTTCAAACCAAAGAAGTAATTTTACTCAAACAAGAAAGTTTCTGACTATGAGTAAAAATGTACATTTGAGGGTAGGCACTATGGAGTGGTGAGCTAGATAAGTTAGAACAGGCAATGTAGTGAGTTGTGACCCCATCGATATCCTGCCTTGTGCTCTCTTTATTTCATCATTTCTCCTGTTCACAGACCAGTTGGTCATCAAGGATTTCTTTTAAATTTCAAACTGGGAAACCTAGATAAAGGGCCAAAAGGCCATTGTGCAGGTCACCAACAAAGTTGAAAAGAGTAGCAGGGAAAATTAGGTAAATGAAGAAGTAATGGTTAGGCGATGTCAACTTTGGGTTTTAAAATTGTAGTTAGTAGAAGAAGGGGAAGACTGAGGGGGGTAAGGAATTCCAGTTTTCTGAGGGCCTGGAAAAGACTAAGTCAGAGTAGCAGGTGGCACAATGCCATCTTTCTTTATTCCATTTTTTTTATCACCAACAATAGCCCATTTAAAGTAATGCCAATTGGAAATGAAGTCGTAATCTTCAAACGTTAAAGTTGTTTGATAAGGGCTGATTTTCCGACTTTGCATTTCCGATGAGGAACCTAACCCACCGACCATGAAGACCGTGGATACTTGAAAGCCCTTGATTTTCCATCCATTATCGCAGAACAAGTTCGGAATATTACTGATGTCTGGTGTTGGATGGAAGTGATTACTTGATGTAGTTAATGATATGCCCAGAAGGGGTCAGTATTATTATGGGGCTCAGTCTCCAGGTACTGGTATCATCCAGAAGCTCGGTTATAGAGAAAGCTAATGCAGACAATCGAGGGAAAGTCACCACAGAGAAGCAGACCTGTGAGAATGAACACGAGGAAGCAACCTGGAGAAAAATGAGAGCATTCAGAAACAAACATATATAGAAATAGAGAGCAGCCTTGAGTGATTTAATAGAGGTGTTCAAAATAATGAGAGGTTTTGATAGAGTAAATAAGGAGAAAATGTTTCCATTGGCAGGAGGGTTGGTAACCAGAGGATACAGATTTGAGATAACTGGCAACAGAACTAGAGGGGAGATGAGGAGAATTTTTTTTATGCAGCGAGTTGTTATGGTCTGGATTGCACTGCCTGAAAGGGTGGTGGAAGCAGATTCAATAGTAACTTTCAAAAGGGAATTGGATATATACAGCAACAACAACAACAACTTTCATTTATTTAGCACCTTTAATGTAGTAAGACATTCCAAGGATCTTCACAGGAGCGATTATCAAACAAAATTTGACACTGAGCCACAGAAGGAAGTATTAGGACAGGTGACCAAAAGCTTGGTCAAATTCATGGGTTTTAAGGAGCGTCTTAAAGGAGGAGAGAGAGGTGGAGAGGTTTTGGGAGGGAATTCCAGAGCTTAGGGCCTAGGCAGCTGAAGGCACGGCTGCCAATGATGGAGCGATTAAATTCGGGGATGCGCAAGAGGCTAGAATTGGAGGAGTGCAGAGATCGCGGAGGTTTGTAGGGCTGGTGGAGGTTACAGAGATAGGGAGGGGCGAGGCCATGGAGGGATTTGAAAACAAGGATGAGAATTTTGAAATCGAGGCGTTCCTGGACCGGGAGCCAATGTAGGTCAGCGAGCACAGGGGTGATGGGAGAACGGGACTTGGTGCGAGTTAGGATACGAGCAGCAGAGTTTTGGATGAGCTCAAGTTTATGGAAGGTGGAAGATGGGAGGCCAGCCAGAAGAGCATTGGAATAGCCCAGTCTGGAGGTAACAAAGGCATGGATGAGGGTTTCAGCATCAGATGAGCTGAGGCAGGGACGGAGTCGGACGATGTTACGGAGGTGGAAGTAGGTGGTCTTGGTGAAGGAGCAGATATGTGGTCAGACGCTCATCAAAGGTTGCGAACAGTTTGGTTCAGCCTCAGACATGGCCAGGGGGAGGGATGGAGTCGGTGGCTAGGGAATGGAGTTTGTGGCGAGGACCAAGGACAATGACTTCGGTCTGCGAACAGTTTGGTTCAGCCTCAGACATGGCCAGGGGGAGGGATGGAGTCGGTGGCTAGGGAATGGAGTTTGTGGCGAGGACCAAGGACAATGACTTCGGTCTTCCCAATATTTAGTTGGAGGAAATTTTTGCCCAGACAAGCAGTGTGACAAATGAGAGACAGTGGAGGGGTCGAGAGAGGTTGTGATGAGGTAGAGTTGGGTGTCGTCAGCGTACATGTGGAATCTGATGTTGTGTTTTCGGATGATGTCACCAAGGGGCAGCATGTAAATGAGAAATAGGAGGGGGCCAAGGATAGATCCTTGGGGGACTCCAGAGGTAACAGCGTGGGAGCGGGAAGAGTAGCCAGAGATTCTCTGGCTACGACTGGATAGATAAGAATGGAACCAGACGAGTGCAGTCCCACCCAGCTTGGACGACTGAGGAGAGGCGTTGGAGGAGGATGGTGTGGTCAATCGTGTCAAAGGCTGCAGATACTTTACGAAGGATGAGGAGGGATAGTTTACCATCGTCATAGTCACATAGGATGTCATTTGTGACTATGATAAGGGCTGTTTCAGTACTGTGGCTGGGGCAGAAACCTGATTGGAGGGATTCAAACATGGAGTTGCCAGGAAGATGGGCGCGGATTTGGGAGGCGGCAACATATTCAAGGACTTTGGACATATACTTGAAAAGGAAACATTTTCAGGGCTATGGGGAAAGAGCAGGGGGAGTGGGACTAATTGGATAGCTTTTTTAAAGAACCGGCACAGGCACGATGGGCTGAATGGCCTCCTTCTGTGCTGTAAGATTCTATGATTCCCTGTGGAGTTGGGGTTAAGGCCTTTGTGTTACCATTGGAAACAGTTGCAGCAGTGGTGTGAAGTATTGCTGGCAAACGTAACGTGTGGTATGACCTGTGGTGACTGTTTGAGTACAACAGTAGGAGCGTGGCACTCACAACAGTGTGCTTTAATCAGAACGTGTCAGAGCTTAGAAACGTCAGCTGTCATGCCGATTGTGTACCATGTTCACGTGCAGTGGTTGTGTCAGCTTTACTCTTAAAAAGTCCTGTGTTAAGATGCTGGCTGACAGAAGTACACCATTCAAGGTGATTACAACCCAAATGTAAAATCCTCTGATGACTCAGTGGATGAGCTCACTGCCTGGTGGGGTACTGAGCCATGCAGACCGGGGGCGGACAACAGCTTTGATTTTCCGCGCTACACAGAGCACAGGTGCCAGGCAGTGGGCACAATCTTCACCGCAGCAAGAGAGAGAAAATTGGAGAATGGCCCACTCGAGAGAGGCAGGGACAGAGACCTTACAGCAGGTTTGAATCATATGAGGTGCATGACCTGGGGTCATCCAAGAAGGGAGATAATTAGAGTATTACCTACCTACTAAAGAAAAACTGCACAATGGCACCAGATCCTACAACAGGTGGGATACAAAACTCAACACAGTCACTGCCTGTAAGAGCTCTGATAAAGTGAGTGAAATTTTATCAACACCTATTTTACTATATTAACAGCACCCAACTGTTTCAGTATTTCTTGCTCCTGACCTCCTCACAGGGTGAGTTACCGATCTCCACTGGGCTGTCGGGAGCAGCATGAAGTGTTCAAAAGGTTCATGGCTGAGGAGATGAAGGGAAAAACTGAGAGGGGGGGGAGCATTGTGGCGATCCACTTTCCCCAACCCTCCCTCTCATTTAGTTCTCCACAGAGCAACATTGGCAAAGTCGATGGAGACGGTTATAGTCATTCCCTCTCTCACAGCCTGTGTCCAGAGTGCATCACCAAGGAAACTACCAAGGAGAGAGTTTAAAGTCAATCCCATCATTGTATGGTGATTCATTTACTGATGGCTGTAATCGTAACAAGTCTCCTGATTGATCCGGTGGAATCCAATTGCCAGCTCCTGACTCCCAATATAACCTCCCGACTGCACAGCTGCAGAAGATTCTCTGAGGCACCTTGTGAGTGTGGATGTTATGAAGGTGTGGCTCATAACATATTGGGAAGGACTAGGAGTTTGGATAGCGCCACCCTCAATTTAAATTAAAATTAATTGGATGGAAATACTATTATGGACAGAAAATATCGGGGTACGCATGTGTAATTTCCCGATACGGGCTCCCGGTGGGTGAGGCTCTGTGCCGGGAGCACCCATTCATAATATTTACCCTGTACGGTACATCAGATGATCTCATAATAGTTGGCCTCTTAATTCTCTTTGCCTGCACCTTGCGTTTGCAATTAACCAGCACTCCACATACCCAGGCCAGTCCCTGTATAATACAATGCTCAACCAGCAGATCCAAGCTGTACTCTGGACTGCACCTTATACTGAGCTCAGCAACAGTGGAGTTCTGTGCACTGATCTTTGGATGCATCCCTCCTCACTGATTTTAAACATTGGTAGCGTACAGACAGAGTAGTAAATCTCATAGCACTGAAAAGAGTCAATAGCAAATTTATAAAGTTCACAGAATGGGATGCCTGAGCATTTTTAAAATGCGGTTTTGCACTGAGTTAGAGTGTTACTATACCTGGTATGAACTCCACATGGTGTAAGACTGTCTACTAGAGGTGGTTTGGCATCTATCGCTCTAACCTCACCCTGACTCTATTATAGTGCCCCTTCCATCTTCATTCCAATCAAAACCATTTCTGTTCAACTGGAAGTGGTAGTATAACTGAGGCCTTAAACACCATACAGTCTACCTACGGAATATTCTGCTTCTCCCCCTCCACCACAAGATGAACGATTGAGTTTTCAATGAGTGGGGCACAGTTCCCATTGTGAAACAAGACTCTGTGAGCGTATAGCCTGGAGAGTCCCTCACACACAGGGCAGCGAACAATCCACTGAGCATCTCTTAGGATGTGAGGAAGCTAAGAGATTGAAGACTCACAAAACAGAGAATTTACTTTAAAAAAAATTAATTATATATTTTTTAATAAAATTGGCAATCTAGCTAAGATTATTCCAGTTAAAATGAAAAGGATAATGCCGGTGTGAAATAAAACCCATCAGAAAACCTAGGCTTCTATTATTTTTAAAGGGGAGCTGTCTTAGTTCTCCACCCACAGATTGTAAAGTTATTAAACAGTCATGGAGTTTAATTTGTTCTGTGCACTAATTTTAGCACACTGGTTAACATGATAATGGTACAGTAACTTTACATAGAATTATATAGGATGTACACCACAGAAACAGGCCATTCGGCCCAATTAGTCCATGCTGGTGTATATGCTCCATTTGAGCTTCCTCCCACCCCTCTTCAGCTAACCCCTTCAACATAACCTTCTAGTTCTTTCTACCTCATGTGTTTATTTGGCTTCCCCTTAAATGCATCTATTCTATTTGCCTCAACCACTGTCGTGCTTGTTATTTTAACAGACTTGTCAACCATTGTGCTAAACTCACATGCATCATTTCTGCAATAACCTGTCTGGGTTGAGAAAGAGCCATTTTGAATTTGTTGCTGAGGCAGGTGGGTTGCTAAGCAACAGAGTGCAAAGCAGGTAGCGTGGAGGCTGCGCATTTTCTTGTAATTAATCGTAAAAGTCGTTTTATACTCACTCCCAAATGCCATAAAATTCAAACGCATGTTTCCATTAATCTGCATAACCACTGATTGTTTATTTGATGTGTATCTCGCTGAATTTCTTGAGCATAAAATTCTGAGAAAATGTAAATAGCTTTAGAAAGAGACTCAAAAGTTATGTATATTATTTAAAATTACTTTAAATGAAACCAAATTAAGGATATTGGTTTGTTATTTTAAGGATAGGGCAGTTCTGTTGCATTAACTCTGATACTGACTCCCGCCCTCAAATGCAGTGATTTCTAGCCCTGTTCTTAAAAGGAGTGTTGGTGTTAGACTTTTTAACCTTTAACTATAGTGCTGGACACTTCACAAAGATTAAAGCTTGAAATCTTGTTATCTTAATGTATTTAATTTAAAGTTCAGCATTAAAATACCTAATGTGATAAATAGCCAGTGTTAGCAAAGGGAAGAGTCTATTTTGGTGCTTATAAGGCTCTAGCTCGTTGACAGGCCTCTGTGTCGAGCTGACCTGTTACAGGCCAGGAATGCCCCAGGTTCAATCCCTGGTCTGTGCTGAGTGAGCTGGTCTCAGGCAGAGCAGTGCTACGCGCACAGCAGTCGGACTGAGTGCCTCTGGGCTGAGGAAGGAGGAAAAAAAAAAATCAACCGAGTTTCCTGTTCCTGATCATTGTCCATTGACCCCTGCTGGGATAGAGCACACGTGGACATCAGGGTGAGGACATCGCTAGGGCTCGGCTGCGGTGCCTCCCACAGTTGAATAGTTTTGCCCACACTCGGTGTGATGGTTTACTTGGGTGACGGATCTGTGCCGCAGCAGTTTCAGGAGAAAGGGGAAGGAAATTGGAATATATTTATATAAAATTGTGGTTTCTAGTAGGTTGGGTACTTTAATGCTGTACTTGTAGGGCTGATTTTCTGCATACTTGGCCAGTCGGCAGCGAATATCAGAAAATGGTGGGCCGCACGGCCTTGATCTCCCTATATACGCTGCCGTTGGATGAGGCTCCATGTACTCTGATATCTACCCCCATACTGTGCAACCTCAGGATCCTCCGACCCTTAGCTGAGCTTCTACTCCACCTCTGGTCAGTTGCTAAGACCATCTTCTTCCACCTCAGTGACATTGTCCGCTTACACCCCTACCTCAGCCCTCCGTTTCCGCAGCCCTCATCCACTCCTTGCTAGCCTCCGCCCTTCAAAATAAACCTCAGAGCCCTGTGCGCTCGAGTTTTCTTCTGCACAAAGTCCCACTCCCCCACCCATCTTTGCTCAGCTCCACTGGCTCCCCAGAAAATTGCACTCAAGATCCTTACTCGTGTTTTCAAATCAGAACGCACCATTTCTTTGACTTGGGATTATTATCCCCATCCTCTATTCTCCACTAACAAAGCATGATTCCTCAGTCACTACACCTCTGCCCTCAGGAACACTCTTTCTAAATCACTTTGCCTTTCTACCTCCCTCTCAGCTTACCAAAGCCTCCTAAAAGCCTATCTTTTGATTGTGCCTTCAGTCCCTCCCTTAACAAACTCCTTTGCTTCCTACTTCGTGTTCCCCCGACCTCCTGGTAAAGCTCATGGTCAATTCTTTCCCTCACTAAGCTTGGCGTCCGCCTCTTCTGCTTGTAAAGTTAGATGTCCCCCTTGTAAAGCTTCGTGTCTACAACCTCCGCATCCTTGGTAAAACGCACTGAGACTTTTCTCTATATAAATACAAGTTCTTGTATATATTTATATATAAGTAAGATTTTGTTCAGGAATTGTAGCTTCATCCTCCTTTTTCTATCCTGGCGGTTGCCTCTCTGGTACCTCACTCTTGTTACGTGAATGTATATTAAATGAACGATGGAAGTATTGAAGCTTTATTGTGCAGTTGAACAAAATGTGTACATTAGCATTTTTCTGTAATAAAGAAATTAAAATGATGACATGCCATTTTTAATGTTTTAGAATTTGTTTTAAAACATAAACTGTTTACTACAGTTAATTAATTGCTTTCGTCCTGCCAACCTAATTGAAAAAAAAGAAAGACTTGCATTTATATAGCGCCTTTCACGACCTCAGACTGTCCCAAAGTGCTTTACAGCCAGTGAGGTACTTTTGAAGTGTAGTCACTGTTGTAATGGAGGAAACGCAGCAGCCAATTTGTGCAGGGCAAGGCCCCAAAACAGCAATGAGGTAATGGTATTTAAAGTGATGTTGGATGAGGGATAAATATTGGCCAGGACACTGGGGAAAACACCCCTGCTTTTCTTCGAATTGATCTTTTATGTCCACCTGAGACGGCAGATGGGGTTTGGTTTAGGAGGAATAGAAAAGCAGTATATTATTTAAATGGAGAGAGATTGCAGAACTCTGAGGTACAGAGGGATCTGGGTGTTCTTGTACATGAATCACAAAAAGTTAGTATGCAGGTTTAGCAAGTGATTAGGAAGGCAAATGGAATGTTGTCATTTATTGCAAGGGGAATGGAATATAAAAGTAGAGATTACAGGGCATCGGTGAGACCTCATCTAGAATACTGTGTGCAGTTTTGGTCTCCTTATTTAAGAAAGGACATAATTGCTTTGGAGGCGGTTCAGAGAAGGACTGATTCCTGGGACGAGGGGGTTATCTTATGAGGAAAGGTTGGACAAGTTGGGCCTGTATACACTGGAGTTTAGAAGAATGAGAGGTGATCTTATTGAGGGGACTTGAAGGGGTAGATGCTGAGGGGATGTTTCCCCTTGTGGGAGAGACTAGAACTAGGAGCCACAGTTTAAAAGTAAGGTGTCTCCCATTTAAGACGGAGATGAGGAGAAATTTTTTCTCTCAAAAGGTCATGAGTCTGTGGAACTCTCCCAGAGAGCATGGAGGCAGGGTCATTGAATATTTTTAAGGCTGGGTTAGACAAATTCCTGATTAACAAGGGAATCAAATGTTATAGTAGGTAGACAGGAAAGTAGGATTGAGGTCACAATCAGATCAGCCATGATCTTATCAAATGGCAGAGCAGGCTCGAGGGGCCGAATGGCCTACTCCTGCTCTTAATTCATATGTTCATATGTTTAATATCTCATCTGAAAGATGGCACCTCTGACAGTGCAGTGCTCCATTAGTACTGCACTGAAGTATCAGTCTGGATTATGTGCTCAAGTCTCTGGAGTGGGACTTGAACCTATGACTTTCTGACTCAGAGGTGAGAGTGCTACTAACGGAGCCATGGCTGACACCTGATAATAAGAAATTTCTAAATAATTTCTTCCAGTTTTTTCCACCAATTTTTAATGCTCCTCCTCTCTTTAAGACATTGAATCCTGCCCGGGTACAGTTGCTTGGATATTGGGCACCCTTCGCTATCTCGTCCAGGTGTGAGCTCTGTCACATATGAGCTTAAACACCACTGAGTGTTGGCATGCTATTCAACCATGGGGGGGGGGGGGGGGGATCACATGAGCCTGAACCTACCTTTGCCCAATACCCACAAGAACAAGTGCCTCAGGGGTGACAGTGATGAGGAACAGAAGCCATGGCCAACTTTTTACTCCCTAACTCAGGGGCACTGAGGCCAATCCCAAAGTGCCCAACCACTAACCCGGCTCAGTTCAGCTAACTCGGCACACACCGGGGATCAAACGGGAACTTCTGCATCTCTATGTCTCAGCAATCCACTGTCTTAACCAGAGGAAGTTTGGTGAAATAACATTAGCAGATGGAAAATACACAAGAGTCCAGGTGAGATTTGTGCTGGAAGTTCAGGCCTCTGATTCATTCATTCATAGCTTGTCACTGCAAAACCGCAGCCAGGATCTGGTGTTGTAGCCTGATGGGAAATGACAAAGATCTTGGAGAACTTGATTCCTTTCGAACAACAGCCTCCAAGCACTGACCTCGAACGAATACACCGGTGTACTCTGATATGACTGATGTCACACATTGCGGAGCTAGAGCTGGGGTGAAAAAGTTGACAATATGACTAAGGTCTCTGATTTACAAAACCTACGAAAAAGACAGATAGAAAAAGACTAGCGGGTCCATCGAACCTGTCCCATTCGGTTGTGTTATAACATGTCCCCCAGTACTCCCACCAACAGCCATGTAATGTCCTGGGAGAGGCAAAAACACAGATTTAATTTTTTTAAAACACTGCGCCAATTCGAGGAAAAAAGAATTCTGGGACCCCTGAAGGTGATTTCTTTTTAATTTGTTCTTGGGATATGGGAGACAACTGGCAAGGCCAGCATTTATTGCCCATCCCTAATTGCCCTTGAGAAGGTGGTGGTGAGCCGCCTTCTTGAACCGCTGCAGTCCGTGTGGTGAAGGTTCTCCCGCAGTGCTGTTAGGGAGGGAGTTCCAGGATTTTGACCCAGTGACCATGAAGGAATGGCGATATATGTCCAAGTCAGGACGGTGTGTGACTTGGGGGGTATTTGGAGGTGGTGATGTTCCCATGCACCTGCTGCTCTTGTCCTTCTAGGTGGTGGAGGTTGCAGGTTTGGGAAGTGCTGTCGAAAGTGGGTTCCTGGAGATAACAATAACTACGAGGTACATTACCCAGCGTCTCACTAACCCTTTCTCAGCAGCGATATCAGGGACTATCCAGCCCCCTTTTGTACATTTGCAGTGAAGTGGCACTCACTGCACGAGCCAGCGACTTATTGCAAAGGTCGGTGACTCTCTGTGAAAAGGAAAACCTCCTGACATCCAAACTAATATTGTGCTGACGTAACTTATACACATGTCCCCTCATTCTCCCTAACTTACCGAATTCAAATAATCTGTCCACATGTACACAGTCCAGTCCCTTCATTTAAAATACTTCAATCAAATCAAAAGACCCAACTCCCATAGCCAGTTGTGGTATCTGAGAGTTTTAAAACTAGATATTAATCTAGTGGCCCTCCTCTGAACCTTTTCTAGGGAATCTGTATCTCCCAGCATGTGAAGGGACCAAATATACAAAAATCTGCACCTCTAAACATATGGAGTGTCAAGAGCTCAGCTCTATTACAAATACACTTTGGCCCAATAATAGTATGTTTCCAGTACTTTGGGATGTTTGTTTCTTAGTGTGTGAGCCCAGTCACACTGCCCAGTATTTCACAGTGTGTGACACCAGTCATATTACCCAGTGTTTCACAGTGTGTGACACCAGTCATATTACCCAGTGTTTCACAGTGTGTGACATCGGTCACACTACCCAGTGTTTCACAGTGTGTGACACCAGTCATATTACCCAGTGTTTCACAATGTGTGACACCAGTCATATTACCCAGTGTTCCACAGTGTGTGACACCAGTCATATTACCCAGTGTTCCACAGTGTGTGACACCAGTCATATTACCCAGTGTTTCACAATGTGTGACACCAGTCATATTACCCAGTGTTTCACAGTGTGTGACACCAGTCATATTACCCAGTGTTCCACAGTGTGTGACACCAGTCATATTACCCAGTGTTTCACAGTGTGTGACACCAGTCATATTACCCAGTGTTTCACAGTGTGTGACACCAGTCATATTACCCAGTGTTTCACAGTGTGTGACACCAGTCATATTACCCAGTGTTTCACAGTGTGTGACACCAGTCATATTACCCAGTGTTCCACAGTGTGTGACACCAGTCATATTACCCAGTGTTTCACAATGTGTGACACCAGTCATATTACCCAGTGTTTCACAGTGTGTGACACCAGTCATATTACCCAGTGTTTCACAGTGTGTGACACCAGTCATATTACCCAGTGTTTCACAATGTGTGACACCAGTCATATTACCCAGTGTTCCACAGTGTGTGACACCAGTCATATTACCCAGTGTTTCACGGTGTGTGACACCAGTCATATTACCCAGTGTTTCACAGTGTGTGACACCAGTCATATTACCCAGTGTTTCACAGTGTGTGACACCAGTCATATTACCCAGTGTTTCACAGTGTGTGACACCAGTCATATTACCCAGTGTTCCACGGTGTGTGACACCAGTCATATTACCCAGTGTTCCACAGTGTGTGACACCAGTCATATTACCCAGTATTTCACAGTGTGTGACACCATTTACACTAACCGGTGTTTCACAATGTGTGACATCAGTCATATTACCCAGTGTTTCACAGTGTGTGACACCAGTCATATTACCCAGTGTTCCACAGTGTGTGACACCAGTCATATTACCCAGTGTTTCACAGTGTGTGACACCAGTCATATTACCCAGTGTTTCACAGTGTGTGACACCAGTCATATTACCCAGTGTTTCACAGTGTGTGACACCAGTCATATTACCCAGTGTTTCACAGTGTGTGACACCAGTCATATTACCCAGTGTTCCACAGTGTGTGACACCAGTCATATTACCCAGTGTTTCACAATGTGTGACACCAGTCATATTACCCAGTGTTTCACAGTGTGTGACACCAGTCATATTACCCAGTGTTTCACAGTGTGTGACACCAGTCATATTACCCAGTGTTCCACAGTGTGTGACACCAGTCATATTACCCAGTGTTTCACGGTGTGTGACACCAGTCATATTACCCAGTGTTTCACAGTGTGTGACACCAGTCATATTACCCAGTGTTTCACAGTGTGTGACACCAGTCATATTACCCAGTGTTTCACAGTGTGTGACACCAGTCATATTACCCAGTGTTCCACGGGTGTGTGACACCAGTCATATTACCCAGTGTTCCACAGTGTGTGACACCAGTCATATTACCCAGTGTTCCACAGTGTGTGACACCAGTCATATTACCCAGTATTTCACAGTGTGTGACACCATTTACACTAACCGGTGTTTCACAATGTGTGACATCAGTCATATTACCCAGTGTTTCACAGTGTGTGACATCAGTCATATTACCCAGTGTTTCACTGTGTGTGACATCGGTCACACTACCCAGTGTTTCACAGTGTGTGACACCAGTCATAATACCCAGTGTTTTATAGTGTGTGACACCAGTCATATTACCCAGTGTTTTACAGTGTGTGACACCAGTCATATTACCCAGTGTTTTACAATGTGCGAAAGCAGTCACACTGCCCAGTGTTTCACAATGTGTGACACTCGTCACGCTGCCCAGTGTTTCACAATGTGTGACACTGGTCACACTGCCCAGTGTTTCACAATTTGTGACACTGGTCACACTGCCCAGTGTTTCACAACGTGTGACACCAGTCACTCATGTTTGTTGTGGGTAGGGTGGCCATATTTGTCTCAGTAAATGTTTGATCCTGGCTACAGCCCTTACTTTTAGTTAACTGCTCACCCTCCCAATGACACTTTATTCAGTCTGTTATTTGCCTGGCATATCCAGCAGATGTCGCTGTGCAACACCACAAATTCCTGTTCCTATCCAGTTTACAAGCCAACATGGGGATTAATTCTGATGTGAAATAAATTTCCTCTGAGAAATTCTCCTGGCAAACTATTTTTCAGTGCAATTATTCTAAAATAACTCACCTATCTATGGTACTGTAGTTTGGTGGCGTTTTTAATTACACTGGCTGTTTAGAGGGAGAAATATAACATTTGCATGTGACGTGTATACACATTAAAGATGGTAAATTGAAAAAAAATGGCAGATCTGATAGTATATAATGTTTTTTTTTCTGTGAAGAATGGGACTTCAGAGCAAAAGTGGCAACCATGGAGCTGAATGGAAGAGCAAGGAATGAGGGAAAATAATAAACATACTTGTTTGGCTCAATAATTACTAAAGATGTTAAACAGGATATTGCTACTGAGCTGTGTTCCTGCCTCAAGGCAGCAAATCAAGGCCCAGGCCGAACTGGATAGGAAGTGGAGCTTGGGTAAAGAGGTGGGGCTTAAGATGATTGACAATGCTAAGGCCTGACTTGCCTCAAGGCGCAGGCTCTTCCTGAGCAGAAGCCTTCAGGCTGAGGGGTGTGGGCTACATGCATGTGGGTGCTGGACAGCAGCATCAAGAAGAAGGCCCACCACCACCTTCTCAGGGCAACTAGGGATGGGCAATAAATGCCCGTCTTGCCAGCGACCCTCACATCTTGGGAATGAATGAAAAAAATGTTTAAGGGTAAAAGATCTGTTTTCAGGATTCCTGGAAATACCTATCGTAGAATTGGGGCTCCCGCCGTTTGTTTTGGAATTTTTTTTATCCCTTGTAGCCTTTCCTGTCAGAGTCGCCTCTTGATTTCCCGATATGCTCTCCCAGAGGGCCAGGCTCTTTGCCAGTCGCATGAACTCAGAAAACTAGCCCCTTTATATCTACTTAATGTGAGTCTCTCATGAGAGAATATCAGCTGAGCTGGAGAGAAAAGAACTAAAATGTAGATTGTCGCAATGTATTATTGACAAAATAATAAATTATTTCTTAACTCTTGTTTTTTGCTGTACTATTTACTTTATTGAGCCTAAAAATCTGTTATTAATATTAGTGGATAAATGCTTATCCTATTTATAAGACGATGTTTTGTCTGCTGTACTAATGCAGGCGTAAACACCTCTGTTAAAGTAGCGGACAAAGGAATGTTGTACAAATGCATAAATTGTATGTCCACTAATACCGCAAAACACTAACTCCTAGGCTTTGCTCTCACTGACAATGATATTGTACAAAAATAGCTCTTCATTATTGTAGCTCCTTCAGAGCTTGCAGATTCATCAGATGATGGCTACCTGCATCATCCTGAGCTCATACCATTTTCCATCGTGTTCTCTTGGATTCAGGATTTGCCGTATTTCTTTGGATCCCTTCAAGGGAAGAACTTGAGGCCCGTTTGTTTGAGAATGAGGTGTGAAAGTTCTATCATCATTTCTCTTTAACCTTCATTGTCTCCTTGTTACTATGTCATGCTTCAAAATTGAGGTAAATGAATGAGCTTGCTTAGCAATGCTTTCCAAGTTCATCTGAAAAAACCTGAAGAGAAAGCACAGCAGCAGCACGTATGGGAATAATGGAGACTGTTTTGTTGTTTTTGGGATCTTGCTGTGTGCGAATTGGTTGGTGCGTTTGCCTGGATAACAAGAAAGAACTTGTATTTTTATAGCACATTTCACAACTTTAGGACGGCCCGTATGCTTTACAGCCGATCAAGTATTTTTGAAGTGTAGCCACTATTGTAATGTAGAAAACACAGCAGCCAATTTGCGCACAGCAAGCTCCCACAAACAGCAATGTGATAATGACCAGATAATCTGTGATTTTTTAATGATGTTGATTGAGTGATAAATAATGGCCAGGACTCCCCTGCGAGTAGTTCTTTGAATAGCTCCATGGGATCTTTTATGTCCACCTGAAAGGGTAGACGGGGCCTTTGTTTAACGTCTCAACCGAATGACTGCACCTCAGACAGTGCAGCACTCCCTCAGTATTGCACTGGAAGTGTCAGCCTGGAGTTTGTGCTCAAGTCTCCGGAGTGGGCCTTGAACCTACAACCTGCTCAGAGGCAAGGGTGTCACCAACTGAGTCAAGCCTGACACCTGTAACTGAACTTCAAAGGTAATTCATTGGCTGCGAAGCTGTTTGGAATATCCTGAGGCCAGGATAAGGTGCTATATAAATGCAAGTTATTTCTTTGTTACTCTGCACCTGAAAGATGGCTCTGTCACAGTTTAATATCAAGGGCCCACATTTATCTGGGTTGTGCAAGCATTATATTTGTAATGTGTCGTTAGATACGACCGGAGTGTTTAGAGACCAGTAACATTTTGTTCTGTTATGGTACACAGATTAATGAATGATTGTTACTCCCATCACAGAGGTTTTGACTGCCTACTGGAGGCCTACGCACACTGCACAGGGAGCAATGTTTAATACACAGGAAATGCAAGCGGCTGGGGCAAGAGGTGAGGCCCAGAACGATGCAGCTGGGGTGAAGACAGATCGTGGTTGTGTGCGGGGGAGGGGGGGAAGGAAGAAGGCTCTGGGAGGGGAGTCAGCTTGGGGATGAAGCAAAGCTCACAGTTTCTTTACATGTTTCCCTGCTTGAGGTATTATGTGAGGATGTACACACAATCTGAGTGTAATTATGATACAGCGAATATTCTACGACCCGTTTAGCAGCAAAAAGTTATTAATTTAAAGCCCGAAGCATGCTGTAGAAAATGTCTTGCATCAAAAATGTTTCTTCTATTAATGAAACAGGTATTTAACGTTGGGCTGGCTCGTACAGGATGTGCTAATTCATTGTCTCACTGTAGTTAAACTAGATTCAAGAGTTTGTTTGTGGGGAACCTTTAGAGCAGAACAACTTCAACAACTTGCAATTATATAGCGTCTTCAACGTGGCAAAATGTCCCAAGGCACTTCAGACAAAAATTGGCAGTGAGCTAAAGAAGGAGACATTACGACAGGTGAGCAAAAGCTTGGTCAAAGAGGTAGGTTGTAAGGGGCATTTCAAAAGAGAAGAGGGAGGTGGTGAGGCGAAGGACATGGAATCCCAACAATGACTTGGCTACTTGGGTGGCTCAGTAGGTGACGGCAAGGCCCTCTGTGGAAAACGAGTCAGGGAGACCAGAAATGCACCAGGTTTGATCCTGGTCCATGCTGAGTTACCCGATTCCAGCCCGGGTGGCAGTAAGGTGCTATAATCTGCCTCAGTGATTCGCGGACTTTGGGTGAGAACAGGATCAGGCTCAGCTTCAGCGTCAGCCGTGGTCAAATAGCCTGCTAACCCTCCCTGTTTAGGCTCAACGTTCGAGAATGGTGACGTTTACAAGAGGGCGGCCTCTGGACTAGTACAGAAGTGTCCAAGTTCTTTGATCTGTGATCAATGGAGCCTCAGGAGTCACACGTAGGATGGGGTTCTTCTCTTCTCGGCGGAAAAGCGGTGGGGGTGGGAACTCCAACCCGCCATTGTGACCCCGCCGTAACCCCGAGTCATTTTCCTGAGCCTGGAGGTTGTTTGTTATGCCGGGAGGGCTCACCGCAACCGAGTGGGAGCCCACTGCCGCAAGGCCGGGAAATAGTAGCAGTGCTGCAGTGAGACCGCCACTATTGCACCTGAAGAGGCGGAGATGAGTTAAAAGGGGAGGAAGAGCCCTGAAGTAGAAAGGTGGAGGTTGTTGTTTAGGCCTCTCCCTCCAGAGGGTGATTGTGGGCCATTACCGCCACTACCTCAGGGCCTACCGCCACCTTTTCCTTGGCGCTGCGTGGGGATGGCGGAGACAGTGGGGGTAAGCAGGGAAATGGAGGACATCTCACCAGGCCTCACCTCCCTGCCAGCATTTGCGTGCCGCAGGCAGACAAGGAGCAGCTGTTGGCCATTGCAGCTGTGGAGGAGGGCAGTGAAATCGAGGTCTCGGTGTAAATGCAGCAGTGGGCCTCAGCTTTTGGCCCATTTTCCCCCACTATCCTACCTGATCTGGAGCAGGATAGCAGAGGAAAATGCAGCCCATGAAGTTTTTAGGTTGAACTAAGTTCTTACAATTCTCTAAACCTTATAGAAAGGAAGGTCCCAGGTTCAATTCTCAATCTGTGTTGAGTTAGCTGATCTCATCCACATACAGTACATGGGAATGCTTCAACTGGCCTCACTACTCCTGGGTTAGGGAGGGGGACAAAAATCAGACAAGACTTTCACTCCTGATCACTAATGATTACCCTCACTCGAAGTATGTGCGAGTGTGTGCATCCAACCCAACTGCTCTGTTTAAAAAAGAAAGACTTGCATTTATACAGCACCGTTCACGACCTGAGGACATCCCAAAGCGCTTCACAGCCAATGAAGTACATTTGAAGTGTAGTCACTGTTGTAATGTAGGGAGTCTCGGCTCCCATATGGTGCAGTGCAAAGTGTCGGAGGGCTTTTGTGAAGCTGCATCCCGAACAGGAGCCAATTGGTGGAGGGGAACATGGCAAATTAAAGATGGTGATCTGAGCGACTGTCTCCCAATTTAGTGCCAGCGTGTGGCACTTGCTTCCATGGGCCCTCACAGTGGGATATCACGTAGTCAGTGAGAAGCAGTGTTGGAACACACTGACCTGCAATAGAATTCCCTTTTATCACAGTCCACACATTTAGCAAATCATAGAATCATAGAGCACAGCAGGAGGCCATTTGGCCCATCATGCCTTTGCCGACTCTTTGAAAGAGCTATCCAATTAGTCCCACTCCCCTGCTCTTTCCCCATAGCCCTGTACATATTTTCTTTTCAAGTATATATCCAATTCCCTTTTGAAAGTTACAATTAAATCTGCTTCCACCACCCTTTCAGGCAGTGCATTCCAGATCATAACAACTCGCTGCGTTAAAAAAAAATCTCCTTATCTCCCCTCTGGCTCTTTTGCCAATTATCTTAAATCTGTCTCCTCTGGATACTGACCGTCCTGCCAGTGGAAATGACCATTACAGGCTCTGATCTGAAACATAAAACCAACAGCAAAGTAGCTCTGGACTCACAATAGCACTGCTCCCCCCATGGTCATTTGCCACAGATTCTGACCTGCTCAGGCTGTAGGTTTGTGTTAATTGGAATCACGCAACCCGGGTCTTTTGGCTGAGTGTGGGGAGTTAATGAAAAACATGCTCTCGGCCTCAGACAATCAATTCAGTCCGAGTTTACAGAGAAAAAGCTGGCGTGTTGCATGAAAGTGTTTTTACAAAAGTTGTGTCAGTGGGTGATGGGGGGAAGGAGTGGGTGCTGATGTATTTGGATTTAGTGGAGTTGTTCAGTACTGGAGGGGGAGGAGCCTGCCTTTGCTGTATTGTGCACTGATCCTATTAAAGGCATTAGCAACATTCCAGGGTACCTCATTCCCTCTGCTATCCCACTTCCTGCCTCTGATCTTGTTACCTTCCCAGCCTGTTAACTGCACCAAGTAAACTAACGTCCTCTGTCTGCCATGCAGCGTGCTCCAGACTTACTGCAGTGGAAGTAACCGTTCTAAAATCTGTGTGTGAGTAGCTTGCCATCTTTCTGGGTGAGGGTTGGCCCCTCTCTGCCTTGCTTGCCATTGTCTAACTGCCGCTGTGTGCTGATATGCAGGAATTCCTCAGGATTGCAGCCTCTTAACGCTGAGCTCTGACTTGACTCAGTTGGGTTCTGTTAAACATTGACAGGCCCTTGTAAAACTTTTTTTCTCTCTCTAGGGAGGCCCAAAGGGTAAGAATACTGTCTGATGTGAGAGTCCTTCGGTCACAGAGTGGGAGTGTTGGAACTAACCCGGGGTGGAGCTGCGATGTGTCCTGGGATGGTCTCAGGCTGCGGACTCTGCTCGCAGACCGCAGTTTAAGTTGACTTTTTTTTTCCCGAAGGGTTTTGAGCAGGCTGCGGTGTTTGCTGGGCAGGTTTAGGGCTCTCTGTACTGGTCAGCCTCTGGGTTCTTGGGCTAAACTAGAACAACACTCTCAGTTTTAATGAGGCGGCGCGTTTGAACCAGGACCTAGTGATCTTTGTGATTTAAGTTGCTTCAGTCTGCGGACAAGTGATTCGACTGTTTCCATATTTGGTTGAAAATTATTTCCAGTAGAACTGCTTTTATTTTTTTCTCTCTTTCTGGAGCTTGTTCCCTCTCCTCCCAAAAGCATCCCAGGGCACAGGTCCACTGGCTGGGGAGAGGGGCAGTGCAACAACCTCTCAGTGCCTCATCCAAATGACCACCTTGGTGTGTGAGCCCGGACACACACAGTATCTTCAACGATCAAGGCAGCACTGCAAAGCCCCCACATACACTTTCCAACGGGGGGTGGGGGGCTGTTACTGCAGCCTGATCAGGAGAATGAAGAGTGGCTGATTTCCTCCCTCTCCTTGCCAACCCTCCAGGATTGACCTGGAGTCTCCAGGAATTATCGATTAATCTCCTGGAAGCTGCTGGGTGCAAAAACCCTGGAGAAAAATCATCGGGGCATTAAAAAGAACTTTTTTAATCATTTTCTTTGAACAGTTTCCTTGATTAGTTATAAAAATATTGGAGATGCGAAAAAAAGGTTGTTTGACTGGAGGGGGCAGGAGGTCATATGGTGAAACATCCAGGAATAGGTCCAACCGGAGTTGGCAACCCGAACGGAGGCACTGCCATCAATTGCAGCACTGGCTGTGATCAGGTGACTCAGTCCTGCCACCTTCCTGTCCTGTGTGGGTCTGTTCTGTAATGCGTGCTGTGCCCACCCACTGGGATGCCCCTTATTTTATTGGGTTTTGTGTGATAGTTTTGCCCGCTATCCCTTTAACACAAACTGGTGCAGACTTAACGCAGACTGGTGTCCCCTGCCTGCGTTCGCACTCCGGCAAACCCAGAGACCCCGAGGAATTCAGCCAAGTGAAGGAGTGGATAATGATGCCTGCCCAGGAGTTTGTGACAGACTGACATCCCCACCACGGGCTTCTGTGAGGTGAGCAGACCCAGGGCTGCTACCTGCACATGTGACAGCAAACTGTCATGCCCAGAGGTTGGTTTAGTCAGCTGCGATGCCCCTGCCAGATTCTTTACAATCATGCATTTTTCTCCTGGCAAGTAAGAATATAAATGTTGCAGTTACAGGTCGAGATGTTTGGTTTGACCGCTTAAAAGCAGATTAAAGATTTGTGCAGTGTGGTGAGGTTGGAGAGTACTGCAGGTGCAGGTCAGACAGCAGGGTGGGGTCACTGGTTCAGCTCATGCCATCCCGTTCTGGTCGGACTTGCTGTTCACTCCAGGGAAGATTTGTTCTGCTAGCTATGTGGGGCAACATTGTAAACACGGGCAGGAAGAATTCCTTTGGTATTTATACTGGAATTGTAAACAGGTTCTTTTGGAACACACAATGACCACAGCAAATTCCTCCCCTGTTATCATTCAGGGCCTGTGTTCATACTGTACACAATATCACTCTGGGCCTGTGTTCATGCTGTACTCACTATCACTTTGGGCCTGTTTTCATACTGTATTCACTGTCACTCAGGGCTTGTGTTCATACTGTATTCACTCTATCATTCAGGGCCTGTGTTCATACTGTATTCACTCTCATTCAGGGCCTGTGTTCATACTGTATTCACTCTCATTCAGGGCCTGTGTTCATACTGTATTTACTCTGTCATTCAAGGCCTGTGTTCATACTGTATTCACTATCACTCAGGGCCTGTGTTCATACTGTACTCACTGTCACTCAGGGCCTGTGTTTATACTGTATTTACTCTGTCATTCAGGGCCTGTGTTCATACTGTATTCACTATCACTCAGGGCCTGTGTTCATACTGTACTCTATTACTCTAAGCCTGTGTTCATATTGTGCTCATTATATCATTCTGGGCCTGTGTTCATACTGTACACACTCTATCACTTTGGTCCTGTGTTCATACCATATTCATTATGACTCAGGGCTTGTGTTCATACTGTATTCACTCTATCATTCAGGGCCTGTGTTCATACTGTATTCACTCTATCATTCAGGGCCTGTGTTCATACTGTATTCACTCTCTCATTCAGGTTCTGTGTTCATACTGTATTCACTCTCACTCAGGGCCTGTGTTCATACTGTATTCACTCTCATTCAGGGCCTGTGTTCATACTGTATTCACTCTATCATTCAGGGCCTGTGTTCATACTGTATTCACTCTCATTCAGGGCCTGTGTTCATACTGTATTCACTCTCATTCAGGGCCTGTGTTCATACTGTATTTACTCTATCATTCAGGGCCTGTGTTCATACTGTATTCACTCTATCATTCAGGGCCTGTGTTCATACTGTATTTACTCTATCACTCAGGGCCTGTGTTCATACTGTATTCACTCTATCATTCAGGGCCTGTGTTCATACTGTATTCACTCTATCATTCAGGGCCTGTGTTCATACTGTATTCACTCTCATTCAGGGCCTGTGTTCATACTGTATTCACTCTCATTCAGGGCCTGTGTTCATACTGTATTTACTCTCTCACTCAGGGCCTGTGTTCATACTGTATTCACTCTCTCACTCAGGGTCTGTGTTCATACTGTATTCACTCTCATTCAGGGCCTGTGTTCATACTGTATTCACTCTATCACTCAGGGTCTGTGTTCATACTGTATTCACTCTCATTCAGGGCCTGTGTTCATACTGTATTCACTCTATCACTCAGGGCCTGTGTTCATACTGTATTCACTCTCATTCAGGGCCTGTGTTCATACTGTATTCACTCTATCACTCAGGGTCTGTGTTCATACTGTATTCACTATCATTCAGGGCCTGTGTTCATACTGTATTCACTCTATCACTCAGGGCCTGTGTTCATACTGTATTCACTCTCATTCAGGGCCTGTGTTCATACTGTATTCACTGTCTCACTCAGGGTCTGTGTTCATACTGTATTCACTCTCATTCAGGGCCTGTGTTCATACTGTATTCACTCTCATTCAGGGCCTGTGTTCATACTGTATTCACTCTCTCACTCAGGGTCTGTGTTCATACTGTATTCACTCTCATTCAGGGCCTGTGTTCAGACTGTATTCACTCTCATTCAGGGCCTGTGTTCATACTGTATTCACTCTCTCACTCAGGGTCTGTGTTCATACTGTATTCACTCTCATTCAGGGCCTGTGTTCATACTGTATTCACTCTCTCACTCAGGGTCTGTGTTCATACTGTATTCACTCTCATTCAGGGCCTGTGTTCAGACTGTATTCACTCTCACTCAGGGCCTGTGTTCATACTGTATTCACTCTCTCACTCAGGGTCTGTGTTCATACTGTATTCACTATCATTCAGGGCCTGTGTTCATACTGTATTCACTCTCTCACTCAGGGTCTGAGTTCATACTGTATTCACTCTCATTCAGGGCCTGTGTTCATACTGTATTCACTGTCTCACTCAGGGTCTCTGTTCATACTGTATTCACTCTCTCACTCAGGGTCTGTGTTCATACTGTATTCACTATCATTCAGGGCCTGTGTTCATACTGTATTCACTCTCTCACTCAGGGTCTGAGTTCATACTGTATTCACTCTCATTCAGGGCCTGTGTTCATACAGTATTCACTGTCTCACTCAGGGCCTGTGTTCATACTGTATTCACTCTGTCACTCAGGGTCTGTGTTCAGACTGTATTCACTCTCATTCAGGGCCTGTGTTCAGACTGTATTCACTCTCTCACTCAGGGTCTGTGTTCATACTGTATTCACTCTATCACTCAGGTAGGAGACAGCGAGTAGGGATAAAGTGAATGTACTCTGATTGGCGGGATGTTACAAGTGGTGTTCCCCAGGGATCAATGTGGGCAAGTGCGAGGACATCCACATTGGATCCAAGAAAGACAAATTGGAATATTTTCTTAATGGTGAGAGACTAGGAACTGTGGAAGAGCAAAACTATTTGGGTGTCGAGGTATGGAAATCATCAAAAGCTAGTGCACAGGTACAAAAAGTAATCAAAAAGTCTAATGGAATGTTGGCCTTTATCTCAAGGGGGTGGAATACAAAGTGAAGGAAATGATGCTTTGGTTGGACAGTGCCTTGGTCAGACCCCATGTGGAGTACTGCGTTCAGTTTTGGGCACCGCATCTCAGAAAGGATATATTATATCTACCCTATCAAATCATTTTAACATTTTAAACACCTTGTACAGACACTGCTCAATTTTCTATACTCAAGGGAATACAAGCCAAGTTCATGCAACCTGTCATCATAATTTAACCTTCTAAGCCCTGATATCATGTAGGCTGCACCCCCTCCAAGGCCAGCATATCCTTAATAATTTGTGTTCTTGGACTCCCAAATCTCTTTGCTGCTCTACGATACCTGGTTTCTAACCATCTAGAAAATACTCCAATTTATCTTTCTTAGAACCAAAGTGGATGAACTCACACTTGCCTATGATGGCCCCTAAGTGAGTTGTTAAGTCCTCGCTATGTTAGGATGGTTCTGTGACTTGGAGTGTCCCACCACATAGATATGTTGCAAAGGCCTCACGGCTTCAGTGACAAAACCATCCCTCCGATAGGGTCCTGAGCAGCTTTGCAATGTACCTGCACAATAGGAATTCACTACTCTTCTGAATTCTGCAGTTTGCAAATGATGAGGCATATCCAAATAAGGATGTGATCCCAGGCCCGCCTCTGAACAGCTCTTTGAAGGGGTGGGGTTGGATGGAGATCCAAACAAAGCGGCAGCATAAATGGGGGAGATTGGTGCATGGAGCTCCCTCTCCCAGACTAAAAGAACAAACAAAGAGGTCATATAAAGCCATCTTTAAATAGGGGAACAAGCAGTGACTGAAGGAAACCCGTTCACACACATTTATGATCATTTATGCAACAATTCAGTTCAATCCAGTTCACTTTCAAGCTTGGAGTGTGGGAGGGAAGGGAATATTCAGGGAAAAGGAGAAGAGAGTTGGTTAATAAGTAAATTGTACAATAATTAAATAATTGGAACCGACTTAACATGCATTTAAATTACATGAGGATGGGGTCAGAGCGATTTTTACACAATGCATGTAAAATGGTATTCAATGCTCATTTATATAGTGTATCATTAGTAACGGTTATATTCACACATAGTATTCGCTTATCATCAAACTGGTTCTTACAAAGCAACAAACCAGAATTAAATTCAAATACCTCCAGTTTTCCCTTTAATGAAACCAACACATGTAATATAAACAGACTTATTTGTTTCACCGCTCTGTTTCTTTAAATGGATGTGGGGAAGCAGTAATCTTTATTTCAAACTCCGCATTTACAATACTGTACAGCATTGCTAGCTCACTCACAGCCCCCTCAGCTCTCCACAGTGGCCGGTACTACGTTTGTACAGGTATTTGGTCAGCCTGTGTCCTAGGTGGCTCTATAGTCGGAGTCAATATCTAAGCTAGCTGCTTCAGCCTAGCAACTAACCTTACCACTTCATGAGATTCAGCTGATATTACACACAGGCGGGAAGCCTGTATAACTCACTCAGAGCTTTGTTGTTTGCTTGTGAATTTTTGGGTTTCCCACGTTTACTTTCACTCCCATGACATTCTATATTTTTCATCACCTCCTCCTCCCATACATACAAAAGAATTCAGGAAACCTGCTTTTAGGCTCTGACAGGGCTGCTGTCACCAAACACTAGGATAGAGTGCCAAAACAAGCTGGGGTAACTGTCCCTCATCTTTAACCCATCCCTGTGTAGATGCACTGAGGAGCTTCAGTCAGGTCCTGTTAGATGAGATGTGGTGGTAATCACAGGTTGCTTCCTACCAATGCATCGGCACACCCAACGTTTCACACACCCCTTCCCCCTGGGTCTTTCAGATTTGGAAGCCACTCTGCATCGGTCCCAATTGAGTAACATCTATTTGTACTGATCTACTTCCTATATTGTCCAGTAGTATTATTAGGATTACCGCAAAGCTCGAGGCCAGATGGGATATCCCAGTGTGTATACATAGCCTTGTGTGCATTGCTACTGTTATGTACTTCCAGGTCAGTGATCCCAGCATTACCTTAATAATGGAATGCCACTACACTAGTAAACAACACCACTCAACTTACATTTATATTGTTTCCTGCACACATCAAAATGTCTTGAAGTTCTTTACAAAGGGAGACTGGGCAGCAAATGGGGAAAACTCTTCACCATTACTGAATTAGAATTCTAATTACATGGAGCAAATAATCATATTGAACACCAATAAATAGACTTCTCAGTCTTTTTTTAAATTATTAATCAAAGGATTTGAAAAGAGACTGGAAGAAATTGAGACACCCCATGAGCAGTTTCTGCTGGGAGCTGTCACCGTTTTGTTTGCTGTTGTATTTCTTAGTTAGCGATTGGGTCAAATGTCAAACCAAGCCTGCGCTGTTTGCTTTCCAAATGATCGGAGCCTGCGCGGAAATGGTTGATCAGGCAGACGACTGGGGAAAGAATTACAGGTGTTAAGAATTGCAGTCCAGGTAAGAGAATACAATGAAGTAAAAACAGGATATCATCAACAGAGCTTGAAACTCTGACAGGGGTCGTTTTCTCAGATGAGGCCTGGTGTGTGTGGTTCAAGGGAAGTGCTGACAGACCCGCACTAGATGGAAAGACTTGACTGAATGTATACAGCCTGGAATTTATTGCAGAACGATTGTAAAACTATGTCAGCACTGAGTGAACTGAGAGAAACAGAGCAGGTGATACTTTTTCAACCATAAGTGGTTTGGTAGTCAGAGAGAAAAGCATTGCGACACTGACCTGGAGCTGACAGGCAGGTTCTGCTGATACTTGGAGCAGTAAGTAATGTTTGAGAGAGAAGTGATTTTCAGTTTGTTCGGTATATCTGTTTGGCTGGCCTGTCGCTGGCCTGTTACCAAGCTGCCTGTTTGCTGTTACTTCAGAAAATGCACCGCCTGAGGTAAAACTGAACCACGCACACCAGGAAAGTCCTGCGTTCGCTCGCTAGTCTACGCTGAATTAATTGATCTCAGTTGCAGAGGGGGGCTTCAGGTTGCTTCTGTGTCCCGAGGTTTGGGAAAGGAGGATTTGGTTGACATTCCCATTCCTGATCATGACGCGGTAACAACTGCTTGAAAGTGGGCACGTGTGGGTGTTGGGTGAGGGCAGGGTCAGGTGCAGCTTTGATGCCCTCTGTGGTTGAATAGGCCCCTAAACATGCACTGTTAAGGCTCGCATGTTAAGAGCGCCCATGTGGGTGATGTGCCAGATGGTTGCTGGGTATCGTGGAACTGTACTTCAACCTGAGTCAGTGTGGTCAGGAGAGGAGAGGTGAAAGGACCGAGAAAGTAACCGAGAACTCTAAGATGCCAGTGTTGGTGGTGTGTTCCAATATATTCTCTGGGAAACTGATTTAAATCAGTGAAAAAAGTCCTGAGGTGATGTTCCATGTTATCGGGCTTTATTGGACCAAGCTCAGTTTGGGATAATGTAATGACCCAGCAGGTTTAAGTGTTGCTTGCGATGGACTGTATGAAATACTCAAGCCCACTATTTAGTCGGGGGCGGGGGTGGGGGTGGGGGTTCGGGCAGCGGCATGTTAATGAGGCCGTTACAATCGGCTGGGCCTCCCCACTGCCGCTGTGGGACTGGCCCGGCCACTCGCTAGGTTGCGTTTCCACCTGGGAGTTAAAATCGACCCCCAGGTGTGACCACACATTGGAGCATAGGAACAGGAGTAGGCCATTCAGCCCCTCAAGCCTGTTTTGTCATTCAGTTAGATTACGGCTGATCTGTACCTCAACTCCATTTACCCACCTTAGCTCCATATCCCTCGATACCCATATCTAACAAAAATCTATCGATCTCAGCTGTGAAAATTTCAATTGCTCCAGCCTCCACAGCCTTTTGGGGGAGAGAATTCCAGATTTCCACGGCCCTTTATATGAAAAAGTGCTTTCTGATTTCACTGCTAAATGGCCTAGCTCTAATGTTAAGATTATGCCCCCCTTGTTCTGGATTTCCTCACCAGAGAAAATAGTTTCTCTGTATTCACCCTATCGAATCGCTTTATTATTAAATCACCCCAGAACCTTCTAAATTTAAGGGAATTGAAAACCAAGTTTATGTAACCTGTCCTTATAATTTAGCCCTTTAAGCTTTGGTGTAATTCTGATGAATCTGTGCTGTAGCTTCTTAAGACCAATATATCCGTCCTGAGGTTCAGTGCTCAAAACCGAATGCGGTTCTCCGGTTTGGGTCTGACCAAGGCTCTGTACAAATGAAGCATTAATTCCAGCCCCCTTGAGATAAAGTTCATCATTTCATTAGCCTTTGTGATTACTTTTTGTACCTGAGCACTAGCTTTTAGTTATCTGCGTACATGGACACCTGAACCCCTTTGCTCCTGCACAGCTCCAAGACTCTCACCATTAAGAAAATACTCCGATTTGTCTATCTCGGACCCAAAGTGGATGACCTCACACTTCCCCACATTGAACTCCATCTGCCATTGTTTTGCCCAATATGTCCCTTTGTAACTTCCTGCCTGCATGTACACAATTTTCTGTGCCTCCTAACTTAACATCGGCTGCAAACTTGGATATACAACTCTCTATCCCTTCATCCAAGTCATTGATATATATGGTGAAAAGCTGAGGCCCCAGTACAGATCCCTGAGTTGTAAACTTCTATGGCTCAGAGGCTTCCTAGTGAGTTGGTTACACTTACAACAGCAGAGAAGCCTATGTGCAGGTCACTCACTGGTTCTCTCTGCTGGGGAATGTGTGAGGGGAGAGTGCACAAAATAAATCATGAACAATCCTGTAAAGTTTTGTACAAGAATTGAGTCTGCGCACCCAAGAGTACATGGTTGTCAACTTGATTTGTTACTTGGGAGATGTATCTCTCTGAAGGAGGTTGAAACATGATTAAAGTGTGCTGTTTATAAAGGGGATGATAGCTCCGTGATGGTCAGGGTGTCTGCACTTTCCTGATATGTGTGACCGGGAGATAGGGCTGCCGTTGGTACCGTGACTTCGTAAAATTGGCCCTTTAAAATTCACACATGCACCATGGGACAGCTGGAACAAAACCTCAGCGAAATTCAGTGCCTTCACAAGGGGAAGAGTGGGGTGCGGAGAAGGGAATTGTGAGTTACAAGACCTGATAAAGAGTTTCCTAATAAGAACTGAATCAAATCCACAAGACTTGCACACTGTGAGCTATGCCACAGGTTGGTAAGACACGGGTCAGTGTCTGTGGATTCTCGTGTGTTTTTTTAAATTTGTTCATGGGATGTGGGCGACACTGGCAAGGCAATATTTATTGCCCATCCCTAGCTGCCCAGAGGCATTAAGAATCACCACATAGTAGTGGGGGAATCAAGAACAAGGGGACATAATCTTAAAATTAGAGCTAGGATGTTCAGGAGTGAAATCAGGAAGCACTTCTTCACACAAAGGGTGGTAGAAATCTGGAATTAATTTCCCCAAAAGGCTGTGGATGCTGGGAGACAATTGGAGGTTTCAAGACTGAAATCAATAGATTTTTGTCAGGTAAGGGAGCAAAGGTGGGTAATGGAGTTGAGATACAGATCAGCTATTGACTGGCAGAGTCGGCTGAACAACCTAATCCTATTCCTAAAGTGGGATTGGATTCACATGTAGGCCAGGGGATGGTAGGCTCTCTTCCCTGAAAGGCTTTCATGGTCATTCCTTCCTGGTGCCAGCACACAAATTACCAGATTAAACATATTTAATTTCACAATTACTACAGTGGGATTTGAACTCATAACCTCTAGGTTACTAGTCTAGTACCATCACCACTAAGCTATCATGCCCTCTGTAGAGAATTAAGAAACATTTTTTTTCATCTCACCCTCCTCTTCCACTGCTGAAGGCAGTGACTCTTGCTGGTGTTACAGTTCAACAGACCCTGGCAGCCCCTCCGCTACCTCACACAAATGGCCATTCCTCACAAGTCAACCTGGACAGTAAGAGTCCTCTGGATATTCATCCATGATGGGCATCACAGCTGAGCCCAATTCTGTCCTCACCCAGCATCTACACATCTGGCACTTTTCCTTGAGGAGTCACTGATTTGCAATCAGAAGCACAAACCATGGCTGATTGTTCCCCTTCTCCTTCTCTAGCCCAGTGGCACTGAGGCCAGTTGTAGCTGAGATTACCTAACTGAGCACAGAGCAGATTTAACCTGGAACCTTCCTGGCCTGTGTTCCATTCCACAGCAGAATCACCCAGATGAGTACAATAACACCAACAACTTGCATTTATATAGCACCTTTAAAGTAGAAAAACATCCCAAGGCACTTCACAGAAGCATAATCAGATAAAAATTGACCGAGTCAAAGATGGAGATACTAGGAGAGGTGACTAAAAGCCTGGTCAAAGAGGTAGGTTTTAAGCAGGCTCTTAAAGGAGGAGAGTGAGGTGGAGAGGAGCTTAGGTTTAGGGAGGGAATTCCAGAGCATGAGGCCTAGACAGCTGAAGGCACAGCCGCCAATGTTGGGTGAAGGAAGTGGGGGATGCACAAAAGGCCAGAGTTGGAGGAACGCAGAGTTCTTGGAGGGTTGTAAGGCTGGAGGAGGTTACAGAGTTAGGGAGGGAAAAGGCCATGAAGGGATTCGAATACGATGAAATTGTAGGTGTTGAGCTACCAGGTGCCAATGTAGGACAGTGAGCACAGTGGTGATGGGTGAGTGGGACTTGTTGCAGAGTTTTGGATGAGCTGAAGTTTACATAGGGTAGAGGATGGGAGGCCAGCCAGGGAGAGCATTGGAATAGTAGTGTCTTGAGGTGACAAATGCATGGATGTGGGTTTTGGCAGCAGAGGAGCTGAGGCAGAGGCGGAGACCGGCAATGTTACGTAGGTGGAGGTAGGCGGGCTTTATGATGGAGAGATAATGGGGTCAGAATCTCAGCCCGAGGTAATTAGGATTCTGGGATTGTGAACAGTCAGCTTCAACCTGAGACAGTGGGGGTGATTTTAAACCCCAAGAACGGGTGGGTTGGGGGTGGGTGGGAGTTGAAAATAGTTGTTTTTTGGGTCGCGACCGCAACCCGGCTTTATTTCCGGGTTTAAAGTCAGCGCGGAAAAGTACAGGCTTCTCACTGGGAATGCAAAGTCCGAATATTTTGCGGTTGCGACCCAAAAAAACAACTATTTTCAACTCCCACTTGCTCCCAACCCACCTGTTCTTGGGGTTTAAAATCACCCCCGTGGTGAAGTCAGTGCCGAGGGTACGGAGACTGTGGTAGGGGCTGAAGACGATGGCTTCGGTCTTCTCAAAATAAAAAGCGGCACAAAGCTGAACTCATAGGCCCTGATATTTACGGGGAGAGAGTGGGGGAGCGCAGTGGCGGGGGGAGACCCGGAAATCCCAGTGTCGCGGAGGTCCTACCAAATTTAACGGCAGCACCACATTATCATTTCTTTATTCCATTTTCCACCCGGCAGCCGGCCAGATTGACAGGCTGGGAGAGATCTGGGCTTGGTGGGTGGGTGGGAGGGTCGCCTGATCGCTGCAGAGGGGAGAGGCCGAAGGTTCGCTCGAGGGGGCCGGGGGCAAGCACTCCTGCTCCACCTGGCCCACAAGGAGTGCTCTTAAAAGGTACTTATCTCTGCAACCGGCTGCTCCTGTCCCCATTTCGCTGCCGGGTGTCTCGAGCCCCGGGAAACCCATGCGGCAAGTGTTAAATTTAATTCAGGCACTCTGGGAGCCTGGATTAAATATGTTAATGAAGTGTCTTACCTCTCCAAGACGGGACACAGGCACGTCTTGCAACCCACCACCGTATAAAGGGCAAAGGGCACGTTCACGGCGGGGACGCGTTCCCTAATTTTTAATTTTTAAACCCCCCCCCCTCCGACCCTCTCCCTCCCAACTTGGAGGGGGGGGAACGTTAATGTTGACTCCATAGTGTACACTGTTAAATCAGTACAGCATTCAGTAAAAGAAATCCAAATCTTTTACTGGATTGAGCCCTGTTAATCTTTTATTAACTCAGCCAAGAAGTGTTTTATGGTTCAGGCAGGATATCTGCACAATGTGAGTGTGGGGGATCAGGCCATTACAATTTAATGCTCGGACCTCAATTATTCCTGGATTGAGAATCTCAACTCCACTGCATTTGTTTTCTACCAAGTCCCCACAATGAAAGGGATTGCTGTGCAGAGATCCGAGCTGCACTGAATAGAAATTTGGCTTTACTTTCTACAGTCACTGGCATATACTTTGTATTTAATTCCATTTCTATAGTTCTTGGGGTTTCCATGTTTTAAGCCAGAACTCTTGTAGTTTAACCCTTTGAAGGCCAAATGTCTTTTGGAGTTTGCAAAGCTGCTGCTGTAATTTGTTGAATGGTTGGTTTTGGTCAGTGTGCATGAGGAACTGCAGAGCAGGACAGGACAGGACCAGTTGCATCTGGGTGACCAGAACTGGACACAGTACACAAGGTGCAGTCTGACCAGTTCACTGTACAGTTTGAGTGTGCCTTTCTCTGACTTATATTCTACTATTTTCTCTATATAATTCAAACTTGTAGAATCATTGAATTTTACAGCACAGAAGGAGGCCATTTGGCCCGTCGTGCCTATGCCGGCTCTTTGAAAGAGCTGTCCAATTTAGTCCCACACCCCAGCTTTTCCCCCATAGCCCTGCAAATTAGTCCTCTTCGAGTACATGTCCAATTGCCTTTTGAAAGTTCCCATGGAATCTGCTTCCATCACCCTTTCAGGTAGTGCGTTTCAGATCTTAACAACCCTCTGTATGAAAAAAATTCTCCTCATTTCCCCTCTAGTTCTTTTGCCAATTATTTTAAATCTCTGACCTCTGGTTACCGACCCACTTACCAGAGGAAACAGTTTCTCCCTATTTGCTCTATCAAAACCCTTCATTATTTTGAATACCTCTTATTAGGTCTCCCCTTAACCTTCTCTGCTCTAAGGAGAACAATCCCAGCTTCTCCAATCTCTCCATATATCTGAAGTCGCTCATCCCTGGTATCATTTTGGTAAATCTCCTCTGTACCCTCTCCAAGACCTTGATATCCTTCCTAAAGTGTGGTGCCCAGAATTATACACAATACTCCAGCTGAGGCCTAACCAGTGATTTGTGAAGGTCTAGCATAACTCCCTTGTTTTTGTATTCAGTGCCTCTATTTACAAAGCTTCTATTGGGTTTGTTGATTGCTGCTCTGCATTGGTTGGACATGGGTTGAGCGTCAAGTCTGCTAAGACACCTAGGTCTCTTTCAACTTCATCTCTAGTTATTTGTGTACCAATCATTGAAAATGTGTTGCCCATTTTTCCTTCTGATCTGTAGATAAAAAGTAAAAGAGAAACCTGCATTTATACTAGAAGTAAAGGGAATTAGGGGTTACGGGGAGCGGGCAGGAAATTGGACATGAATTTAGATTTGAGGTTAGGATCAGATCAGCGGAGCAGGCTCGAGGGGCCGATTGGCCTACTCCTGCTCCTATTTCTTATGTTCTTATATAGTGCATTTCACAACCTCAGGATGTCCCAAAGCACTTTACAACCAATGAAGTACTTTTGAAATGTAGTCACTGTTGTAATGTGGGAAATGTGGCAGCCAATTTACGCACAGCAAGATCCCACAAACAACAATGTGATAATGACCAGATAATCTGTTTTAGTGATGTTTGCTGAGGGATAAATATTGGCCAGGACACCGGGGAGAACTCCCCTGCTCTTCTTCCAGATAGTGCCTTGGGATCGTTTACGTCCACCTGAGAAGGCAGGTAGGGCCTTTGTTTCACATCTCATCCGAAAGACGGCACCTCTGACAGTGTTGCGCTCCCTCAGTACTGCACTAAAGTGTCAGCCAGATTTTGGTCATTCGTCCCTCTAGTCAGTGAAAGAGGGACTGCATCCTTCGGCACCGTGTATAAATATGGAACAGTTTTGTCCTGGCTACGCAACAGACATGTGGCCTGGACATCTGTAAAGTGGCTCAGGTACTGATATGAGCACTGCATCCCAGGTTCCCAGTGGTGCTGTGTCAAGTGTTTCACATCAGATTGAGTATGTAATTTAAAGATGTACCCTTAACAATCAAATTCTGACAATGCATCGATTAGGCTACCATTTAGATCCAGACTGCCAGGAAGCTAAAAGATGGAGTTTGCAAGCAGAGGCTGAACTACTGTTTATGAAGTTATTTTAAACTGTAGTAAATTACATATTCGACAAAGCTAGAGACGCTGACTAATTCTTCTTAGAGCATTCCCGCTGAAGCTGGAACCATCACTGGCAACATTGCTATGAGGTCAACGCAGCATTAAAACACTGTCAGGTCTGCAAGGCTCTCGGTTATAGCACTTTTTTTCACTTTCTTTAATTCTTCTTCACACTTGTAAAATTCTGATTTTGAACTTGTTCATTATAGTCCAAGATTGAAGGAAAAACAAAGCATTTTACTCTGGTTTAAAATAAATTCATAAACAGTAGTTCAGCCTCTGCTTACAAACTCCATCATTTAGCTTCCTGGCAGTCTGGATCCAACTGGTTGACATTGTCAGATACCGATTGTTAACCTTAGTAAGGAGAATTAATCAGTGCCATTACCTGTGTGCTAAGACCTGCAGTAGGAGGCTGGTTCCTCTTGGAGCAATAGTGTAAATGCTTGACTCAGGCATTAGCCATCAAGAAAGGTCCATCAGTGGCCTCCACCATGTGTTTTACTTTACCTGGCATCACTTCCCTTGGATCTGTAGATGGGCCCATTGGGAACATGTCGACCTATATTTCTGCACATGCAGGCAACATAAATATGTCATCACGGGCCTCAGTTAGAGTCTGAACATTTTCATTCTTTAAGATATACAGCGTCATGGCGTGAGATGAAGTATCCCAGCACCACTCGTTAGCCAGATGAGGAGCCAATGAATTTGGTGGTGGCAGCTCACAAAACCCAAGGCTTTCTGCAGCTGCCAGCATGAGTGGGCAGGGTTGTCCCCTGATTCTGGCCCATATCCCAGAGGCAGGGCCATTTCTTTAATATATTTATTCTCAGAATGTGGGCATCACTGGCGTTTATTGCCCACCCCTGGTTGCCCTGAGAAATTTTGAGACAACTGAACGGCTTCGTAGACTGGGTAAGGGCAGTAGGTTTCCTTCCTTAAAGGACATTAGTGAAAATGTTGGGTTTTTACAACAATCTGATAGCTTAACGGTCACTTTTACTGATACCAGCTTTTTATTTCCAGATTTTTAAAACTGAATTTAAATTCTCAAAGTGTTATGGCATGATTTGAACTCACATTCTTCAGATTATTAGTTGAGTCTTTCTGGAGTACTAGTTCAGTAATATAACCACTACACTACCATAGCCTGGATGATTTAACTAGATCAGGCAGGCACTGGGGCCATTTTCCCTAATGGATTTGGTTGCTCTGCAAACAATTGCATCAGGGAAACAGCCACATTGGCAAAGGGGGCAAGTTTAAAAACTTTCCCAAAATATTTGGTCAGGGCCAAAGATCAATTTACACTGTGACAAGGTGCTTTAGCGATTTTCTACCCCTCTCACCTGACGCAGGCACCCCGGTGGTGCTGCAAAAGGTTGGTAACCAAGGGTTGTAACCAAGGGCGGGCTGATGACTTTCCGCCCTTAGGCTGCACCACCATTCTGGCTCACATGAATGTCTAGGCTCATAGAATCATACAGCACTGGAGGAGGCCATTTGGCCCCTCATGCCTGTGCTGGTTCTTTGAAAGAGCTATCTAATTAGTCCCACTCCCCTGCTCTTTCCCCACAGCTCTGCAATTTTTTTCTTTTCAAATATATATCTAATTCCCTTTTGAAAGTTACTGCTGAATCTGTTGCCACCATCCTTTCAGGCAGTGCATTTGAGATCATAACAACTCGCTGCGTAAAAAGAAATGTCTCTTCATCTCCCCCCTGGTTCTTTTGTCAACTATCTTAAAATTATCGTGTTTTTACTGCTGACTATACTCTACTAATGTGAACGCACCATAATTGGGGCAGATTCCACAACACTGGCAGCCAAGGCCATGATCCATTGCCTCTATTTGAAGGAATTCTGTAAGATAAACACAATATCACAGGGTAACCCTAACTCTCTGTGATGTAAAAATGGTCCTCAAAGGGTAAACTCTTCCAGTGCACACAGAGCAGACTCTACATTGGAGCGTTTCCAAGACACATTTGAAAGGCTTGTCAGTTGAAAGGGGATGTAAGGCAGGAGCTTGCACAATAACTCCTTAATACTTCGAATGTGGAGGTCTTCCAGTTCCTGACTTCTATAGTGAGGTTTGTGAAATGGCAGAACAGAGGGTTTGCTAAAATGGAGAACAACAGAAGGAGCAGGCAGTGGGGCTTGAGTTAAAATCTGTGATAAAACGGGACTTGATTTTAACAATACATTTCTTACTTACCCCTCCTCCCACCCACACACATCCAGAGCAAACTATGTAAAGGCGTTCTGCAAAACGATCACCTTAGGTACTAACAATAACCATGTTTAAAAACTGACCTTTGTACAGTTGTAGTGGTCCCAGTTTAAACATAATAAATCAAGCAAATGCATTGTGATCAATTCCTGCTCTGTATCTTGTGAAATTGTATGAACTGCAGTCAACTATTCCTAAGTTTACAATTGAATTTTTACAGACATTTGTACCCATATTAAGAGTCTGCACTCACAGAGCAGATGGAAAGTATGCAGGGAGTATTTTACGTGAGGAAATGCTGGTTTATATTTCAGAGGAGTTGTCAACAGCTTGAAGAGTTCAGGTATAGTTCCACTGGCTAGACGGTATCCGACAGATGAATGATTAGCTTCTGACTTGGTAAGAATAGGGTGTGGATGGCAATGTTTAACCATTAGAGGAGGTGAATACATCTTGGTACGTTTTTAGAATCTTAATGTTATTCGGGCACTGAGAGAGCAGTGATCAAGTGGAGACCCGTGACCTTTTTATTTGTTCTCGGGATGCAGGCAAGGCTACATTTACTGCCCATCCCTAGTTGAACTGAGAAGGTGGTAGTGGGTCTTCTTGAACCACTGCAGGCCGTGTGGTGATGGTGCTCTCAAAATGGTGTTAGGAAATTCCAGAAAATTGACCCAGCAACGATGAAGCAACAACAGTGTATGTCCAAGTCAGGATGCTGTGCGACTTGGAGGGGATGGTATTCCCAAGACAATGGTGGTCTTGTCCTCCTTGGAGGTAGGAATCAGGGGGGAGGGAAGTGTTATGAGTTCCATTCTTCCCATTGTTCCTCGTAGTGTGCCACCAGCCCCGACATGGGCCAGTTGGAGGCCTAATAGAAGCTGCATTGATGAAGGAGATGTGTCCTCTCCCACCCCCAAATTATAAGTACTGTACAGTGATCAGGAATTGGAACTTTTCCCCTCCTTAGCCCAGGGCTTATGAGGCCAACTGCAGATAATCACTGTTGTTGACTGATATCAGATAACTTGGCACAGGTCAGGATTTGACCCTGACGCTTTCCTGGTCTGTATCACTCTGGGTGACACCAGGCCATAGCAAATTCTAGAATACCTAAAACTGTTTAGGTGACAGACTAAACACAATAAGTTGATTGATATTTGGCAGAAATGTTAGTGTCTAGGATTTGAAGTCATTGATCTCTAAACCAATCCCAGAATAAAAAAAAAACATTTCAAACACCGCGGGTAATTTAGACTTTGGGCGATAGTGTAAAACAAGTGATATTGGATCAGTCGCTCATTATACATCTCTCCCGATTGAAGTCAATGGAATTGTGAATCGGGAGAGATGTATAACGGACGTTTGATCCAATATCACCGGTTTTACACTATCGTCCAAAGTCAAAATTACCTCCACTGAGTGTGGGATCAGCACAATAAATCACATATGCAAATTTATTCAAACAATCCTATCATCAAACCTCAGACCACAAGACAAACCCATCATACTCCACAGAGAGTAAAAGAATAACTGGGTGCTGGAAAGCTGAAGTGAAGACAGAAAATGCTGGCAAATCAGAGCGGGTTCATCTGCATCCGCAGAGAGAAAGGCCGATAAATGTTTCAGGTAGAGGCTCCTTGTCAGAAATCTCAGATGTTGCAACAAGATAGGAAACTTAACGCACTTTCTAAAAGAGTCTAAAATGGTGATGCCCAGGCTTCTTGGCGCATATGTGCTCATCATGGGGCGAATTAACTTTAAATTTTTATTCCCATTAATTTGCATTTACCTTAAATTGGTGACAACAAGAAGTTTTGCTATCATGATTTGAGATTTAGCCACCAATATGGCAACAGCATTAGAATGGCCCTTTGGAAAACTGTAGGCCCATGAAATTCAAACATTACAAACCAGTAAATAAATAGAACTCACTTGCCAGGACCTCACGGACCAGATTGCTCAGGGCCGCACATGATCTGCGGGTCACAGTTTGGACAACCTGTCCTAAAAGATTGTATTCTCAATGCTATGATAAGGTGTTATAATTAAGAATCAACATTGATGCACAATAAATAGCTTCTACAGCAGTACAAAGACAACCCACCACTCCCCTCATAGACACTACAACAATAACAACTTGCATTTTTATAGCACCTTTACCGTAGTAAAACTTCCCAAGGTGCTTCACAGGAGCTATTATCAAATAAAATTTGACACCGAGTCACATAAGGAGATATTAGGACAGGTGACCAAGAGCTTAGTTAAAGAGGTAGGTTTTAAGGAGCGTCTTAGAAGAGGAGAGAGAGGGAGACGGAGAGGTTTTGGGAGGGAATTCCAGAGCTTAGGGCCTAGGCAGCTGAAGGCACGGCCGCCAATGGTGGAGCGATGAAAATCAGGGATGTGCAAGAGGCCTGAATTGGAGGAGCTCAGAGATCTCAGAGGGTTGTAGGGCTGAAGGACAACAAGATAAGAAACATCAATATTTTAGCACAGCTGAAAATACTGTTCTCAACAACAGCATGCAGCGCAGTAGTTGTATATCCCAGGTTCAGAGACAACTTGGTATTGAATAGCTGGGCCTGTGGCCTCATTGTGCATCCATCACGTGCTTGGTGCCTTGTAACTTCCTCGACACTGGCATAAGCTTAATCATTCTCTGCTGCCGATCTCTGTAAGTATGCAACAGGAAACGAGTGGAACTTTGAACAGCAGGTTTCATTCAAACCATCCATCAAGCCTCATGCTGCTGTGGAAATTCCTCCTACACTGCCATTTTGAAAATGCATGCAACATTACTCAGTGTTAAGCAGTGGTTTGGAATCACAGTAATAATTGTAACCAGTCATTAAAACTTTCACATTCTTACTCCACTACAGCATGACAACTAGATGGGTAACTCTGATTCGTTATTTTTCAATCTGAGCTTTTTCTGATACCACCAATGCCACTGTGATACATGAGGTAATGGCAGCAGCGAGTCTTGTGTAATGAGGAGGTAGGGAAGCTTGGAATGAGTTTGGAGTTCATGTACAATCTACCCTATCATGGACTCTGCCCTGTCCATTTAATCTCCTCAGGGAAAGTTCTGCATATGAACTTCCTCAACCCAATGTTAATGACAATTCCAGAATATACCTTCAGCCTCACATCGCACTCTTCACCCTCACATCGTATTCCCCACCCTCACATCGCACCCTTCACCCTCACATCGCACCCTTCACCCTCACATCGTATTCCCCACCCTCACATCGCACTCTTCACCCTCACATCGCACCCTTCACCCTCACATCGTATTCCCCACCCTCACATCGCACTCTTCACCCTCACATTGCACTCTTCACCCTCACATCGCACTCTTCACCCTCACATCGCACTCTTCACCCTCACATCGCACCCTTCACCCTCACATCGCACTCTTCACCCTCACATCGTATTCCCCACCCTCACATCGCACCCTTCACCCTCACATCGCACTCTTCACCCTCACATCGCACTCTTCACCCTCACATCGCACTCTTCACCCTCACATCGCACCCTTCACCCTCACATCGCACCCTTCACCCTCACATCGTATTCCCCACCCTCACATCGCACTCTTCACCCTCACATCGCACCCTTCACCCTCACATCGTATTCCCCACCCTCACATCGTATTCCCCACCCTCACATCGCACCCTTCACCCTCACATCGCACTCTTCACCCTCACATCGTATTCCCCACCCTCACATCGCACTCTTCACCCTCACATCGCACTCTTCACCCTCGCATCGTATTCCCCACCCTCACATCGCACCCTTCACCCTCACATCGCACTCTTCACCCTCACATCGCACTCTTCACCCTCACATCGTATTCCCCACCCTCACATCGCACTCTTCACCCTCACATCGCACCCTTCACCCTCACATCGCACTCTTCACCCTCACATCGTATTCCCCACCCTCACATCGCACTCTTCACCCTCACATCGCACTCTTCACCCTCGCATCGTATTCCCCACCCTCACATCGCACTCTTCACCCTCACATCGTATTCCCCACCCTCACATCGCACTCTTCACCCTCACATCGCACTCTTCACCCTCACATCGTATTCCCCACCCTCACATCGCACCCTTCACCCTCACATCGCACCCTTCACCCTCACGTCGCACTCTTCACCCTCACATCGTATTCCCCACCCTCACATCGCACTCTTCACCCTCACATCGCACCCTTCACCCTCACATCGCACTCTTCACCCTCACATCGTATTCCCCACCCTCACATCGCACTCTTCACCCTCACATCGTATTCCCCACCCTCACATCGCACCCTTCACCCTCACATCGCACTCTTCACCCTCACATCGTATTCCCCACCCTCACATCGCACTCTTCACCCTCACATCGCACCCTTCACCCTCACATCGCACTCTTCACCCTCACATCGCACTCTTCACCCTCACATCGCACTCTTCACCCTCACATCGCACTCTTCACCCTCACATCGTATTCCCCACCCTCACATCGCACCCTTCACCCTCACATCGCACTCTTCACCCTCACATCGTATTCCCCACCCTCACATCGCACCCTTCACCCTCACATCGCACTCTTCACCCTCACATCGTATTCCCCACCCTCACATCGCACCCTTCACCCTCACATCGCACTCTTCACCCTCACATCGTATTCCCCACCCTCACATCGCACTCTTCACCCTCACATCGCACCCTTCACCCTCACATCGCACTCTTCACCCTCACATCGCACTCTTCACCCTCACATCGCACTCTTCACCCTCACATCGCACTCTTCACCCTCACATCGTATTCCCCACCCTCACATCGCACTCTTCACCCTCACATCGTATTCCCCACCCTCACATCGCACTCTTCACCCTCACATCGCACTCTTCACCCTCACATCGTATTCCCCACCCTCACATCGCACCCTTCACCCTCACATCGCACCCTTCACCCTCACGTCGCACTCTTCACCCTCACATCGTATTCCCCACCCTCACATCGCACTCTTCACCCTCACATCGCACCCTTCACCCTCACATCGCACTCTTCACCCTCACATCGTATTCCCCACCCTCACATCGCACTCTTCACCCTCACATCGTATTCCCCACCCTCACATCGCACCCTTCACCCTCACATCGCACTCTTCACCCTCACATCGTATTCCCCACCCTCACATCGCACTCTTCACCCTCACATCGCACCCTTCACCCTCACATCGCACTCTTCACCCTCACATCGCACTCTTCACCCTCACATCGCACTCTTCACCCTCACATCGCACCCTTCACCCTCACATCGTATTCCCCACCCTCACATTGCACTCTTCACCCTCACATCGCACCCTTCACCCTCACATTGCACTCTTCACCCTCACATCGCACTCTTCACCCTCACATCGCACTCTTCACCCTCACATCGCACTCTTCACCCTCACATCGCACTCTTCACCCTCACATCGCACTCTTCACCCTCACATTGCATTCCCCACCCTCACATCGCACTCTTCACCCTCACATCGCACTCTTCACCCTCACATCGCACTCTTCACCCTCACATCGCATTCCCCACCCTCACATCGCACTCTTCACCCTCACATCGTACCCTTCACCCTCACATCGCACTCCCCACCCTCGCATCGCACTCCTCACCTTCGCATCTCACTCCCCGCCCTCGTGTCTCACTCCCCGCACTCGCATCTCACTCCCCACCCTCGCATCTCACTCCCCACCCTCGCATCACACTCCCCGCCCTCGTGTCTCACTCCCCGCCCTCGCATCACACTCCCCGCCCTCGCGTCTCACTCCCCGCCCTCGCGTCTCACTCCCCGCCCTCGCGTCTCACTCCCCGCCCTCGCGTCTCACTCCCCGCCATCGCATCACACTCCCCGCCCTCGCATCACACTCCCCGCCCTCGTGTCTCACTCCCCGCCCTCGTGTCTCACTCCCCGCCCTCGCATCACACTCCCCACCTTCGTGTCTCACTCCCCGCCCTCGTGTCTCACTCCCCGCCCTCGCGTCTCACTCCCCGCCATCGCATCACACTCCCCACCTTCGTGTCTCACTCCCCGCCCTCGCATCACACTCCCCACCTTCGTGTCTCACTCCCCGCCATCGCATCACACTCCCCACCTTCGTGTCTCACTCCCCGCCCTCGCATCACACTCCCCACCTTCGTGTCTCATTCCCCGCCCTCGCGTCTCACTCCCCGCCCTCGTGTCTCACTCCCCGCCCTCGCGTCTCACTCCCCGCCCTCACATCGCACTCCCCGCCCTCGCATCACACTCCCCGCCCTCGTGTCGCACTCCCCGCCCTCGTATCGCACTCCCCGCCCTTGCATCGCATTCCCCACCCTCGCGTCTCACTGCCCCACCCTCGCGTCTCACCCTTGCATCGCAGTCTTAATATCTCATTCTTCATTTTCACATCTCACCATCCATCCTCAGATCTCACTCTTCATTCCCACATTTCACTCTTCATCCTTACACCACATTCTTCACCCTCACATCTCACTATTCATCCCTCGCCTGCTGGTCTCCAGACAATAATCTTGCCCTTGCCCCCATTGCATTATTTGGAGTAATTTCCAGTACGTTAGTGAAGACAAAAAACTTTGGAATCATTTAGGAGATAACTAGATGCTTTAATGGGAGACTGTGAATTTTTCTAAATGTATAGTCTAAGGTTAAATGATCTTTGAGTCCTACTAGGATCGAATTATTGAGGGTTTGAAGCTGAACGATGAATGCCCGTGGTTAAAAACCCGACTTCTCCAGTGATCCATGTGACTTGGCTGTGAGGCCCCCCATGACAGAATAATCTGATGCTCACTATCGACACTCAGATGAAGAATGCCCATTTGGGTGAGGTACTGGAAGGGGGCCAGTGCCTGTGGAACTGTACCCCCGTGAGGGCCAGTGCCAGTGGAACTTTACCCCGGTGAGGGCCAGTGCCTGTGTAACTGTACCCCCGTGAGGGCCAGTGCCTGTGGAACTGTACCCCCGTGAGGGCCAGTGCCTGTGGAACTGTACCCCCATGAGGGCCAGTGCCTGTGGAACTGTACCCCCATGAGGGCCAGTGCCTGTGGAACTGACTTCAATGGAAATAAAAATGAGGAGAGATGTAAATGGGCTGCCGACTCGCTATCACCCGTTTTACACTAATCATAAAAGTCAAGATCTGCAGATCTACCTCAATCTATAATTGAGAAAATTTACTAATTATGTTGGAATATCTGCTAAATAGTAAAGTCTTGAGAGTCTGTCTTGGCTGCACTGATTTAGCATTTACAGTGCGCTTAGAAGGGACAAATTCTCGCTCCCTCCCCCAGCACCGCGTCCCCCCTTCCCTCCCGCACTCCCTCCATTAAATCAGCACCAAACCCACTCTTTCAAATGTGACTGGTCTGTACAATAGGCTGGGTGGCTCATTTTCGGCTGGTGCGGACACGATGGGCCGAATGGCCTCCTGTGCCATTAATTTTCTATGATTCTATGATTCCTCATCCATATTTATCTTGTACCCTTGTGATTTTATTGTACGTCTATCTGTATTGAGTCCCATTCCCAACAAGGTACTTATCCAGCTCCCTTTTGAAGGAGTTAAGCAACTCAGAATTAACTGATTCTGTTAGGAGTCTGTTCCACATTCAATGCTCGGGATGGACAACACCCAAGTAATATGCAGAAGCACCAAATGCACAACCAGAAATTAATGTCCTGCATAAACTATCAACCTGTTTTAAATACTAATATACATTGTATAACTGGAAAAAGCAAATAATTGCAGATCAGTATACGTAAAATAATCCAACCTAAATATAACTCACCCCTCCTTTAGACTTATTGCGTTGTTATCACTCAATCAATTATTGGTCCATTGGTTCCTGTTGTTTATTTAGTGGAGTCTCTCCTGCTGCAGGGCCCTTTACATTGGAGCAGAGAGTTCTCCCGGTGTCCTGGCCAAGATTCCCCCCTCAATCAACGGCACTAAAAAAAACAGGTTAATTATTCATCTCATGGCTGTTTATGGGAGATTACTGGCACAGAATGGCTGTCACAATTGACTGCATATCAACAGTCACTACACTCACAAAGAAAATTCAGTGTGTGACATGATTTGAAATGCTTTGATGGCATTATATAAATGAACGCATATCTTTCTTTTTCTTGTCCATGAGGTACTCGATATTGAAGTAAATCTTTCTTATTTGGATTTCAGATAAGATGAAGCCATAGCAAAGTGAGAGGACAACGATACAAAGACAGTGGCTCATCCAACTGAAAACATTTTTCCAGTGTTATTGCCATGGAGACCGTGGTTATAGTAGCAATTGGGGTCCTTGCAACAATTTTTCTGGCCTCCTTTGTGGCTCTTGTGGTTGTCTGCAGACATCGCTATTGTCAGCCCAACAACCTATTGCACCAGTTCGACTCGAAGTAAGTGCTAACCAGGCCTGAGGCCTAGTCCATTTTATAATTGGTTCACTTTATTTTAATTCAGTTTTAATATTTGCTCTGCTGTAAATGACATTGTAAGTACTAAGAGAACATATTAGTTCACAGGAGGGATCTGTCAGTCCAAAGGAGATTTCATAGGTTCAATACAGTGCTTTCACTACTGTAATGATACTGGGATAGTCCTAGCTCCAAAGTATATGGAAATTAGCTGCCACATTTGCCTACACCAAATCGCTACATTTAAAAGAACTTCATTGGCTTTGAAGCAATTTGGGATATCCTGAGAATGTGAAAGGCACTATATAAATGCAAACTCTTTCTTCCTTTCACTTCCTCTCACTGTCCACAGTGGAAGTGGAAGTTTGCAGGCACAAAGCAGCAGCCTGGGAGATCACAACCTTCAGTTTATGACCCCTACCAACTGCAGGAGAGCTAATAGGCCTGATTCTACTCCACTTTACCTGCACCTAGCCCAATACCCAATTAAAGCTAGTAAAGCATCAATGTATTTATACTGCACTTTATGGAGTTTGAGCATTCAATTATACAAGAAAAAGGAAGACTTCCATTTATGTAGCGTCTTTCATGACCTCAGGATGTTCCAAAACACTTTACAGCCAATAAAGTACTTCTTGAAGTGTAGTCACTGTTGTAATGTAGGAAACGCAGCAGCCAATTTGTGCACAGCAAGCTCCCACAAACAGCAACGTGATAACGACCAGATAAATCTGATTTTAGTGATATGGTTGAGGGATAAATATTGGTCAGGACAATTAAAATAATACCTTTTCCACAAATTTACAAAATGTAACATTAATTTTTGTAAATGTAATTTATGTCTCCAAATGTTTCTTGGCAGTTGAAAAACAGACTGAAGTTTATTAAAGTGCGGGCTCTGTCTTAAAGGAATCACTTAATGTGCCTGTGTATGGAAAGGCTGTGATTTCTCAAGCTGATATGTATAGTCTGGAACACACCTCCCAGCTCAGTGTCAGCGAGCTGGGTTAAATATTAGTAAAGCATTGGTAGTTCTGTTTGCTTAAAGTCCTTGGTTTTCATCTGAGATAAACAATGAATCATGACCCTTAAGTCAAATAATAGACTCTATAATTGGCTCATTGGTGGAGAGTACTCACATGAAAATTCTCAATCGGGACTAGGAATTCTGAAAATACGAATCTAGCTACAAAAAAAACAAAAGAGAAATCGGATCATTAAAGCGCTAGCACCAGGTTTTATAAACTGCACCAATGGTTGTTGCAGGACAAATCGCTTTTGCTAAAAACTCTCTTTATGAAGGGAGTGTCTTTCAGGAGATTCTCAGTGTTGCAGCACTTGGTAACGGGCTCCCTCTGCTGGATGTATAGAAGGAAGGAGCGCAGGTACATCCTGCTCTGATACCGTCGCGGGAGAATCACATACAAACCCCACAAAGGAGCTAATATATTGTCCAGCTCTGTGGCAATAAATCCACCGGGATTAATGCTAGGATATCTAGTCGCTGTTTATTTCCCCCATCCTGACCAGATTTTCTGGCATTTCATGCTGGTTGGCAGTTTCAAATGGCAATATACAGTGGCCATTTTTTCTTAATATTGCATGTTATAGCCTTTAACCTGCAACATGTCAGTTTGGCTCAGTTGGTAAGCCTCCTGCCTCTGGGTTGTGTGTTTGAATCCCACACCAGGCCATGAGGTGATTAATCCGGGCTGACACGCCAGTGCAGCACTGAGGGAGTGCTGCATTGTCAGAGGTGCTGTTCTTTAGCTGAGACATTAAATTAAGATTCCATCTGCCTGTGCTCTATCTAAAGAAGAGCAGGTGGTTCTCCAGGTGTACTGGTCAACACTCCTGCCTCCACCAAAATCACTGGACGTTCATCTCATTGCTGTTCACGATTATTTTAATAAAAGTCGCCACTGTATTGTTGATTAAAATTAACCAGCAGAAAATTCAAAAACCTGTCCCCACCAGTGAAAAAATGACCCTAGCCAATAGTAGCATAACATAATCTGTTGTGAACAAACCCAGGAGCCCATCCTACTCTTTAAACCACAGCATAAGTGAGTCGTGTTATACAGGCCGCTCTTACTCTCATCTCAGGAGTTGCCTGACAGTCGTTGCTAGTGAGGCAGCTGGGCCGAAATAGAAGTCTTATCTCAGACGAGCTGCCTGTGGAGGCGGCCGCTCACCTCCAGTACGTTGATGAGTCCGGGGACCGATTTCCATCAATCCTCGGGCCTCTTGGTTAGGGCACAGCCTGAAAATGGGCCCAGACTAATTTCTATCCCCAGGTGTTGGAGAGATAGTCAACTGCAGCCAAGTCCTATCCTGCCCTTCCTTAACATCCACACACACCCGCTTCCACCAGGGATCATTGGTAGCGGCCCAAGGCTCAGAACCCGTGTCAATTTCCCCTTTCTTAACCCAGGAACACTGAGGCCAATTTTAGTATCCTACTTCCACCCCAGCTGAAACCAACTACCTTAGCACAGGCTGGGGATTGATACTTGGTCTGTCTAACTGAGCTACTCACTGCCGTAACCATTAGCTTTGCCCCAGTTTATATTATTCCCAGTTTGTGATTTACCTAATGGTTTGTTTTGTCTCGCAGGCCTACAGTGGATCTGATTGGCGCAATGGAGACACAGAGTGAGCCCTCAGAACTGGAGCTGGATGATGTTGTTATCACAAATCCTCACATTGAGGCGATCCTGGAAAATGAAGACTGGATAGAGGATGCCTCGTATGTACAGAGCATGGACATTTATATCATTGCTGATTTACCAACGCTGTCTGAACAAACACTGAGCTAATCTTTCTCATAAGCTGAGAATATTTTGTATTCCCCACTAGCCCGAGACCTTCTAAATCCAAACGATGGTGTGTCACCTGCTTTTGGGCGGCCACCAAAGACTTGGCCAGTACTTCAGTGCAGTACTGAGGGAGTGTTGCACTGCGGGAGGTGTTGTCTTTTGGATGAGACGTTGAACCGAGGCCCCGTCTCCCCTCTCAGGTGGACATAAAAGATCCCATGGCACTATTTTGAAGAAGAGCAGGGGAGTTCTCCCCAGTGTCCCGGCCAATATTTATCCCTCAACCAACATCATTTAAAAAAAATGACTAGGTCAGTCAGCATCTGTGAAGAAGTTAATGCTTTGGATGTGAAGAAGAACATTTTCTGTTTGTGCTTCTATAAAGTGTAGCAAAGTGTGGTTCTTCTGGCTAGTTGAGTGTGTGTGTGTGGGCACACATGCACGTGTGTATGTCAGTGAGTATTTGATTGAGTTCTATATGTGAATGTGTGTAACTAAAATAGACTCTTCTCTTTTCTAGGGGTTTGGTGTCACACTGCATTGAGATTCTTAAGGTAAGAATTGTGCCAGCTTTTATTGGAAACCAAAGTGAAGAGTCAAGGCTTATATTAGGAACATAGGAACAGGAGTAGAGCCATTCAGCCTCTCGTGTCTGTTCCACCATTCAGTTAGATCATGGCTGATCTGTACCTCAACTCTAGTTACCTGCCATAGCTCCATATCCCTTGATAGCCTTACCCAACAAAAATCTATCTATCTCAGTCTTGAAAGCTCCAATTGACCCCCAGCATCCACAGCCTTTTGGGGGAAGAGTTTTCCAGATTTCTGCTACCCTTTATGTGAAAAAAATGCTTCCTGATTTCCCTTCACCTGAGGAAGGAGGAAGCCTCCGAAAGCTTGTGAATTTAAAATAAAATTGCTGGACTATAACTTGGTGTTGTAAAATTGTTTACAATTGTCCCTCCTAAATGACCTATCTCTAATTTTAAGATTATGCCCTCTTATTCTGGATTCCCTCACAAGAGGAAAATAGTTTCTGTGCCTTCAATATCGAACCCCTTTATAATTTTATCGCAGGCCAGCTACAAGAATAGGAGAGATGATGAATTGGAAAGTTGTGATAAATTACTTCAAAAGGTTAAGTTGGGCACTGTGAAACTAATCGTTACATTGTAAGCAATTGTATCGAGTGCGGCTAACAGTTAGTTAAAGTTGACAAAATGAGATTGCATGCAAATGATCCAGACCAAAGATAATTTTCATTCATCATTTGGAGTTTACACCTGTCGAGTCTCTGCTGGCACCTGAACTCATTAGGGCTTTTCTCATGCCAAGAATATAAGTCATAATGTTGCAGAGGAACCGAAGAGTCAATGGGACTGAGGAGCATCATACTGGAACCGATGGTGAGAATGTGTGTATTTGGCAAACCCTGACACTGGATGAACGATGTAACAAACACCCAACATTTTTAATTAGAAAAGCAAAATGTGATCTCTGAGGTACATTTTGTTCTGGAATTTTTGAGTGTTTGCTCTGAGGGTTTAAGAACGGGTGATCTTCACTGTTGTTGATCCTTCTGATCATTTAGATCTACACTTTGTTTTACAGATATGTCATACTCTGACTGAGAAACTGGTTGCCATGACGATGGGATCAGGGGCAAAGATTAAATCGCCAGCCAGGCTGAGTGACATAATCGTGGTGGCAAAGAGGATTAGTCCAAGGTGAGAAAAACCTATCTCTGGATAGCACAACAGAACAGCTCAAAGCACTTTGTTATCGATGTGTAGTCATTAATAAATAGGATGAGACAGCAGAGCAAATTTTCCCACAGTGATGGGTTCAAAGGGCCACTGCCGTGAGGAAATAAATTATATGGTAGAAATTGGGTTGGTGCAGTGGGTTAGATACTGGCCTTTCACTTCTGGGATGAGGAGCATTCCCTGCGTCTCCCGAGTGGCTCGAGAGTAAAGTCCAGCGGCTGTGTCTTCAAGCCAACCTGAGACCACAGGCCCCCGGGAAACCATGAAACACGCTGGTTCAGCATAAAGAACTTCTCAATTTCCAGCTTATCACTTCCTTTCACAATCGTAAACGCTTGAAACAGGTCTCCCTGCTGTCTCCATCTTCATTTTTCTATAGAAGATGACTTGAGGTCTGCACCTGTCCTCACAGCACCGTAGTCTTGCACTTATCTCAGTTCACTTTATTTTTGGGTAACGCCTATTCATTAGGTCGAAAGCTACTTTTGTCTAGAAAATCTTGACCGTGCATTGGAATCTGTAATTCAAAGTGGAAATTTCAGGTAAGGGAAAGAGCCAGGATTTATAAGTACTTGCCCCAAAATCATTTTTAAACTAATTTGTTCTTTACCTAAAATGAACTGCAGGCTGCACTGTGGACCCTGATAGGAATTCAGTCAAGTAAATGTGGTAGGATGATGTGGGCAATCAGGCCGATCTCAATGGAATTGATCTTGTTTAGAGACTAGTCATGGGCTCTTTTCCTACATCAACTAATGATTTACCAATAAGGGCACAATTTTGGGCACTTCATTATAAGAAGGATATAACAGCGATAGAAAAGGTACAGTGTAGAATCACTAGAATGTTACCAATGATGAGGGGTTGCAATAGTGAAGAGAGTTGAGAAGTGAGGACTTTGTCACTGGAGCTGCGAAGATTAAGGGGTATCTTCAAGATTATGAAGAGCTATGAGATTGTTTCCACTGATTGGTGAGATGGTAACAAGAGGGCACAAATTTAAGATAATCACAATCATTTGGCTTTGTAATCCAACGTTCTATTTACTTCTCCACGTAATCTAAACATGATTACATTTATTCACTGCTTTCTGTAAGGAGAGAATTCCTCCAGTCCTATCTCCGCCTTGGTAGAGCTTTCAGTAACGCATTTCTTTTCTTTCCCGTTCACTGTTAGGGTGGATGATGTTGTGAGATCGATGTACCCTCCATTGGACCCCAAGCTGCTGGATGCCAGGTCTGTAGCAGGTTCTATTGCTTCTAAAATGTTAACATATCAGCTTTTTAGAACTTTATATAATGAAACATGAGCGACATACCTCTCAATCTGCAATTTGTTGAATGGGTGGAATAACTGCACTTGGATAGGAGCGCAGTTTTCAGCACAGTTGGCACATCAGCTGACTTTACCTGCGTGGGAGTCTTGCGTCTCACTGGCACTTTTCTCCGATTGTAAACAATTTTACAACACCAAGTTATAGTCCAGCAATTTTATTTTAAATTCACAAGCTTTCGGAGGCTTCCCCCTTCCTCAGGTGAACGTTGTTGAACGTTGCTTTTGTCCGAAGCACTGTTTAATGTTGGGACGTCGCAATTAAAACAGGCCTTTTGATAGAAGTGTGGTCAACTGTAAGGAGAAATTAGACTCAATGCTTGCTGCTCTTGCTGAAGAAAAGACAGGAACTAGTGTTCTTCACTAGACATGGAGGCAGGGTGAGGTGCTGACATAAAAGGGAGGATGTAGCACAGTATAGAAGTGAGTGTGGCACTGACACAGAGGTGGGCATGATGCTGATATGGGGATAGGGGTGGTGCAACCATGGGGGCAATTTGTAATGTGGTACGTGGGGGATTGTGGTGGCACGGAGTCAGGGTTGATGCTGGTATGGGGACTGGATGAGATGGTACAGGTTTGTGTGGAGTGAAGACAATTGCTTTGGTTGGTGACGGTGACATTTTTACACAAGATGCTTTGGTGTAAAACTAATTCTAAGGAAACTGTGATGAAGAGACAGGAACACAAATAACAATCAGAAAATGTGACGATTATTTGTACAAGAAATCTAATCAATAAAATCCAACTTCAAGGACCTTTTCACTGAACAGGAACCGATTACTCCTGATATTGCTGTCCCCGGTTGTGAGGATTAGATTGTGTAAATTAATCTGAAGCAAGTATTTAGCAATGATCCATAAACATACTGCAGGTTAAAGGTCAGATGGTGGTAAATAGTCTGCAGTACTTAAGAATGACCTATATGATCAAGGTTCAAAGATGGTGTTAAATCATCAGGGTTTATAGGAGTGAGCCACACACACAGGGATTTGGGATCTGATGGTATTGAAAGAGTGATACAGAGCTTGTCGGATTTCCAGCAAACTATATCATTGAGTGTAAAGGAGCTTGATTCTCTGCACGGTGAGCTCCTCTTTTTAAATGAACGACCTCAGGAAGTGCCAAGCAGAGGCCTCAAAGGGAGGGAGAGAGAGTCAGTGGTGTAGCTCCTCCATGCCTATTTTGCATATGTCCTGATGGACCATTAAAAGTAGCATTAGTCCAGCCATTGGTGCACATCCTGTCTGTTTTATAATGGCAGAGGCATTGGAACAAATCTCCAGCTCGTATTTATGCTCATGGAAGGAAAAATACAGAAGAAAACAACAGAACTAAATTGGAAGATAGGTTATCTGTAGCCCTTAAAATCTGATTCTACTGCTAACACGCTGTCAACTGAAAACTATATGCACTTTAAGACACCTTTATATTGTGCCAAGGGGTCCTGGGGGGAAAGGGGGACCCGCGATCTTTGTACACAGTGTTGCCGATCCTGAGGAAGATCTGCTGGAAACCAGAGCCTCATAATTCTCGCCAATAAAAGTGAGGGTTGCATGTCCGCACTTTTGCTTGTAAACAACAACAACTTGCATTTATATAGCGCCTTTAATGTAGTAAAACGTCCCAAGACGCTTCACAGGAGCATTATCAAACAAAATTTGACACCAAGCCACATACCTACACATTTTTTTTTATTCGTTCACGGGATGTGGGCATCGCTGGCGAGGCCAGCATTTATTGCCCATCCCTAATTGCCCTCGAGAAGGTGGTGGTGAGCCGCCTTCTTGAACCGCTGCAGTCCGTGTGGTGACGGTTCTCCCACAGTGCTGTTAGGAAGGGAGTTCCAGGATTTTGACCCAGCGACAATGAAGGAACGGCGATATATTTCCAAGTCGGGATGGTGTGTGACTTGGAGGGGAACGTGCAGGTGGTGTTGTTCCCATGCGCCTGCTGCTCTTGTCCTTCTAGGTGGTAGAGGTCGTGGGTTTGACCAAATGCTTGGTCAAAGAGGTAGGTTTTAAGGAGTGTCTTAAAGGGGAGAGAGAGGTAGAGAGGTTTAGGGAGGGAATTCCAGAGCTTAGGGCCTAGGCAGCTGAAGACACGGTTGCCAATGGAGCAGCAATGAAAATTGGGGATGCGCAAGAGGCCAGAATTGGAGGAGTGCAGAGATCTCGGAGGGTTGTAGGTCAGGAAGAGGTTACAGAGACAGGGAGGGGCGAGGCCATGGAGGGATTTTAATATCAAGGCATTGCCAAATCTTTACATTGCGACCCAAACCACAGCTCCTGACTTCCATCACCACTGGAACAAAGAAGGCTGTTGCAGCTGACAGTAAGAACCTGCCTAGCATTAAACCTCTGCTTTGCTGTAGTGAGGCTGCTGTACTAAATATGGTAATTTATGTATGCTAATATGTGCTAATGATTTGTGAAAGTGACATCATGCACTAGTAACCGTAAAGGCACAAAATGGAGTCAAAAAGGAGACTGAAACCAATGTGTTTTCCAGAATTAAAATTGTTGGGTTTGTGAAATTTGAGGATGGCTCCTCTGATGGGCCAGCTAATGAGAGCAGTAAGTAGCAGAGTTATACAGACCAGAAGATCCCAGACTTGATCTCAAGTCTTTGCTGAATTGGCTGATTTGAGCTGGTGTGACAGAGGAGGTACAAATAGCCACAGGGTTCCTGGGTTAGGGAATGGAAAATCGGACAAACATCCTGCTCAATTGCTATCCAGCGACTGTGCTGATTGGTGAGAACAGGCTCAGCAATCATGCTCCCCATGGTGGAATAGTCTGCCAATCCGCATATGAGAAATGGCCACTTAGGCAAGGTGCCTGTGGAACTGATCCCTAGCAAGGAGTCGATGCCTTCAAGAGAGGAGAAGAGGAAAAAAATTGTAAGAAAGAGGATGATAAAAAAATACTTTCCCTTGGACTGTGTAGAAAGGAAAAACAAGAAATAGGAGCAGGAGGAGGCCATACAGCCCCCCGAGCCTGCTCCGCCATTCAACGAGATCATGGCTGATCTTCGACCTCAACTCCACTTTCCTGCCTGATCCCTATATCCCTTGATTCCCTTATAAAAATATTTGCATGGTCCTTAATTTCGGGAAAAAGATCTCTAAAATGTAGACAGCAGCATTAGACTGCAGAAACCACATCAATAAGGAGCACTCCTCAAAGGCCCAACATACACCAAGGAGGCTCAGTCATCCATTCCCCCTTGCTATCCTCAGCCACCATTAATGGTAAACCCAGCTTTGGTGTATTGAGCAGAGGTTCAAACTTAGAATGTATAATCATTGCAGTCTTCATTTTCATTCATATTTCACTAAAGAGTTTCCTTTCTGATGTGTGATTATATTTCTCTTACATTTCTTGCAGAACCACTGCCCTCCTGCTCTCCGTCAGCCATCTTGTATTGGTTACCAGGAACGCGTGCCACATGACTGGAAGCCTCGACTGGATTGACCAATCCCTCTCCTCAGCTGAGGAGCACATGGCAGTGCTGCGGGAGGCAGCTCTGGCGAGTGAACCTGAGAGGAACCTCATGGGGTGTGACAACTTCTGTCAGGAACAGTCTGCAATTTAGCCCCTGGCTGGTGATGGAACAGGGGGGGAGCCTAGACTTTCCCAATTTGGACAGCTCAGTTTTAACATACACCTTTTCTATCCACAGCAGTAGCACAGTTTAATCAATCTGTGAACAGTGTGCCTTGAAATTAATTGAAAACTGGGCTTTACTGTTCAGATGAGTTTGGACACAAAGATCAGATATTAATGTCAATTATAGTCCCAAAGTCTGCTTGATTGTTTACCTGATGTTTACAGTAAACACTTATGAGCGTCTTTGACGACAGCGTAGTTACACATTAACTAGTCACGTGCCCCCGTCTGCTGCTTTTTACCTCACTGTTTCCAGCTCTTTGTTTACAGCAGGTTTCATTAACCAAGTTTCTCCAGCGAATCCCAGGTTTGATGTTTCCTTGAATTGCTGTGCCTGAAAGTTTTAGTCAAAAACCTAAGGAAACAAATAAGTCACTGGAAAGAGAAAGTGGGTGTCCTTAGATTTTAACACGCATTGGGTGTGACTGAGATCAATTCTCATCTGCCAGAGAAAAGTTGACTTTAAACAAGATTAATTATTAACTATTTGTTTTTCTCCATGATAGTGAAAATAGACTTGATGTAGCGTTTACTTTCTGCCATCAGATGTTTCTAGGTTACTTCTAAGTCTGTTAAGGATTTTAGTGATATTGGAAATTTTTTAAAGCACAACTATTAGCAATATAAGAATTGTATGAAAAGTTGTTTATGTTGAAATTGTGCTACAGAATGTTATCAATGAGCACGCTCAAATGAGATACCTTTGCTATTTTACCATAGGTGTCGATCTGTTTTATTTTAAACAGGTTGATGGCTTTAAGATATCAGAGAAAAGGATTTCTTGAGAGCAGGTTTGTCACTAATATCACATGGTGTGATTTCAACCCAATTAGGTCGTCAGGGTGAATTGTGCGGGGCGGGGCTCACCGGGAACAATTGAGGGCACTTCAAATTAGACCCACTGCTCCAATCCGTGCTCCCACCAAGCAAATCTCCGATCTGCATTCCCGGGAACCGACACTCCATGTCCATAGCTTCGTATTGCACAATTACCCTTATTATGTTGTGAGAAAGAGGCCGGAATGTTTGATCCAAAGTGATGGCTAATCAAGAATGTGGCCTTGATTGTACCGTTGTTGAATTGTAAGCAGGCTCTCGTTTATTTAAAAAGTGAGCGTGGGAGCCATGAGTGTGAAAGCTTTTACCTTTCTCATTTGGAAGATCCTGGTAATATAGACGACCGCCTGGACTGTGCAAACACCAGTGGTACTTAAAGTAGTCAGATTGCGATTTGGGCTATTAAGGCAGGCCTAGTGAGTACATCTGTGTATGCTAATCATTCTAACTGCTGATAGACTTACTGCGACTTGTTGCCTCTTGTTCCCATTGTTACAGTGTTCAGAATGGAGCTTATGCCTTCTTCCTGATCTTGTGACATCCTTTCCCAACAGAATTTCTCCTGCTCCTCTACATTTGCTGAATGAACTCTTAAAGGGACAGAATCACCCTTGGGCATGCGTCAGAGCGTTGGTGCCTGAAATAGACGGGAGCAGCCCTTACACTGCGGAGCTGCCACCCTGAACACTGCAGCACATCTGCACGGCCCCAGTCACTGCACCTACTCCAGTACCAAGGTTTTGACATCCCGTTTGTGTCTTTATTCTTTTATTTAAACTACAATTAGAAACAATAAATTTGTCATGGCAGGGGGCCGCTGTGTCCAAACTGGATCACATGCAGTCCCCAAGCCATGGCAATGTGATCATCGAAGCTCAGGCAACTCAGCCCTTTTTGCACTTCCATTTTATATTTGTAGTTTGAATGTTGTGGGCCAGTGGCTTTGGAAAGAATGGTTTTTTAGCACTGTTGCTTCATTGGTGGATAAATCTCAAATCAGAACACCAAGATCTTTTTTAAAAATTCATACTTCAGGACGTGGGCGTCACTGGCAAGGCCGGCAATTATTGCCCATCCCTAGATGCCCTTGAGAAGGTGGTGCTGGGCCTTCTTCTTGAACCGCTGCAGTCCGTGTGGTGGAGGGTCTCCCACCGTGCTGTTGGGGAGTTCCAGGATTTTGACCCAGCGATGATGAAGGAACGGCCGCTATGTATCCAAGTCAGGATGGCGTGTGACTTGGAGGGGAACTTGGAGGTGATGGTGTTCCCATGCACCTGCTTCCCTTGTCTTTCTAGGTGGTGGTTGCGGGCTTGGGGAGGTGCTGCCAAAGAAGCCTTGGCGAGTTGCTGCAATGCATCCTGTAGATAGGACACCCTGCAGTCACAATGCGCCGGTGGTGGAGGGAGTGGACGTTTAAGCCAGTGGCTGGGCTGTCGATCAAGTGGACCGCTTTGTCCTGGATAGTGTCGAGCTTCTTGAGTGTTAGTATCAGCAACTTGAAACGGAAGCAAATTAAATGGGGTCTGAGATTAAACTTTATATACCATCTTCATAGGAACATTAGGAACAGGAGTAGGCCATTCAACCCTGCATGCCTGCTCCTACATTCAATTAGATCATGGCTGATCTGCACCTCGACTCCATTTACTTGCCTTTGACCCATATCCCTTGATACCCTTACCTAACAAAAATCTATCGATGTCTGTCTTGAAAGCTCCAATTGGCCCAGCATCCATGTCCGTTTGGGGGAGAGAGTTCCAGATTTCTACGACCCTTTGTGTGAAAAAAGCACTTCCTGATTTTGCTATCTGAATGGCCCAGCTCTAATTTTAAGATTATGCTTTTGTTCTTGATATCCACCACCAGAGGAAATCGCCCACCAAAGGCAAAAATGCCTGGACACCCCGGCACAGGGGAGCAGGTTAAATCCTCTACCACTATGACAATGCCCCATGGAAACACACAACGGTGGACAAGAGCCCTGGAATATTCATGAACAGAAGGTAAAAGGAAAAGCGAGAATATTGGACATGCACAGCAGGTCGGTCAGCATCTGAACTAGAAAGAGGATTTATCATTTCTGGTGCAAAATTGGGCTCGATTTTCGCACCCCCGAGCGGGTGCGTTCGTGGCGGGGGGGGGCTGAAAATCGGGGATTCCCGGAGCGGGTCTGGAGCCCGGCTCCAACCCGCCCACTTCCAGGTTCCCCAGTGACGCGCTGACATGCGCGCGCAGCCCCCGCATGTGGGACGCCGGCGGGGTGCCACTTAAAGTACTCATTGAGGTATTTCAGGTCGTTTAGAGACCTGATTAACATAACATTTTAGGAGGGGTGAGATTTTGCAAACAACAGGGACTTTTTCCCATACTGGGGGAAACACTCCCAGTTCAAATGGACGTGTTGCAGCCATCAGCCTGTGGCAGCTGCAAAGGTCCATTTGATGGTTGGGTGGGGAGGCGGGGAGACCCTCACTCATTGCAGGAGGCCACTCTGTCACTTTGGACAAAGTTTGGCCTCCACCACCCTCCTCCTAACAATAAAATGCACCAACCTGCACACTTACCCCGGGGTCCAGAGACATGTACCCACCTTGCGGACCCCCCGCAAATGTACATCTTCCGGATGGGGGCCGCCGTAGCTGCAGTCATGACCTCCTCGGAGGACGAACAGCATCACCAGCCTCGCCAGCCATGCCGTCCACCTCTGACACATGGAGCTCCACAACACAGTGCTGTGACACATCCACCTGCACAACAGAAGGGAGGGCAACGGCAGAGAGAGATGCGTCGCAGAGGGCACTACCCTCACCACAGGGTCTACAGACTGAGGCTCAGCTTCCTGGACCTCTCTAAGCAGCAGTGCACACGGAGGCTCAGAGTCACTCGACATGTAGTCGTGGACATCTGCAGCCTCCTTCATGCCGAGCTGCTCCCGGTTGGCCCGAGCACCATCTTCTTACCTGTCGCTGTCAAAGTCACCACTGCCCTCAACAACTTCTCCTCCGCATCCTTCCAGGGTGCCACCGGGGACATCGCCGACGTCTCTCAGTCGTCTGCACAAAAGAGCCCTGCAAATACACCTACACCCACTCTGCAGTGACACAATGGGTGTCATCAGTTGTGGGTCTTCATAGTGATCCTCAGGAAAGGGCATTATTGCACAAACCAGACAAGATTCGCAAAGACATGGTGACAATACAATATGTAATGTGAGTTGATCAGAAATTAAATATAGGTAAACACCATGACAAACCCTCAAACATCCTTGTGCATCCCCTTCATGCTCACGACACGTTTGCCTTGCGCTTCCTACTGCACATATGTGATGCATGCCCTGTGGCTGCAGCACAGGTAATGGCAGGTTGGGTGAGGCTGACTGTGAAAGAGATGCATGAGAGGGTGAGTATGAGATGGAGCCATGAGATTGTATGAGGATTGGGTTGAGTGGTAGTGGTGGGATGAGTACTGGCGAGGTGAGTAAGTGCAGGTAAGATGAGGATGAGCTTTGAGTGGGTGTGAGGGGTGATGTGATAGAGTAGTGTTGGCAGTGCAGAAGGAGATGTGGGGTGGGGGCGATGATGTGGCAGACGGAGTGTAGGGGAATGATTAAGTGTACTCACTTCGGCTGACCTACTTAGGTCATTGAAGCGCCTCCTGCACTGTATGCAGGTGCGCGACATGTTGGTGGTGCAGGTGACCTCCTCTGCCACCTCGAGCCAGGCCTCCGTGGTGGCAGAGGCAGGCCGCTTCCTCCCGTCCGCCGGGGGGAAGATCTCTGTCCTCCCCCTCCTCCTCACCCCATCTAATGATACCTGGAGTGAGGCATCATTAAACCTGGGAGCAGCCTTTCCGCTGGGCTGCTCCATGCTGTAATTTTTCCTATTTCCTGCAGCATCAGTCAGTGGAGGACTGCCCCTTTAAATAGGGCTCCTCCAGCTGACAGTCTATGCTGCGCATGCGCAGTCCGCCCGCTGCGCAGCTTTCCAGCGCGAAACCCGGAAGCAAAGGTAAGTGGATCCAATTAGCCTGCAATTCCATGCGGAGCACCCCGATTTCACTGGGCGTGTTACCCACGCGCCCAGTCGACCCTCCGCTGCGAAACTGCCGCCCTCCTAATATCGGGCCCTAAATGTGAGTTATTTAAAGCAGAACATTTTGGTAGCATAGTGGATATGATACTGGACTAGAAATCCAGAGAACGTGAGTTCAAATCCCACCATGGCCGTTTGAGAATTTTGAATTCAGTTTTTAGAAAAATTTGGAAATAAAAATCTGGCATCAGTAAAAGTGACAACGAAGCTGTCGGATTGTCGTTAAAAACCCAACTAGTTCACTGATGTCCTTTTCAGAAGGAAACCTACCATCTTTCCTCGGTCTGGCCTATATGACTCCAGTCCCACACCAACATGGTTGATTCTTCACTGCCCTCTTAGCCACTCAGTTATATCAAACCGCTACCAGCGGTTCAAGAAGAAGGCCCACTGCCTTTGCAGGGCAACTAGGGATGGGCTGTAAATGTTGTCCTTGCCAGCGACACTTTAATTCCTGAGAATGACTAATAAAAAAAAATCAAATGCAGAATTCTCTCAGCAAATGGCAACATTTATTGAAGCACAATGAACCTAGTCTAATTCTGAAAATAATTCGATACCCACTGGGGCAATAGGAGAGGCTTGGTGAGTGGCATTAGTATCTGAGCATATAGTGTGTATGTAGAAAGTTTAGGCAATCGCAGAGAAACACATCTTGTTATTTAGTCTGTACTGATGTCTCTTTAGCGTTAAACCTCTGCTTTGCTGTAGTGAGGCTGGTTTAATGTCTGATGCTTGCGGCAAATGTATTCAAACAGTGTTTACAACTTTTATTCTCTAAAGCATATAGTTTCTTTATTGCACTAGCGTTACTAAATACAGAGAAACCTCTATAAATGTAACAACTCTGATCACAGAAGACACTCCAAACAATGTCCATCCTTTTGCATTTTCTAAGAGTTTTTTTAACCCTAAAAGCACCCATTACCTTTGTTATGCTGTGCATGAAATTCACGTTTATTCAGCAGGGTGAGGATTAAGTGGTCCCCCTTTCTGTGCACACTGACGGCATTTCACTCAAAGGAACATGACTGATCTTTTAATCCCATGACCACCAGTGCTGGATTTGGTTTTCATGTACAGTATTGCCCTGTTGCATTTGGAGTCATGGAAACAGGATATTTTTCCTATGAAACGGGAAAGTCCTAGGAAAAGCAGGAGTATTTGGGGTTAAAAGGTGTGGAGCTGTCGGCTGTGCTTTGTGGATCAGCTCAGCTTTCAGGTTAAGTCTTATGGCAAGAAACTCTGGGAGAAGTTTGAGAGAGGCACAATTGGCAATGGGCTTTGGATGACAACTTTAAATACCTTCTAATCATTAAATATAATAATGTCCAATTCAAACAAAATTATAGACAATATAATACACATGTAGGACTTCTACTGATGGCAGTCACCACAAACAAGGAAAGAGGGAGACTAATAATTGTTTAAAAACTCAAGTCGAGGAGAACAACCTGTATGAAATATAAATCAACTTGCATTAATTTTTATACTTGTGCCTGTTTTTGCCTCTCTCCTGATTCTCTGGTGTTTTTCCTGAGCATTTTAGCAACCCTCTTGTCTTAATTTCAGTTTTGAATTCTCAAAGCTCATTTTCCCTTCTGTCCCTGGCTCCTTCCTCATTCCTCCCCACACCCTGCCCAGGGGTCTGTGAAACAGACGGTGGCTGACCTAGATACAGATTTAGCTCCTAAATCTTGATTGAATTGTGTGAACATCAGTGAATGAATGTTCAATGTCTTCTTGTAAAATTCTTTGGTTCACTACTTCATCTGAGGTGTTAACCCATTTTATTTTAAACTGCTCCGTTAAATAGTGAACAAAGGAATTTCATACCACTGTGTTAAATGTTGCGGCACTAATATTCACACAGCTTTGTTTTAGGCCCTTAATGTTCCATTCAATAGCGAAGAACAACACAGTATTAAATACGCAAATGTTTCACTCCATAGGATCAGCTCCTGTAAAAATAAAACTCAGATTTTATCAAATCCCTTCATGGCCTCGCCCCTCCCTAACTCTTTAACCACCTCCAACCCTACAACTCTCCGAGAACGCTACGTTCCTCCAACCAAGGCCTCTTGCGCATCCCCCAGTTCCTTCGCCCCACCATTGGTGGCCATGTCTTCAGCTGCCTGGGCCCTAAACTGTGGAATTTCCTCTTAAAACCTCTTTGCTTCTCCACCTCTCTCTCCTCCTTTAAGACTCTGCTTAAAACCTACCTCTTTGACCGGTCAACTGTCCTAATGTCTCCATCTTTGGCTCGGTGTCAATTTTTGTCTTATTACGCTCCTATGAAGCGCCTTGGGATGTTTTACTATGTTAAAGGCGCTACATAAATGCAAGTTGTTGTTTACAAGAGTCGACTTTCCTGCTGAATGGAAGGGGAATGTCCATGGGTCTTAAAGTCCATTTGCTATGGACGAGTATCCAGGTTAATCTATGGCTTTGGGTGGTCTGCTCTTCACATCCTCTGAAGGCAGATTTGGAGGCTGCAGTTTACATGTCAAGCATACAACAGTTTTAAGTGTCGGAGTAACTGCATTCTAAGGTTATTGGGCTGTTTCACTTATGTCAGGGATTGCTGGCACTTTGACTTGTGTATTACTAAACAGTGCTACCAGAGAGGTTACTATACCTCTCTCCACTGAACTACCAAGAACCAGGCTGATGCATCACTAACTGACAAAAAACGGCCTACTTCCCCACTGGACTACAGTTTCCTCCTCTTCACCACCCAAGGCAGTACCAGACACGTGGAAAACAAAATCTAGAGCAGAGGTATTTTTCACAGCCATGCTTTTAAAGGGTGATTCAGCCCAATCGCACTCCTAAGCAAGCCAAGGTAGCCCCATTCACGCCTGTTAAACTTCCCTCCACCCTCATGCCTCCTTCACCTCCAGAATCAACGACTCCAACGCTCTCTTCGCTGGCCTCCCTCCACCCTCCATAAATTTTAACTTGGGCAAAACTCTGCCCCACTTATCACCCCTGTCTTCACTGAACTCCATGGCATTGCCCTTCTCATTTCTGCAATCTCTTCCAGCCCTATACCTCCAACACTCCATTCTTCCATCTGTGACCCTTTGTGCATCCTCCCTCCTCGTTGTCCATTGGCAGCAATGCTTTCAGCCACCAGGGACCTACTTTGTGGAATTCCCTCCCCAAACCTCTCCGCCTCTCCAACCGCTCTCAAAGAAAGAACCTCCTTAAAACCCCTATCTCTTCAAATAAACCTTTGGTCATCCCTCGTAATCTCTCCCTTTTCTGCTTGGCATCTGTTTTTCTCATGCGCATGTTCTTTACATTAAAGATACTACATAAATACGAGCTGTTGTTGATCCTAAAGCATGTAACGCAAGTATATACAACAATGTCAGCAGGTAATTATATCAGTGTTTGCTCTGTAAATGGAGTCTTGCAGAGTAATTATTAGTAATTACAAGTAAACGCTCTTGCACCTAATTTCTCTGGCCTTGGGTAAGTGGAATAGGCCCCGAGATGAGCACTCCCAGGCCAGGCCAATGGGAACTCAACTTACTTTGATTCCACAGTGGTTTGATGTGGCAACTTGATATCACGGTAATGGTTTTCTGAGTGTGTCACATAAACAAAATGTACAACAAATGACCAACATGTGAACTCATATATAATTCTGAATTAAAAAATAAAGGATGGGGTAAATACAGTACATTTAGTGAATGGACAATTATGTCAGCTGGGTTCAGAGTTCACATGACCAGTCATCCCTAATAATCACATTCCTAAAAGCTACTCAAATTAAAAGCTAATGTCAGATTAGTCACTTTAGTTAATCACAAATTCTCACTGCTGAAAGCTGATCAAGCATTTTGTACGATGGAATGAATAATTACATTGCGATTACATGCTGAAAGATCAGTAAATGTTTTAGTCACAGTTTCTGAAGGTATGCATTTTTTTCAGTTTCCAATATCACTCAACACCATAAAAAGCAATACAGTAAAGCAATATGGATAAGGAAATAAAAATATTGCCTGATCTAATTTTCAAAATTCTTAAGAGACGCTAAATTGACAGTTATTGGGTCTCCTGATCCTTTATACTCAGTCCTGAGCAATTATGAGATTCATTGCTTTGCCTGACCCTACAGGGTGTGAAAGTCCCTCGTATAATAATTAATAAAGAATTTATGGCAGGCTTCATCTTTGAGCTATACTATATTTAAAGCACTTGCGGCAAGGTTAGAAATTTGAATATTCTTCTAAATTGGCAGTGGGCAAACGACATCTTTTGATGTGATAACCAAACAAATGTTTGTAACACAAGTCTCATGATATGGACAGATTCAGAGTTCTTGCTTTCCATGGCGGCCAGTAACAAATTAAATACCATTTTAAATACCTCAAAGATCCCACCATTTTAAAGACCTCAGCACAGTGGCTGTTCAGGGTCAAGATCTCCACATGGGAAAAACAAGAAGGAAACCAAACTTCAAACTTTTGAACTTTAGTACTCTTACAGATGTTTTATAGCCTGGGGTTACTGTAAATTTCCACCCCTGCTCATGGTATATATAACATAGTACACTGCATCTTATATTAAATGTTGCTTTTTTGTTCAAAGTTACTTTGTATTACTGATTGTGCCTTATAACAAACTCGGTTTGAACAGATTAATAAAATAGTTTATAGAACCAGATCCTATGTGAGAGGGTTTCTCTGTGGAATATGTTTTGCCGTAGTCAAAATTTGACTGGTAAAGCAAAGTTATGTAGCAAGAAATCAAATAGGCTTTTCTCTAGAAACGAGTAAACTTCACACCCAAAATGGTATTATTGCACAACAATAATTTTGCTCCCGTCCTCTCCTGAGGTACTAATTCTGTCTGGGAACAGTTCCAGACTATTAGAGCTTATGGTGTGTATGGCCAATTTATGGTGTCATTTTCTTGTCAGGTATGAGCCCAGACAGTCCGTGTTGACAGGTGTTCAATTTTAGTCTGTAGAGGGCATTGCACCGTAGGCCGACCTTTCCACATACATACTTTCCAGCAAAGGGTCACTGGCTGATCTTACCCCCTTCCTTGGCCCAGGGGAATAGAGACCAATTCTAACATGCTGCATTAGCTGAGAGCTGCTAACTCAGCAGTTTGTATACCCGAGTGCCACACCACTACATACAATACCCATAGAGCTCTCAGGGAAGCATGCCCACATTTCATTTTGACATCTATTTAATATATTTTATGGCATTCAGACCAAGTGGACACACTCCACAGAAATAACATTGCCCAGTTCCGATATCAGACCTGGGCTTAGTTTTAGCATTTCGAAGATGGATTCTAGTAACTCTGGCTTTGTCCTCAGAAACACCGATCCCCTTATCCTTTGGCTGCATTTACGGTTATTGGTTGGCCAATGTAGTAAACATTCATCAACAAACCTCTTTTTTGTAATTTTCTCTCTCTTATCAGCCTCTCCCCATCATGTTTCCAGGACTGCCTGTTCTTCATCTACTTTTGATGCTACTTGGCCTCTCCCTCCCTCCTGAATCATTTCTTTCTTGATCCCTCCCACCGAGAGGCAGTGTTTCACTTCCATGAATGGCCTGGCTGACATCTGCTGTGAAAGATGTCGATTCATAGCGCCCTCCACTCATTAGTATAAATGACCCAGTATATCTGGAACCAACAGCATCTGAGACCCACAGCAACGTAGGCCTACGACTCTGTGGTCAGGTCAAGCGCTCTAATTATTTGTGAACTGTTGTTATCTAGGTCAATGCCGCAGGCAATCTGTGCACTGCAAAGTTCCTCCAAAGTAAATGTGGGACCGCAGTCCTCTCTCATGTTGCCACAGCACAGCTCAACATTCAATAACCAACTGAAAAATAAAAGAGGGAAAAACATCACATGAAGGTTGGACTCCTCAGAAAGGAATAGTTTAAAAAAATAAAAGTGCTTTTAAAAGAGTTTTGACATATAGATTCACCGTTAAGTCTGTGAACCTTGAACTACCCTTTTTACCACCCACAATTTAGAAGAATTTGCAATTATTTATATGTTCATGTCCTCAGGATGACCCCAAGTACTTCACATCCAATGACTTATTTTTGAAGTGTTGTTACTGTTGTTATCTAGGCCAACATGACAGCTAATTTACACACAAGGTCGCACAAACAGCAATGAGAAAAGTGACCAGATCATGTTTTTGGTGATGTTGGTTGAAGGGCACATGTTTTCCAGGACATCAGAAGAACTCCCCTGTTCTTTTTCGATTGGTGCCATGGAATCTTTTACAATCTGAACAGGCAGACGGGATCTGGGTTTAACATCTCAACCAAAAAACAGCACCTCTGACAATGCAGCACTCCCTCAATACTGCACTGAAGTATCAGCTTCGGTTTTGTGGCTAAAAGATCTAGGCTCTGGAGTGGGACTTGAACCCACGACCTTCATGACTCAGAGGCAAGAGTGCTACCACTGAGACAAGCCTTATAGTGAACCAAGGCTGCTGAAAGAGATGAGTTTTTTGGTGCTGTTGAATCTTCCACTCTCACAATTGCCTTGATAATACCAACCCAATCTGCACTGTACTCTATGAGATGGAACCAGCCCAATGGGAACTTTGATTACAGAAAACATGGCATTCACACAGACCAATTTACTCACATCCTTCACAAAATATCTTCATTCAGTTTTAATACGGTGCATATCATAATTGCACTAATAGTTTGATACAGCCTCAACAGCAAAACTTCCCAGGGACCCTGACAATAAGATTTAAAACTGTACATAGAAAAGAGATTTAAATATCACAATTTCAGGATCCAAAATTTCGAAAACTCTGCAAAATATTTCTTTGTGATAAACAGCGTTGCTCTGAGGGAATCTCAGAGCCTTGGGTTTGCTTCTTTTAAACCTGCTATTGGTGATCCTGTATGCAGCACGCACACAATCAGATCACAAACAGGAACTTAATGAATGCTCTGTGGACTGACAGAGGAATTAATATACTTTCAGAAACCCCTCAAAGTGTACAAAGTTTTTTTTTAAAAAGTAAAAACTTTAAAAGCTGCATAAGTATAGTGTCCAGTAGTGAGACATTAGAAGGCGCCTTTATATTGGTTTCATGGTGTATTAGTGCTGCTGGCTTACGATACTGTGAGATTACACACAATGTGTGTCTTTCCTCATTGGGACTGAGATGGTACTTGCTCCTCACTCTTTATTTCATCACTAAGGCAGCCTGATAAAATGGATCGACTGATTTGTCTTGCATCAGGAAGGTGGGTCACTTTAAAGTCAGAGTTGAGGCTCACACGTGAAGAGTAGCCACTTGGATGAGGTACCGGAGGAGCAGTTAGTGTCATGGAACTGGACTCCAACAAGAGTCAGCGCTTTCAGGAGAGGGGGAGGAAGAGCGGAGGAAGAAAAAACTTCAAAAGAGAATATTATAGAAAATGGAGCTTCCTCTGAATTCAGCAGAGAGGTGATTGACACAATCCCTTGGAAGCACCGCAGACACTAGAGGCTTGATTTTACAATGGTGGTGGGTTGGCAGCGGGGGTGGGGGGTTAAGGTGCGCGTTGTAAACCCGCATGAACAAAACTTACCATTTCCGACACGATCGCATGTTGGTTGCTGATGATTAACGTCTTCTCTGGGTTTCAGGCCCGGCAACTAGCCTGATTGACAGGCTGGCTGCCGTCAGGAGCTGCAACGCGAGGGTGGGGGGGTGAGAAAGAGAGAGAGCGCGACTCGTCATCCGGCGCTGGAACGGAAGATCCGGGGGAAAGAGGGGAAGATCGGGGGGGGGGGGGGGGGAGAAGTGGGGAAGATCGGGGGGTGAAGAGGGGGATATCGGGGAAAATTGGGGGTGAAGAGGGGGACATTGGAGCGGGAGACATCGGACTTCGGAGCAGGGTGCAAAGGGCAGTTAATTTAGTGTTTTCACTTCCTTCTATGGTTTTTTATTTAATTTATTTAGTTTCTTGTTCCCTGATCTGGCAGCCGTGAATCAGAAGCAGTGGGTAAGCCCCTCAGATAAGTTAAAAATCTTTCTAATCACTTAATCTGTCACAGGTAAAGTGCCTTAAGTACCTCAATGAGGTACATTTGGCTCTTTAATTGTCATCCTGCCAGCTTTAATTGCCGGCGGGATTTCCGGAATCCAGACTCCCGCGCACACGGGTGGGTCTCTGGGAAACTCGGAAGTCGGCGGGTTGTTGCCGGCTTCCAAACGCGAATGGGATTTCCGCGTTCCTCGGAGCTCCCCCCGCCCCCGCAATTGCCTCCTAAAATCACCCCCCCCCCGAGGAGTGAGACATTAGAAGGTGCTTTTACATAGTTTGTTAATGCCACTGGTTTATGACACATGGGTCTGGTGCAGCCCCTAAGTAAAGTTGTAAGACTTACTGAGGCTGGCAGGCAGAAAGATCCTTTTTATTAAATATTGTCTCTTCCGGATGATCGGTCATAAACCCTTCAAGGACTGGATTAACACATCACACCATAACAAGAAGTTCAACAGGATTCGATTATCTGTGTTCATTCAAACAGCGGGGCATTAGCAAATAAAGCCTGGAAGCTACTGTGAGCGAGTGAACATTTAGAACAACCCTAGCAAATTCCTTTCTCCACTATGTTAACGGTGATGTTAACCTGGCTATTTAAGATACATTAATACCTCTGTTGAAACAGCAGGGAGGAATATTAACATGTACGTTAAGCACTCACACACTAACATCACTCAAAGTAATCTCCAACTGTTAATACTGCGCTGATCAACTCAGTATTTGAATGTCATTGAATATCCTGGCAGGTCGGATGGCGACACAACTCTAGGGGTTCGATCAGTCCTCAAAGGGTTCATCAGCTCACCCTGGTGGGTGTGGGCGGCAGCCAGGCTGGGACCTGTCAACATTTCAAATGGTGCTTAAAACTGGACAAATTCCTTGCTAACGCTACAGTGCCAGCGATACAGACTCCCAGCATTTACAAAATATAATAAAAAAAGAAATTATAAACACTGACATAAACTTTACATCACAATGCATTATTAATCAGAGAGCCTCAAATTCTACATGTAACCTCTGTACAAGTGCATCACCAGTAGGAGAGATTCAGGGGGAGATATACTATAAAGAATACAACATTTTTTTTTAAAAAGGCCATTCAGCCCATCAAGCCCATTCTTCCACAGTACATGCACAAACCACCTCAATTATGGATTCCCCTCAGTTTCCGCGTTCTATTCCCGAGCCCCACGTAAATCAAACAGATCTGTTAATATCTCTCTAATCGTCAATCCCCTTTCTCAACTGCTACTGATCCAATTTTTTTTTAAAAAGGCAGCAAAATATCCAGAATTAACTTTTTTTTCTGCTAGTCTGTTCCACATCTGCTATCTTGTGGGGTAAAATTTTTTCTTAAACTATAACAAGAATAGAGATTATGTATTTTGTAATTGCATCTTCGAATTCTGTGTTTCCTGTCCATGTTAAATAGCCCACTTAACTCCGATTTATCCATTAATCTAAAGACCTGTACTGTGTCTCCTCTCCATTCTCTTTCCAGCAATGGGAATAAACTCAGTCACCAATGTCTTCCTTCATAATTTAGTTGCTCCAAGCCATGGAATTGATAGGCCAAGCAGGTTAAGGAACTCAGGAGCCAATGAAAATGTACTGAGCTCAGCCAGTAGGGAGGTGTCCCATCAGGCACTGAGCTGGGTCCAATAGAATTAAATCTCAGGGGCAAAAAAAAAGCATTAAAAGTACAAGGACCCCCCAGCACAGAGTCCCCCATGACTTGGAGGGACTAAATTATGAAGAAAGACATAGGTGATTGAGTTTATTCCCATTGCTGGAAAGAGAATGGAGAGGAGACACAGTACAGGTCTTTAGACTAATTGATAAGTCAGAGATAAGCGGGCTATTTAACATGGACAGTGATAAGCGGGCTATTTAACATGGACAGTGATAAGCGGGCTATTTAACATGGACAGTGAACAGAATTTGAGGATGCAATTATAAAATACATAAACTATAACAAGAATAGAGATTAAGAAAATTAGTTACCCCACAAGATAGCAGATGTGGAACAGACTCGCAGAAAAAAAAGTTAATTCTGGGTCAATTGCTGCCTTTAAAAAATAGGGTTGCCAACTCTGATTGCACGTATTTCTGGAGGTTTTAGCACATGACCTCCCACCCAGTCAAACAGCCTTTTTTCCCCCATCTCCAATATTTTTATAACAAACAAAAATGTTCAAAGCAAATGGAAAAAAACTCCACATAATTGTTTATAATGTCCCTATGAATTTTCTCCCTGGTTTGCTCACAGCAGTGTCCTGGAGATTAATCTTTCAATCCTGGAGGGTTGGCGACCCTACCCCAGCGCTAGAGACAGAAGCTGGCATTGGCCGGGAAGGGAACTGTTTTAATGGGGCAAGCAAGAGGTTCCACGGTCACAACTAAACCACAAGGACCGTCCCTGTGCACTCGTACAGATTTTAAACACATGGAAGACATTTTTATTGAAACACAACAATTTGTGGATGAATCTCACTTTCCCCTCCCCTCCCCCTCTCCCCGACCCCCAGCAGGGAAGTGAAGGTTTGACGTGGTGAGCAGCGGTGGAACTGTAAACATTCCCGGGCGGACTAGGCCGAAGGTTTTGCCGCCTCATCAGAACAGGTCTTTGGTTTTCTTCAAATTCACCTGCTTCCAGCTGGGAAGTCTGTAAAATTCCTCCCTCGACATTTGCACGATTTTCTGCAAAGGAAAATAAGACAAAAAAAAGGATTTCAAATCAGAAATACGGACTGGTGACACCAACTAAAGCGAGAAAAGAAATAAATGACAGAAGGAAAAACAGACTTGCATTAATGTAATGTCACTCGGACATGCCTCAAAGAGCTTCACATATGATGAAATACTTTTAAGTGCAGTGGCTGTTATGTGAGCAAATGTGTCAGCCATGTTGTGCATAGCAAGATCCCACATAGAGCAAAGATGATTTTTACGTGATAAAATTGAGTTTGTTACATTCTTGCAGTGCAGTAGATTTAATGATGAAGTATCGCTGAACCAAGTAAGAAATTTTAAGGGAAAAAAATCATGCATTTATGTAGCGCCTTCTCATGTGTTTTTGAAACATCCTGAAGCGATTCACATTCAATTAATTATTTTTTTTCTCCAAGTGCAGTCATTGCTGTTGTGTCAGCAGTCAATTTACACACAGCACGGTCGCACGAACAGCAATGAGATGAATGACCAGTTAACCCGTTTTTGGTCTTGTTTGAGGGTAGATTATTAGTCAAGACACTAGAAGAACGTCTAACTCTTCTTCAAACAGTGCCATGAGGCAGTTAACATCCAGCTCTGCTTTAAAATCTCACTTACGAAAGAATCAGAGGAGAGATGAGGAGAAAATGTTTTATGCAGCCAGTTGTTATGATCTGAAATGTGCTGCCTGAAAGGGCAGTGGAAGCAATATCGACAGTAACTTTCAAAAGGGAATTGGATAAATACTTGAAAAGGAAAAATTTGCAGGGCTAGGGGATGTGGGGGGGGGGGGAGGAAGTAATTGGATAGCTCTTTCAAAGAGCCAGCACAGGCATGATGGGCTGAAAGGCCTCCTTCTGTGTTGTATGATTCTATCTCATCTGAAGGACAGGAATGCAGCACTCATTTCCTCCCTCAGTACTGCACTGGAATGTTAGCCTAGGAATGGGATGTGGATTTGTCAATAATAAATAGAGGGCTTGCTAAAATCTAGTGCATATTTGTAATGCTGCATATCATCAAGTACAGAAGGGGTGGCAAATGACAAAGTGACAAGGCGTTGCTTCATTTATGATATATGTTCTTTAAATAAACAGTGCCTGATCAATGGAACCCTCTCACCTGCTTCAGAGAAACAGTCGGATAGTCACACTGAACTAGCAAACACCAGAGAAACCCACGAAATAAACCCTGAGGTAAAGGAGATTTGACATTTCTCCCCTCCAGACTTGAAGGTGTTGACTCCTAGCTGTAGTATGGCCCCATGGACACCCATTGCCCTCTTGTACCTCACCTAAGTTGACATTATCCACCTGCGAACCTAGATAACGAGTGTTGTAAGGCTATTCAATAGTGGGGGCATCACAGCCACAACTGATCCCACTGTTCACAAACACATACTGAATTTGACGAAGGGTCATGGACCTGAAACTTTAACTCTGTTTCTTTCTCCACAAATGCTGCCTTACTTGCTGAGTATTTCCAGCATTTTCTGTTTTTAATTCAGATTTCCAGCATACGCAGCATTTTTCTTCTGAATTTGATAAAAGCTGGGGTTGAACGTCAACACTGAGAGCCTCCGTGTTAGTCCCTCAAACACAAAGTGTGTTCTGAAGAACAATTTCTGCCCAGTTAACTTCAGAACTTCCATGTAATGTCACAGGAGTAATGCATGATATTAGACAGGGGTTACCTGAAAATCTTCATCAGACAGATAGGTTTCCAGTCTGTGTGGGTCAACCCCCTCCGGCAGGGGTCTGGACATAATCTCCTCCAGCGAGTACTGCGTCTTACACAGTCTCAATAAAGCATCCTGAACCAGGAGCACTCTGTTCGCAATGTCCTGCTGCACCTGAGCCACAAAAAGAATGCACTGGTGAAGAAAGTTACTCTTAATATGAAAAGTGCCAAACACCATTGTGTAAACAGAGAGATAGAGCTAGAATTTGACTTTGGGCGATAGTGTAAAACGGGCGATAGCAAATTAGCAGCTTGTTTTACACAATCGAACTGCATCCTAACATAGTGGCTGCACAACAGGTATCAGCTTAGCACAGGTACTTGCCTAGACTGATGTAGCGCTGTGCAGTCCCCATTGCTCTCTGGTCAGGCAAGTGCAGCATTACAACAACAACAACTTTCATTTACATAGCGCCATTATCGTAGTAAAAACATCCCGAGGCACTTCACAGGAGCGTAATCAGACTAAAAATTGACACCGAGCCACATAAGGAGATATTAGGACAGGTGGCCAAAACCTAGGTCAAAGAGGTAGGTTTTAAGGAGCGTCTTAAAGGAGGAGAGAGAGGCGGAGAGGTTTAGGGAGGGAATTCCAGAGACCAGAGAGGGGAGAAATGAAAGGAGGCATGATGACAGGAGAGAGGGGCATTAGGGGGTAAAGAGAAGAGGAGAAAAAGTGGCATAGGAGTGATGAGCTCGCGTTAGGAGCGGCAGCCAAAATAAGCACGTGAATGGACACAGGGAGACTCAGGTCACACAGGCATGGCAAAGATTGGATTCTGTATTTAAAGTTTCCGTTACATCGTGCACAGCTCCACGCCAGTCACCGGGTCCATGTTCTCGTCACATTTTTTAATCCTATTGAAGAGTCACACAGTGGGCTGGCACTGCGACTTGAGGCGTTTTTAAAACTCAAATGCTGTAAAATAAGGGAGTGATCTGTACGCCAGATTATACAGCAAACAAACTCATTCAAAAAAAACAATAATAATTGGTGCAAGTTTTTTGGTTTCGAAGCTTTTTAGCTAATCTCAGCTGAGGCGATAGGCCTGTCAGCCAGAACAGGAAATAAAAATCAGCCAAGGCTCCTGCTCCTGACTGCTCTCCTACTGGAAAGTGCGAGTGCGCGGACATTGAGCGGCAGCAGGATTGGGTTCGGCTGTGATGCCCCCCATGGTCAAATAGCTGATGCTCACCGCCTAAACCCATCCATAAAGAATGGCCACATTCCGAGGTACTGAAGGATGCCTGCTCCCGTGGAAGTATAACCCAGCATACTTCAGGAGAGAAGAGCAGGAATCGATTTTTTTTTTCCCCTACAAAGCACTTTATTGAAACCATTTTGTCGTTCAGAAGCGCTGGTACCTGTTGCACAATCTCCACGTCGTAATCCCACCGCGGGAAGATATTGGTGAAGGTCAATGGCTCTGCACCGGCATGCACCATGTACGCTTTTGGCGGCCGCCTTGGGTTCTTTTCTGGTTGGACAAACACAAAGATTCCAGTCTCGGCTTCAAGACAGTTGACCTATTTTGAAGAATTGACTGCGTCAGCTCAAGGTTCCTTCTACCGCGCTGCGCTGACTGACCTGTGCAGTACTGCAGTGCCGTCTCCATGGCGCATTTTCTCTCCGTGTCCCACCGAATCTTCGCCGAGCCTGTGCTTTCGCTGTCCGACGGCCACCAGCCCTGCCACAGGTAAACTTCGAGCCGGTTATCCACGAGGAACAGAGCTGGAGGAACCAGACATAAAAAATGAGACATTAACATATGGTAATATACACTATAGACAATAGGGACGATGTTAACCCCAAGAGGGTTTTGGACGGAGGAGACCAGTTCAAAACAGAGTCGCAGGTCCGGGGGTGGGGGGGGGGGGGGGGGGGAGGAAGTGGGGGAGAGAGGGGGAGCAGGGGAGGGGTTGAGGGAGGGAGAGGGAGGGCGGACGGACTGGATAGTGGAGTGGATTGAGACAGAGAGACAGAAAAAAGACACAAATAGAGAGAAAGGCAGGAAGTTTTCCTTCTAAGTTGAATTCTGAAAGCAAACAAATCCTCTCTGAGGGAAAGATAGGAAGGGAGGGTAGGAAGGAAACTGGTTGAGGGGACTTCTGGCCTCTTGCTATCTGGCCTGGAGAAAGCAAGTGAGAGAGGGGAGGGGGAGTGGATGGAGGATTAGAGTGAGCTGAGTGACAGCGGAGCCAGGGGGAAGGGAGATTACAGGGGTTGAGCGGATAGTTCAAAGGGGAGGTGGACGTCGCTGGCAAGGCCGGCATTTATTGCCCATCCCTAATTGCCCTTGAGAAGGTTGTGGTGAGCCGCCTTCTTGAACTGCTGCAGTCCGTGTGGTGAAGGTTCTCCCACAGTGCTGTTAGGTAGGGAGTTCCAGGATTTTGACCCAGCGATGATGAAGGAACGGCGATATATTTCCAAGTCGGGATGGTGTGTGACTTGGAGGGGAACGTGCAGGTGGTGCTGTTCCCATGCGCCTGCTGCCCTTGTCCTTCTAGGTGGTAGAGGTCGCGGGTTTGGGAGGTGCTGTTGAAGAAGCCTTGGCGAGTTGCTGCTGTGCATCTTGTAGACGGTACACACTGCAGCCACGATGCGCCGGGAGTGAATGTTTAGGGTGGTGGATGGGGTGCCAATCAAGCGGGCTGCTTTGTCCTGGATGGTGTCAAGCATCTTGAGTGTTGTTGGAGCTGCACTCATCCAGGCAAGTGGAGAGTATTCCATCACACTCCTGACTTGTGCTTTGTACAGGATGGAAAGGGTTGTGATGGAACAGAGGCATGGTAGGAATGAGAAGGAGGAGTGAGAAGGTGAAGGGATAGGATATGTGATGGGAGCAAGAGGGTGGTGGAATCATTAGTGATTGGAAGAGGAGAGAGGATGGGAATCGCTGGGGGCAGCATTTTCTCCGCAAGCTGTACCCCAAATATAGCCTGCAGCTGTTGATGGCTCCTTTCACCACCATACTACCCAGCACCTCTCACCCAAAGCAAAAGAAAAGGAGAGAAGTAGAAGAGGGCAGAGAGAAAAGCAAAACAAAGAGTTATAGAGAGAAAAGAGAGACAGGTGGAGGAGAGACAAAGAATTGGAACCACATAGACAACAGAGACATGGTCAGGGAGTGGTATGTGGAATGTCATGGGAGATCAACTAGTAATGTATTAAAAATCTGACATCCATGTCTCCCACTGTAATTACTCTCTCCCATCAGTAGAGGTGCTGCAATGCCACCACAGGTGAAAAGGTGTAATTACAATGTAACAAGTTTACATAGGCAGATTCCATTATAAATGTGGATTTAGGGATTTATATAGTATTGGAAATTTAAAAATGACACAATGCACGACTTTAAAATGATGACTGAATTAGGTCTGTTTGTCCTAGTCCAAGCCCTCTAACCCTGCTTTACCTCAGCACCAAACTTGACAACTCCACAAGACATCAGCTAGTAAAATATGTAAATATACATTTTATTTATATATTTACATGAATATGAGTATAATAGAGAGAAATGACTTTAGTTCTAAAGACCAAAATGTAGAATCAGTTGAGTAGAGATAAAAAATAGTAAAGGCAACAAGTCACTTGTGGGAGTAGTTTACAGGCCCCCTAACAGTAACCACACTAGGACAGGGTTTACAGGAAGAAATAATGGGGGCTTGTGAGAAAGGAACAGCGATCATGGGTGATTTTAATCTACATATAGATTGGAAGAATCTGATTGGCAAAGGTAGCCTGGAGATGAGTTCATAGAGTGCTTTCCGAACAGTTTCTTACAGCAGCACGTTCTAGAGCCAACTAGAGAGCAGGCTATTCTAGATCTAGTAATGTGTAATGAGACAGGATTAATTAATGACCTCACTGTAAAGGAGCCTCTAGGTAGCAGTGATCACGATATGATTGAATTTTTGCATTCAGTTTGAGGGAGAGAAGAGTAAGTCTAAGACTAGTGTTTTAAACTTAAATAAGGGCAATTATGAGGGCATGAAGACAGAGCTGGCTAAAGTGAACTGGGAAATTAGGTTAAGGGAATAGGTCAGTAGAAATGCAGTGGCAGACATTTGATGAGATATTTCATAACACTCAGCAAAGATACATTCCAGTGAGAAAGAAAGATTCTAGGGGAAGGATGTACCATCCGTGGCTAACTAAGGAAGTTAAAGATAGTATCAAATTGAAAGAAAAAGCATAAAATTCCGTGAAGATTAGTGGCAAGTCAGAAGATTGGACAGAATATAAAAAAACAGCAAAGAATGACTAAAAGAATAATTAAGGAGGGAGAAATTAGAGCACGAGAGAAAGCTAGCTAGAAATATAAAAACAGATAGTGAGAGTTTCTACAGGTATTTAAAAAGGAAAAGAGTAAGTAAAGTGAGCGTTGGTCATCTAGAGAGTGAGTCTGGGAATTAATAATGGAGAATAAGGAAATGGCGGATGAATTGAACAGATATTTTGCGCCTATCTTCACTGTAGAGGATACAAATAACATGCCAGAAATAATTGTGAATCAAGAGGTGAAATGGAGGGAGAAACTTAAAACATTTGCAATCGCCAGGGAAAGGGTTCTGAAAAAAATATTAGAACTAAAAGCTGACAAGTGCCCAGGTCCTGATGGGCTTCATCCTAGGGTCTTAAAAGAAGTGGCTGCAGAGATAGTAGATGCATTGGTATTAATTTTCCAAAATTCCCTAGATTCTGGAAGGGTCCCATCAGATTGGAAAATAACAAATGTAACTCCTCTATTCAAGAAAGACAGAAAGCAGGAAACTACAGCCCAGTTAGCTTAACATCTGTCTTAGGGAAAATGCTAGAATCTATTATTAAGGAGGTTATAGCAAGGCACTTAGAAAATCTCAATGCAACGCAGCTTTGTGAAAGGGAAATCGTGTTTGACTAATTTATTAGAGTTCTTTGAGGAAGTAACAAGCAACGTGGATAAAGGGGATTCTGTGGATGTGGTGTACTTGGATTTCCAGAAGGCTTTTGACAAGGTGCCACATCAAAGGCTACTACACAAAATAAGAGTTTGTGGTGTAGGGGGTAACATATTAGCATGGATAAAGGATTGGTTAGCTAACAGGAAACAGAGAGTAGGTATAAATGGGTCATTTTTAGGTTGGCAAGCTGTAACGAGTGGAGTGCCACAGGGATCAGTGCTTGGGCCTCAACTATTTACAATTTATATCAATGACTTGGATGAATGGTCCGAATGTATGGTTGTATGGCTGCCACCTTATATAGCGCCTTTCACAACCTCAGAACGTCCCAAAGTGCTTTACAGCCAGTGAGGTACTTTTGAAGTGTAGTCACTGTTGTAATGGAGGAAACGCAGCAGCCAATTTGTGCACAGCAAGGTCCCACGACAGCAATGAGGTGATGGCCAGATAATCTGTTTTTAAAGTGATGTTGGATGAGGGATAAATATTGGCCAGGACACTGGGGAAAACACCCCTGCTTTTCTTCGAATTGATCTTTTATGTCCACCTGAGATGGCAGATGGGGTTTGGTTTAGGAGGAATAGAAAAGCAGTATATTATTTAAATGGAGAGAGATTGCAGAACTCTGAGGTACAGAGGGATCTGGGTGTCCTGGTACATGAATCACAAAAGGTTAGTATGCAGGTACAGCAAGTGATTGGGAAGGCAAATGGAATGTTGGCATTTATTGCAAGAGGAATGGAATATAAAAGTAGAGATGTTTTGCTACAGTTGTACAGGGCATTGGTGAGACCACATCTAGAATACTGTGTGCAGTTTTGGTCTCCTTATTTAAGAAAGGACATAATTGCTTTAGAGGCCATTCAGAGAAGGTTCACTCGACTGATTCCTGGGATGAGGGGGTTATCTTATGAGGAAAGGCTGGACAAGTTGGGCCTGTATACACTGGAGTTTAAAAGAATGAAAGGTGATCTTATTGAAACATATAAGATCCTGAGGGGACTTGAAGGCGTAGATGCTGAGAGGATGTTTCCTCTTGTGGAAGAGACTAGAACTAGGAGCCACAGTTTAAAAATAAGGGGTCTCCCATTTAAGACAGAGATGAGGAGAATTTTTTTTCTCTCAGAGGGTCATGAATCTGTGGAACTCCCTTCCCCGGAGAGTAGTGGAGGCAGGGTCACTGAATATTTTTAAGGCTGAGTTAGATAGATTCCTGATTAACAAGGCAGTCAAAGGTTATAGTAGGTAGACGGGAAAGTATGGTTGAGGTCACAATCAGATCAGCCATGATCTTATCAAATGGCAGAGCAGGCTCGAGGGGCTGAATGGCCTACTCCTGCTTTTAATTCATATGTTCGTATATAAATGAAATTTAACGCAGTGAAGTGTGAAGTGATAGGCCATAGGAAAAGCAAACAAAGCATTGGGATTTATTTCTGGGGGGATAGAATTGAAAAGCAGGGATGTTATGTTAAACATGTGTAGTACTTTGGTTAGACCACACTTAAAGCACTGTGCACAGTTCTGGTTTCCATATACCTTGGTTAGACCACACTTGGAGTACCATGCATAGTTCAGGTCTCCATATTATAAAAAGAGTATAGAAGCACCCGAGAAGGTGCAAAAAAGATTTACTAGGACGATACCAGAACTGAGTTTATACCTATCAGGAAAGATTGAACAGGCTGGGGTTCTTTTCTCTAGAAAAGAGAAGACTGAGGGGTGATCTTATAGAGGTCTTTAAGACTATGAAAGAGTTTGATGGGATAGATGTAGGGAAGATGTTTCCACTTGCGGGGGAAACCAGATCTCGGGGCCATAAATATAGTCGTTTATAAATCCAATAGGGAATTCAAGATAAACTTCTTTACCCAGAGAGTGGTTGGAATGTGCAACTCGCTCCCACAAGGAGTAGTAGTAGATGCATTTAAAGGGAAGATAGGTAATCACATGAGGGAGAAAGGAATAGAAGGATATGCTGATAGGGTTAGATGAAGTAGGGAGGGAGGAGGCTCTTGTGGAGCATGAACACCAGCATGGACCTGTTGGGCTGAATGGCCTGTTTCTGTGCTGTACATTCTATTTATGCAAGTCTTTCTTTCTTTCGATGTGGTGTCAGGTTAGATTATGTGTTCACATTCTGCAGAACCTTCTCACAGTAAAGGATCCTCTGGGGAAGAGTGATCATAATATATGATAGAATTTCACATTGAGTTTGAGAATGACGTACTCAAGTCCAAAACTAAAGTCTTAAACTTAAATAAAGCCAATTACATAGGTGAGGGGCAAGTTGGCTAAGGTAGACTGGGAAATTAGATTAAAGGGTATGACGGTAGATAAGCAACGGCAAACATTTAGAGAAATATTTTAATATTCTCAATGAATATACATTCCATTGAGAAATAAAAACTTCACGGGAAAAGTGATTCATCTGTGGCTAACTAAAGAAGTTAAGGATAGTATTAAATTAAAAGCAGAGGCCTATAATATTGCAAAGAAGAGTAGTAAGCCTGAGGATTGGGAGAGTTTTAGAAACCAGCAAAGGATGACCAAAAAATTGATAAAAAAGGAGAAAATAGAATATGAAAGTAAACTAGCAAGAAATATAAAAATGGATTGTAAGAGCTTGTACAAGTATTTAAAAAGGAAGAAAGTAGCAAAAGTAAATGTTGGTCCCTTAAAGGCTGATATAGGAGAAATTATAATGGGAATAAGGAAATGGTAGAGACGTTAAACAAATATTTTCTATATGTCTTCACAGTAGAAGACAAAAAAGGCATACCAGAAATAGTGGGGAACCAAGGGTCTAATGAGAGTGAGGAACTTAAAGTAATTAATATCAGTGGAGAAAAAGTACTGGAGAAACTAATGGGACTAAAAGCTGATAAATCCCATGGACCTGATGGTCTACGTCCTACGGTTCTAAAAGAGGTGGCTGCAGAGATAGTGGATGCATTGGTTGTGATCTTCCAAAATTCCCTAAATTCTAGAATAGTCCCAATGGATTGGAAGGTAGCAAATGTATTCAAGAAAGGAGGGAGAGAGAAAACAGGGAACTACAGGCCAGTTAGCTTGATATCAGTCATAGGCAGAGTCAACATGAAAGGGAAATTATGTTTGACAAATTTATTAGAGTTTTTTGAGGATGTAACTAGCAGGGTAGATAAAGGGGAACCAGTGGATGTTGTATATTTGGATTTTCAAAAGGCATTGATAAGGTGCCACATAAAAGGTTGTTACACAAGATAAGGGCTCATGGGGTTGGGGGTAATATATTAACATGGATAGAGGATTGGTTAATGGACAAAAAACAGAGTAGGAATAAACGGGTCATTTTCAGGTTGGCAGGCTGTAACCAGTGGACTGCCGTAAGAATCAGTGCTTGGGCCTCAGCTATTTAAAATCTATATTAATGACATAGATGAAGGGACCAAGTGTAATGTAATGTAAGCTTGCTGATGATACAAAGCTAGGTGGGAATGTAAGCTGTGAGGATGACACAAAGAGTCTGTGAAGAGTTATAGACAGGTTAATTGAGTGGGCAAGAAGGTGGCAGATGGAGTATAATGTGGGGAAATGTGAGGTTATTCACTTTGGTAGGAAGAATAGAAAAACAGAATATTTTTTAAAGGGTGAGAAATTATTAAATGTTGGTGTTCAGAGAGATTTGGATGTCCTTGTACATAAAACACAAAAAGTTAGTGTGCAGGTACAGCAAACAACTAGGAAGGCAGACGGCATGTTGGCCTTTATTGCAAGGGGGTTGGAGTACAAGAGTAAGGAAGTCTTGCTGCAATTGTACAGGGCTTTGGTGAGACCACACCTGGAGTACTGTGTATAGTTTTGGTCTCTTTACCTAAGGAAGGATATACTTGCCTTACAGGCGGTGCAACAAAGGTTCACTAGATTGATTCCTGGGATGAGAGGATTGTCCTATCAGGAGAGATTGAGTAGAATGGGCCTATTCTCTCTGGAGTTTAGAAGAATGAGAGGTGATCTCATTGAAAC